>NC_136488.1:95761806-95931806 GCF_053919585.1 Euprymna scolopes | reverse complement strand
GAAAGTGTTAAAGCATTTTTATTGAGCTTAATTAATCATGCTAACTGGAAAAAAATTATAGATATTAGTATATACTTTATAATTAAAATGAACCATCTAGACTCCCTGGTTCTAGTTTTTATATAAATTTATTATAATGGAAGCCAATATTTTTCCCCAATCAAGGTTTGTCTTCATTAATTGATATATTTTGGTGAGAGTTATATCAAGCTACAAATTGGCTTTATGCCAATTAATGGTGGAAATTTGAAATGAGCAAATAATGTTCTCATTTGCATTTTCTTTGCCAATTTCCAGATATTAAGTTAAGATCTAAGCATTTATAATATCTAGGAAAAAATATATATATGTATTATATAAAATAGTCATTTTCCTTAATTAGCAATTTAAATTCAACTCATGATTTTAGGTAAATCCTTTTATAAGATTCCAAGCAAGGCAAACATTCAAGCCAATTAAGACACACACATCACTCTCTACACATATAAGCTGATAAGTTGTAAAATGTAGTAGGCATAGAGTTAGCAAAATAAGATTATGAAAATAGAGATTGAATGGTTACAAAAATGCAATCAGGTTTCAATCTCAGATCTCATAAAGTCATTCTGTAGCTATTCAATCCCAAAATTTTATATTATACTAGTGTATACCCTCTGTCAAAAGTGATTTTGAAAAAGAAAAATGCAAGTCGCCAATGTTTGCACTAATATTCACATAAAATTATGGAATGACTCAGTAAGCTAATATTTCATATGAAAATTATCTTTTCTGATAACCCAAAGAAAAAAAATCAACCGCTGATTTTAGTAAGAATGGAGGATTTTTTCCCAGTTCATTTCAGAAGGCAGGGGTTATCTAACTTGCTATCTACTTTTTTTGCTTCTGTTTACTTAAAATAGTTTAATCCGGGGGTTAGAAAATGCATTTTTTCCCTTATTAACTTTTGTGATGAGACCAATTTGGATTTAAATACATACACATTGATTTTTATTATAGAGTAGGGGCTAGCTCTATGGAAATATATTAAGCACTATTGAATTAAATGTAGATAACAACTTGATATTGAATTATATTAATTTTGTTTCGGCTTTATTGATATAAGTAGTTATTAAGTTAATGCTCACAATGAGTCTATCATTACAAGTTAGCTTTTAGTACAGACAAAAATGTGAAAAAATAAACAAGTAAATAAATAAAATAAGTAAAATAAATAAACAAAACTAACAATAGTAGGTATCCCAAACCAAAATGTTATTTTTATTATGTTTAAAAAAATTTAATATATACAATGTAGATCTTTTTTACAAAGGAGTTACCACTTATCAAGGCCTGGAGGCCACTCGAGTATAAGGGTTAATGAGTGTACAGTAGTCAATGGGACAATATCGTAATAATCATTAGTAGTGGAAATTTGGTAAATTGGATAAAGGGGACAGCTCATCAAGAACTTGTTCACGTTGGATTTAAAGATGACCATATAGTTGTCTGCTGGAAAGCAGGCAAATGGAAGAGAGTTCCACAGGTGTGCAGTTCTAAGAAAGAAGCTTTGTTCATGGAATCTACGTTTAGGTTAAGGCACAAATAAAGAGTGGGAGAAATTATTGACAGTGGTTTCAGCTGGACGAGTGCTTTTTGTGAAAGTCAGGCTGGCAGGGGAGGGGGGGGGGGCATAGATTGGAGCTGAGATAAGCACTTGTCATAAAATAAAAATAAAGCAGAGACAGGCTTGAATCATCTTTTCTGTTGGAAAGAAGTTGCAGGGAAGAAAAAAGGGCATTCCCCAATAGGCTACAAAATCTACTTTGAACTCTGTCTCTTATATGCATTCTATATCCTCAAATCCCGTATCCCTCCTCCCAGATCTTTGCAAAACATAAACAGTGGTATAAACTTTATTTTGGTTGCTTGATTAGACATCAAATTATGATCGTTCGAAGTTTGTTGGAAATGACAAAATTTACCGTCTTGTACTATTGGTACAGAAACCAATTTTCAGTCTATAGCAAAAATGTAGATTCAAACAAATAAAAATCTTTACAAATATTTCATTTTATGGTAAATGAAAATTTATTATAATGGAAACAGTAATTATTAGATTAAATCAACCTAAATATTAAGCGGAATCCAATTACTCTGTGGAAAAAGAAAAAAAAAAGGATGCAAAAATAATACAGAAATGCAATTTTTGTTAATTCATAGCACAATAGAGATCAAGTTAGATTTTACTTTTAATTGCGAATCAATTAAAAAAAATCAAATTTTGATACCAAAAAGACGGAACACAATTCAATATTAGATGAAAAATTTCTAAAGTTTTTCAAGCTATATTGTTTTTTGTAAAAGACAACTTATAATCTGATATAAGTCCATCATATTAATGAGTGACTTTTTCTTTAAGATGAGCGTATCTTTGTATGCATAGAGATCCACAATATCACAGAAACACTAAATTTGAAAATATATTTTTTTGCACATAAAAAAAATCATGTCACTAAAAATAAAAATAGCGACCTTACTTGAAATAGTCTAGAAAAAAAAATGATGCCACAAAAGAATTATACATTTAAAGAGAAAAGTTTAAATTTTATTTACATTCAGATTTTATCAAAACCTTGAAAATATTGCACTATAGTAAAGTGCCATGTTTTATTTTCTATAATTACAGCCGTGCTTATGAATTTTTTTAGTTTCAAATCTAAAGGGAGAAAATTGTTTACAATTCAGGGGATATTATGCGTAAAGTATTAATAAAGCTTTTTATTCAATCAAACAAAATTTTCCAATCAAAAGGCTTAATAATATAGGGAATGCAAAACTAATCTTTGCCTCGAGTTTCAGTCAATTTTGTAGCACTCATAGTAAACTACCTCAGGGAGTCCAAGTCACTAATGTAATAAATGAAAAAAAAAACAGATTCTAAATTATATATATATATATATATATATATATATATATGAGAGAGAGAGATTATGAATGCATATTGTTCAAATATTAAGTTTATTTATTAGTTAATTATTTTTAAGCAGATACAAATCAATTCACCAATTTTTAGTTAACCTCCAGTAAAGTAATATTTATCTTTCGAACATTAAGTTATAACCGTCAACCAAATCTATTTAGAGTTACGTCCCCTAGTTCTAGTATTTTAAATCCAAGTTATCATCTAATACTTTGATTATTTATTAACTAATATAATTATAGCTCTAAAATATTTTTATTATATGCACTCAACACACTTCATAACATTTTTATCCAATAAAACGAAAAAATAATTAACATTTATATCATGTAATTATTTTAAGTGTATTACCTTATATGATTTTATGTGTGTGTATGTATATGCATATATATGTGTATGTATATATATATATATATATATATATATATATATATATTGAACATATAATATGCTTAGTTCTTACTTACCCTTCTCAATTTTGGAACCTAACATCCTAATCTAAATTCAATAATATCAAAATGAAAACTTATAAAACCGAAGTGATCAAAAATAAATTCGAATACAATTACACGATGAGTGACTATTAATCGAGAATATCTTACTATATTTAGTCTGAAATTTAATATGTGAAAGGTACAGTGGATATTATAGTTTTCAGTCTTCTGTCCACTAAGACATATTTGCATTAAAATGTTATACTTATGCATTTTGGTGTGTATCAAAGTTACAATTATATTATGTATCCATGATCAATAATATACACAAATTTTGCATACATCAATAAAAATGAGCTCCAACCCTTATTTAATTAGGAATGTTTTATTCTCATTTCGCTTTCTCAATCTGTGCTGTTTATTTTTTTTAATTAATTGATATATTATAAATTTAATCCCCCTAAAAATAAAAAATTTTGAACTGTTTGATTTTTCTGAAGAAACTATTAACTGTCTCTAATTTGTTTGGTGTTTATACGCCATTCAACGAAACACAAGTAAGATGAAATAAAATATTATAAAAGAATAAATATATATATATAACAGAACCCTCCTATACAATCCACAGTTCCAGTAAAATTATGACATACTTTAATCGTTTCATATTTATACCAAGCTGTTAAACTATTTTTTAATAATTTTCCAAAAGGTTGAAATGAAATCTCTTTATTTTTTTTATCCTCTTTTTTTAGAGAGTTCGCAACTTTTTTATAGTTTTTTGAAGAACTCCCTTTTTTCAATTTTTTCCCATTTTTCTTTGTGGCGTCGATGGGTTCAGGGCCGCCTGAGGAAATTTCATTGACTGAAACAGATGGCTATTTGTAGCGACCATATGTAACTGTTTATATATATATAATTGGGGGGGGTGAATCTAAACTGCTGATATATATGTGTGTGTGTGTTCAATTTTAGTTTTTTGCTCGGGATGGATCATCTTACCAGATCCCAGATATTCATTTGATATTTCAAAGAAGCCATCTGTGAGATCTTTAAGATTGTAACTGCTCTTACAAGCACAATATTTGTATCTTTCTTGCACTTGGTTCACCGCATGTATTTGTCGGGTAAAATTTGAAATTTTTTTTCACAGACCCAGTTGCTCCTATAATTACTTGAATAATGATAGTCGAAAAGTCAATATTTTTTTAATGTCATACTTTGGTATTTCATTATCTTTTCCTCCAACTAAGTTTTGTTTAAGTTGGCATCATTAGGGATGCTGACTTTAACTAGAGTTGATTTTCATATATATATATATATATATATATATATATATATATATATATATATTAGTGTGTGTGTGTTTAGGTAGCAAATTTTCATTTAGGCACACCTTATTAAATAACAATGATTTTGGTTGGTAAGATTTTCTTTATTAATTTTCCAAATACTTTATTTAGTATTTTGGTAATGGATGCAAGTTCTGTCGCTTTCTAGTTTCATTTTTCTTTCTTTTTTCGTGAACACTTTCTAATGATGAATTGATGAGTGAAATCGAAAGTACTTGTAAAAAAAGAAAAATGAAAAAAGAAATCCACGGAAATTGCATAAACAATTCAACCAATTTATATAACGAAGATATGTGTTAGGATGATGAAGCAGGTGTCAAAAAAAAGTCTTAATATTTGGGGGTGTTAGAATCAGAAAAATTTGTATCATTTTCCGATGCCCAAAACAATTCTTTTTATTATTTTTATTCCTTTGTTTAAAACTTAATTTTCTACAGTTCGTGTATAAAATGATAAATAATTAATGATTTTAAACAACCAGTAAAACTAAAATAAGTCTATTTTTGCATGTGAGAAAATATATGCTCATATTACATGGGTTTTTGCGGTAATCCAACCCCACTTACATATGTGCATACAAAAAAAAACTTTATTTTTGGAAATTTAAAAAGAATCTGAATCCGTAGTTGTATGGAAATCATGAAAAATATTGGAATCATCCCATCACTAATATAATCAGTCCCTATCTACATTTGTTTTAATGGATGACGTTATCCTTTTATTATTTCATCATTTCTGATGTAATAAAGGATCTCTTTCCAATGTCACCCATCTTCTTTTTAATGGATGACATCACAAAATGATGATCTCATCCATTTGTACTGTCATAAAGGATCTTCCACCTATTTTAGTGGATGCCAAAAAAAAAAAAATCAACATTTAGATAGATTTTACCCTTTTGGTCAGTTAGTGAAGAAGTTTTTTTTTTTTTTTCATTCCTAAAGTCTATTTTAGAAGTTACAATTAAAAATTAATCATTTAAACAGGATTTTTTTTTTTTTAATTTTACCATCATCACTTATCAAGGCTAAAAGCAACTCAATGATCAAGGTTAATGAGATGGATAGATTGTCAATTGAGTGAAGAATATTAAGGGGATTGAAAACGATAGATGAAATAAACAAAATCTGATTACTTACGAGTAAGATTTTTGACAATTGTTTATTGCAATCTGCAGATAAGCATTCCTGTGGTAACATGTTCCAGAGATTGGGTAAATCTTGAAAGAAAAACTCTGCTCATGAAAATTGTTTGCAGTTAGGCACATTGAAGCAGAAAGGTAAGCTCTTTTCAGTTGTAGTAAAAAGAGTTCTTACTGGGAATGTCTTACAAGGAAGAACTAAAGATTGGAATTTAGTTGAGCACTTTCCATGTAAATTAGTGATAGAGTAGAAAAATTTGCAGCATCTTTTCTCTGTGAGAGGGGTTGAAGGGAACAGAAAAGATAATCTCATTGGATTGTAAAATCGATTTTGTACTATCTTTATGACTAATAATAAAAGTAGGAAAGAGTGCATGGGATGGCACTTCTCCAAATGTGGTAACAGTACTCCATCTTATGACATATCTGACTCTTATATGCATTCTACATCCTCAAATCCCGTATCCCTCCTCCCTGATTAATTTTCATATTGGAAAATTAGATCTCATTGTCAGATAAACTGATTTTATGACCTTATATCTATATAACAATATGTAAAAGCAGTTTCATGTCTGTATGTATATTATTACCTTTTAGACACATCAAAAATAAAATTGTCCGATTAGCAAAGATAATAATTGGTTATTAACCTAATGTTATCAAGGTAAAAATATCCCCACTTTACCCATTTTAAAACAAGCTGCTTCAAAATCAAACACCCTCTCGGCGACTAAGACAGTACAATTTTAAATAAATTGATTTTAAAAAGTGACATTCGTTTTATTTCATTGAAAAATATTTATCTGACAATTAATTTTTCATTAAAGACAAAATATTTGTTTTAAAAAAAATTAAATTTTCACAACTTTAAATAAAGAGACATATTCATTCATCTATGAAAGAATAATGACAATTATTTTTATGGAAAGAAAAGAAATATTTGTTAATAATATTTCCCTTGGAAGACATTATTTCATAAGAATATTATTAATAGTAAATTATACAGATTGATTTATAAAGCACCATGGAATTTCCATGGGATTACGCTAATATAGTAATAATCAATTGCAATTAAACCTTAATTCTGAAAGGCAGACTAGAACAGAAAGTTTTTGTGCTCACATTAATATTGATCGGTTTATTTTCAATCATGGTTGCTAAGTTGCAAAATTAGAAGGTGATTGCATCTGCCAGTATATTACTAAGATTTGTTTTATTATTTAATTCTGATATAAGAGAATCCTGGGTGAAAATTTGTTTTCCTTCAGTTTATTAACACATTAGAAATTCAAACTAAAAATTATTTGTTTGTTTACAGATTTAAAACATTTTTGAATGCCAAAGTGTAATGATAAGTCAACCATCTTTATTACAAGGCACAAATTTTCTCCCACCCATTCAATAAATCACTTATAAAAAAGGGAAAAAGGAGAGTAACATTAACCAATGAAAATGTTTGAAATACGATTTTGTACCAGTGAATTTTAAGAATTCTCTTTTAAAATTTGTTTGTGAGTGACAGGTGATAATGCGTCAGTAAAATCGCTTCCGTCTAAATATGACTAATAATAAAACATTGAACAGAATAACATATTAAAATAGATTTGAAATATTCTATTCTAAAAACATGAACATAATTGATGTGCAAATTAGGATTGTTTCTATCTTGTATTAAAGAAGCTATTTAATGTCAAAGGACACAGTGAATGGACTGACTATTCTTTATGTATGTCTGCTTGCATTGTAACTAAGATTTTAAAATAATTTTGAAGCCTTTGAATGAACAATTAGAAAATAATTTTTAACTTCAATTACAATTTAAAACTAAAAGTCAACTATTATGATTCATTTGTGTTCATGAAATCGTTTTTGCATACATTCCTATCATATGAAAGCGCCAAAGTTCCTATTTGTATTTACAAAACTTAAAATATATATGGCAAAGCAAAGACAGCACACGTTTTACTCTAATGGCAATACATACATTCATTCATTTATTATATATATTTGTCGCATTGAGTTTATATACAAGCGTTTCATCAGAAATAAAGTTTTAAATAAACTTGATAAAAGAATATTCCCATTGTTTACATGGCAAAGAGGAGAAACAAACAAAAAACGCCTTTTCCTTAAGTCTTAGTATTAAATGACTTAAATCAAACCAGTATTTTTTAGCAAAATAAACTATTTTGAAATTTCTTACAACATCCTCCTAATTCAAAAGTAATTAACATTTTCTATCATGAATATTAAGTTATTAACGTACACGCTCTGTCAAAAATGACAAAAAATACTTTGCCAGTGTTCACACTCTCTATTTCGATATATTACTAAAATATTCGCAAAAATTATCATTTATTTTTCATATGTATATGTATAGGTATTCTCTTTTCTTTTGACATAAAGAATTTTAAAAAATACTCAGTATTAACTTTTTATTATAGAATAGAAAATTCTCTGAATTCATTCAGGTAGAAGGGTTAATCAGTGGTTGTCTGACTTATTTACTTTCTCACTTCCTTATAATGATTGAAATAGTTTCGTTTGAAGGTGGGGATGTAGATAAAATATGCTTTTACTCTAATGGAATGGGAATACATGCATTCATTTTATATATATATATTATTTTTACCCACAGACACTAGTGTTTATGCTTATGAAATCATTACTGTAGTAAATGATGATTACTGTTGGTTGAAATATTCAAACCCAGTCATAAAGTCACCTTTGACTCTACAGCCGATATTCCCCTTGATCACTAAGAATTAGCATGGCAAAGGAAAGAGAATTAAGTTCTATATATAAAGTTGAGACAAGCGGACAAATACAGAAAGTCAGATCATGATAAACAGCAGACACAGAAGATTACATTATGTTAAGTTTGACAGATTATTGTAACTCTCTTAAAGAAGTTCAATCCTAGTTGAAGAGGTTTTTTATATGCACACATTGGTCTTTGAGTGGAGGATTCATGTATTTAATATCACACAAAATAGATGTTTTAAATATTTAGATTTCAAGTGTTTTTTGTTTGTTTTTGTTTTTTTTTTTTTCTTTGAACATCGAATGTAGATTTTTGTTTTATTCCGAAAAGTTTGGCTGATATTCTTAAGGCTTACTTAAAGAATCTCCTAGAGCGCAAATTGTTTGGTATTCTATACGCATTAAACTCCTTAATTACCTATTTGTTCTGCTATTTAATTAGTTCACTATTTCCTAAATGTGTTTTTCTTTTCTCTTAGTTGACATTCGGCCAAAAATAAAAATCCCACCATGAGTTTTCCATGGTCAAAATATTCTCCATTCCAGAATGAAGGTATTCATTCTTAAACTATGTATAGCTTTACACACACACACACACACACACACATTTTTTACTTGGGGTAATCTTATTGTTTGTTTTATGGAAAGATTATTTTCTATCTAATTTCAAATATAAAATTATTTTCAAAGTTGTACCCAAATAGTATTTAAGTTGACAATTCAAATTTTACTTCTCAATAGCAAATTTTCATTTGTTATTTGCTGTATCATGTTTGTAGCAATATGATAATGTACTTCACTATAATTTATTTATTAAAATATTTAATCTGGTCCAGATGATTACTAATAAGAAACATTTTTAAAGTCATCTAAAATAAACAATCAATAAAAGGATAACTCATTTTTATGGAAGAAAATAAGTTTTATGCTTTATAACAAAATTTTTATTTTTTTGTGTGTAAAAGTTTAAAAATATGCAGACAAATATGAATAAAAAAAAATGACTTCACTGCATCCTGAACATGCCAGTTTTAAATATTTTTAACTTGAGATTAGGAATATGTTCTTTTCAGCCTGAAACTCTCACTGCCTTTAATTGATGTTAAAACTGAATTCTAAAAATTAAGGAAAACTCACCACATTTTTTTATCTTTACAAGAGGGCTATCCATAGTCTCTCTAAAACCAATACATTTTAGTACCATATTCTCCTTTTTTATCACAAATCTTTTCATATCCCTCATCCATTAATTGTTTAACAATATCGGTTTTGAAGAATGTGACATAAAAACATTGTGTCTTTTAAATAAAACTAAAAAGGTTTACCTTGAAATTTAATCAAATAAAATCCCTTTTATAATGTGTATAACATAGTTGATTAAATAAATTAATTTCCAGTCGATTAATAAGACCCTTAAGCGTGATGTCTACTGCAAAGAGATTTTATCAGAGACAAACGTTAATTTCAATCTCAAGTCGCTTCATTTAGTGATATTCTGCAAGTTATTCTCTGTACTAAATCTAGATTTCACTGTATGACAATGAGAATGACAAGTTTTCTTCCAAGTTACTAGTAGTTGGATGTTTAGCTTGTCTTTCTTCAAAGAGCCACATCATGGTTCTTTTTATTTTGAACAGGATTTTAATCCAGTCATTATTTTGTAATTAAAGTTTTTGTTTGTTTTTGTTTTTTTGTTTTTTTTTTAATTCTAAAAATATGCGGTATGATCATCGTAACACATCGGTGCTCATTAGATCACTGAAGTTAAGCAACGTTGAGCCCTGATCAGTACTATAGGGTAGAACGATAAAATTGTCACCCTAAAGAAAACAACACTACAGCTTTATTTTGAAACTTTTATTGAAAATATCAATTCAGGTAACTTGATTATGCATTAGAGCGGACATCTATTCAATGTAGTCGCCTTCAGTCTCCATCACCGTCTCTATACTGGTCCGGAACTGAGAACATTCTTTTTCCATAAGTGCTGGCAGGAGCTTGGTAAATACTCGCCGGATAGCGGCAATCAGGCTGCCTTTGGTGTTGTGGGAGGTCATGTTGATGTTCTCAACATATGACCAAACAAAGTAGTCCAGCAGGTTTAGATTGGGGAGGAGAGGGGACCAGTGTGAGGAAGGTACAAAGTTGTAGCATTCTTTCTGAAGTCAAGCCTGGGTCTCTCTGGACTTGTGAGCCGGCGACGAGTCCTATCACACCCAGAATCTGCCAGTGGCCACCTGATTGCTTCAGAGGATCATCACACTTTTGAGCACATCCAGGTATACTTTGGTGTTGACTTTCAAGCCGATTTCAAAGATGTGAGGTGGCATGAGGTGGCCCTCACTTGAAACTACACCAAAGACCATAACTGTGGCCGGAAACTTTGTTTCATGTGTTTTTTTGTTTTGTTTTTTTGATACTCCATGGCTAAACTTGACAGATCCACGAGCAATGACCAAATCATTCAAGGGTCTAGACAGAAGATGGTCAACCATAGATTGTTACAGACTAATGTTACTCTTCTTGCTTGCTATATTTGAAGAAACCTATTGTGTCATGAAACAAATTCCAAGTGTGCTTAGCTGCACTTCATTAGTAATTTAGATTTTTCTACTTAGAACTGAGTAAGTTCAGTCAGCATGCTACATAGTATCGGACCAACACAGTTATCCATACTATCTTGTTTCTTAAAGAGGTAGAGAAGCTAATGGCCGGCCCATCCCCCCCCCCCCGGCCATTAGCTTATTTAGAGTGGACATTTTCTCTCTTAATTCATTCATTTAAGACAGCAAGGGTTGTTTAACTTGCTGTTTTCCATCAACACCTGAAATGGTTTCTTCAACACAACTTATACTTGCTATCTTTTATATGATGTGAAGAAAACATAACATTCCTATATATACATCATGTTAAACCCGTTGTTCAAATTCAGATACCTCCCGAATTTTGTGAAAGTTGAAAAATTAACATTAATATTTTCCCAATTTCAGTTTCTTTGGAATATATTTGGAATAACGTTTTCGGGGGGGGGGGGGCATAATATTGACATAATCTCCCATTTGAAAATTCAAATATTTTAGATTGCATTGAATTTGAGTTTCTTAAGACCCCTTAAGCATTAAATATCAAGCATTTTCTAGAATCAAAGTCTTGTAACGGATTTTGATCAAAATTGAAATAAGGATTCTAAATGAAAAGTTTAGTTTCATTAAACTTTATTTTTAATTTGTCCAAGGTACACAAGTGCTGCAAAACTTCTGGATATTAATTTTTATCCGTCTTGGAAGGGATACCCTTTTCGTAATAAATATACAAATAAATACACATTGTTCTTTATTATAGAGAGGAGGATTGTACTTGATTTCTGATAGCATCTGACATGACTAAAATAATTAATAAAAGATATTTTATTTCTTCAAAAAATTACCATTCTAATAATTGAAGACACTTTTTCCAAAGTCCACAAGTGCATCTTCATTTCGCAGTTTTTATAGCTTTTCTATCTTCTCCAAAATTGCTCTTTCACTTTTTCTGCTGACTGAAGGGATGTTTCTTTCTGAAAACTTCTCCCTTCATTAGCATTTTATCTCTTACGTCTTAAACACAAGTGTTTTCGGTTTTTCTGTATTTATTCCATTTGTAATCATGCAGTGGATTTTATTTTCATGTGCATTCAGTGAAACTGTGCGTAATTACAAGCCATTCACTGCAAATACTCTGTGACCATTGAAAGCCATTGTAGCCTGCTGTTTGCCTCCTCTTAGACCCAGATACCTTCTCCGACTCTCCCCATATTGCCATCACTCCCCCTTCACTCTATTGCTATACACCATTCTTCGTCTGCTGCCTAGCTAATTGTCCTTGGCCTCTGGATACAGGGGATTACTTCGTTTGTGTACACCATCAATAAGTCTCATCCCTATTATTCAAATTTACTTTGACTTTTCCAATCAAGTTGCAATTAGTCAAAGGGGCAGCTGATGATGATGATGATTATTATGATAGATTCAATTTATTTATTCTAATTATTCATTAGCCGACGGCATGTTTGTAAACAAGATGGCTGACGATCATCCAAGCTGTCATGGTTGATCTCTCTTACTCTCCCAGCCTGCTTCCTTCTTTCTCTCTCTCTCTTCTTTTCTCTCTCTCCCTCTCTCTTTCCGCTTTTCTCTCTCTCCCTCTCTCTTTCCGCTTTTCTCTCTCTCCCTCTCTCTTTCCGCTTTTCTCTCTCTCCCTCTCTCTTTCCGCTTTTCGCTCTCTCTCTCTCTCTTTCCGCTTTTCGCTCTCTCTCTCTCTCTTTCCGCTTTTCGCTCTCTCTCTCTCTCTTCGCTCTCTCTCTCTCTCTCTTCGCTCTCGCTCTCTCTCTTCGCTCTCGCTCTCTCTCTTCGCTCTCGCTCTCTCTCTCTTCGCTCTCGCTCTCTCTCTCTTCGCTCTCGCTCTCTCTCTCTTCGCTCTCGCTCTCTCTCTCTTCGCTCTCGCTCTCTCTCTCTTCGCTCTCTCGCTCTCGCTCTCTCTCTCTTCGCTCTCGCTCTCTCTTCGCTCTCTCTCTTTCTTTTCGCTCTCTCTCTTTCTTTTCGCTCTCTCTCTTTCTTTTCGCTCTCTCTCTTTCTTTTCGCTCTCTCTCTTTCTTTTCGCTCTCTCTCTTTCTTTTCGCTCTCTCTCTTTCTTTTCGCTCTCTTTCTTTCTTTTCGCTCTCTCTCTTTCTTTTCGCTCTCTTTCTTTTCGCTCTCTCTCTCTCTCTTTTCGCTCTCTCTCTCTCTCTTTTCTCTCTCTCTCTCTCTTTTCTCTCTCTCTCTCTCTTTTCTCTCTCTCTCTCTCTCTTTTCTCTCTCTCTCTCTCTTTTCTCTCTCTCTCTCTCTTCTTTTCTCTCTCTCTCTCTCTTCTTTTCTCTCTCTCTCTCTGCTTGTCTCCTTTTCTCTGTATCTCTGTCTCATTCTGTTCCCTCTCTATCTATCCGTTTTTTTTCTCTTTCTCTCTATCTCTTTTTCCGTCTATTTTTTTTTTCTCTCTTAATGGAAATTTAACATTTACAAGTTAAACTTTTTTTATTTCATTTATCTATAAATATAAAAGCGAAAATGTATGTATGTATGTATGTTCGCTTTTCCTCGATGTCCACGAAAGGCTTCTTTCAAACAAGCGCTTGCTCACTTCACAACTTTTTAAAACTTTTTATATCGTCTATAAATTGTAATATCTACGAATTATCCACGGAGCTCGCCTCTCTATTTAATTTTATTGACTTTCAAACGTTAATTATTCCACATTTCCCGCATCAGCACGCGTTACATTCGCTTTTCGGTATAAAAAAAGCGAACCTCGACTCTAATCACAGGCCCAGAGCCAGTTTGTTCAATGTCGACTTCGTCATATCAGACTGTAGCTTTCATTTCGAGACGAGGGAGCGGGTTTTTAAGAACAAACAAACCCATTTATTCAAAACTGTCCCGCACAAAATAACTGCTGAATACCTATCGCCGTCACGTCAATCAAAAACGCGCACCTGTTTTTTTTAAAACACTTTACTATTTTCCAACTGCGCGTCGTCAACACTTCGGGGTTTTTTTTCACATACCCTGTAAAACACCCGGGCAACACCGGGTACCCCTCGCTAGTAGCTAATAAATCACTATTTTTGGCACGTTTGTCTATTTAATATCTGTTCTTTAAAATAGTTTGCTTCATTTTCCTATTCCAGATTATACTTTTTGAGTTTGCAAATAATTCTAAATTAATTTTCGTTTAGCTAATATACGAGGGGCATGCAGTAAGTAATGCCCCGACCTACTTCCCAAAGCAGTAGAGCAATGAAACTTGGCACAGTCAGTTATTAGTCTTTCTCTACATAAGAACCACCCAGATTTATGCATTTCTCCTATCGTTTGATGCAGCTCTGGAGACCGTTTTTCTATAACACCCCAGGTTGGTCCTCCAACCACGACGTGACTTCAGAAATCAAGGCTGCATCATCTGGGAACGCTTTCCTTTCAAAAACAACTTCATGGCTGGGAAGAGGTGAAAGTCAGAGGGTGCAAGGTCAGGAGAGTAGGGAAGATGGGGGAGGATTTCATAATCACACGCCCGCACTTCTGATCTGGCGACGTGCGAGTTGTGGACCGGAACGTTGTCCTGCAGGAGGAGGGTACCTTTGCTGATCTTGCCCCGCCTCTTGATTTTGATAGCTTCCCTTAATTTCCTCAAAAGTGAAGCATAATAGGCTCCTGTAATTGTGGTACCCTTTGCCAGGAAATCTGTCATCACTACTCCGTCCTGGTCTCAGAAGACTGTGAGCATAACCTTGCCAGTGGAGGGCTGCACCCTTGCCTTCTTTGGAGGTGGTGAGACCAAGTGCTTCCACTGCATTGACTGGGCTTTAGTCTCTGGATCATAGTGATGGGCCCAGGTTTCATCCTGTGTAATCAGTCTTTTGAAAAACTTTGACTCATCTTCTTGGCACATCTCCAAATTCATCCCCGAGCACTCGACGTGTTCTCGCTTCTGGAATGGTGTGAGCAACCTGGGAATCCATCTGGCAGACACCTTATGCATATGCAAATAGTTGTGAATGATAGTTTCCACAGACCCTGTACTAATCTTGACATCTTGGGCTATTTGGCGACTAGTAATGCGCCAATCTTCCAAAATGGCAGCCTCAACTTGACGGACAGATGCCTCATCAATGGCAGAAGGGGGGCAACCAGGTCTGGAAGCTTTCCTGTCAGGTCTCAAAAGCAGATGACAACTGTTATAGAAAAAACAATCTTGCTTTATAATTTCCCTTTCAATAAAACAGTAAAGCATTTATTACAAAATATTTATTTTTATTTAAATTTCCTCCTTCTCTTTCTCTTTTCACCTGCTCCTCTTTTTCCTCCTTTCCCTCTTTTTTCTTCCTTCCCTTTCTCTTTATCTTTATCCTCCACTTTCTCCATCTTTCTTTTTATCCTCCTCCATCTTTCATTCTTCCTCATCTTCTCCCCAATTTTCCTTGTTCCTCCTCCTTGTTCTTTTCTCCTACTTATACTGTTCTCCCTCTCCTCTTCTCCACATTTTTCCTTTAGTGCTTTAAAAGCTGCAATCGGAACCAGCTTCCATTGTCACAAAGCTGTTCAATCGCTGCTTACAAAAGAAATGTTTTTCAACTCCTTAAAAAACCTCGGCAATCTACCCAGTATTTAAAAATACTGGAGATCCATCTTCTACTTCTTAATACAGATCAGTCTCCTGTGAGTCATGAGTAAGTTGCTTGAATCTGTGATAAATGAAGTTGTCAACTACTTTAGCAGTAACAAGCAATATGGAGTTCATCCTGCAAGATCAACAGCTGATCTGCTAACTGTAATATCACACAGTATCAGTGAATATATTGACTGGGACTCCATTTCTAGAGCAATGCCTCTCAACATATCAAAGACCTTTAATAAGGTTTAGCATAAAAGCATTCACAAGATTTCTAGCTATGGAATATCTGGAAATGTCCTCTCAACTATCAAATCCTTTCTCTCTGATAGGTTCATAAAAATAGTCATTGCTGGGCAGGAGTCTGAAGCTCATAATATCAATGCTGGCATATCTCAGGGATCCCTTTTGGGTCCAACTTTCTTTCTGATCTTTATCAATGATTTCCCAAATCACATTCTAAGCTCATTTGTCAATATTTATGTAGATAATATAACAATCTATAAGAATTGATCAATAGCTATCTGAGTCTTTCTTCTGACCTGGAGCATATTATCTAATGGGAAAAGGGTGGCTGATTACTTTTAATATATGGAAAGCCAAGTCAAGTTTCTTTTCTTTTTACCACCAGCGCTTTGATCCTTACTTTGCCCCAATTGAAATGAATAGTTTTCACCTTGAGGAAGCCTACTGCTTTGATAAGCTTCTGAGACTGACTTTCAAACCAGACCTGAAACGGAAGACTTACATCAAATTCGTTGTCAAGATCGCTGGAAAAATGGTTGGATAATTCTGCTGCTCCAAAACATATTGGACTCCTGAGGCAATATATTAGTCAAATACATCCTAAGATGCAGTACTTCTAAGAAGGTGCTGCTCAAAGACCTTGCCTTGACAGAGTACAAAACCGACTTCAAAGATGTCCTCTTCTCCACCTTACGTCTTCTTTCACACAGAAAAAACATTGCTAGTATTTCTCTACTCTGTTATTTTCATCACAAATGCTCAACTGAGCTGCAATTTATGCTTCCCCCACTTTATAAAACATTCACAACAAAAACTGATTTAGCTACAACCACTGTCAATAAATTTCATTACTTTCTCTGTGTATCTAGAACTAAGCAAAACTTCCATGAGCAAAGTTTTTTTCCTAAAACTACCCATCTGTGGAACAGGGCTGCTTCCCAGTTAACTATAAACATTGCTGTTTTCAAATCCAATGTAAACATTTTTGTTGAACCATCCTCTTAAATAGTCAATTTCTGACCAGTTATCAATCCCTTTGATATTTCACTATCTACCTGTCAAACTTAATAATCCTTACCCTCGAGTGACCTGTGGGCCTTGATAAGTGGTGGCTCATTTGTTAAAAAATAAACTTACATTAGCTTTGTAATATCTGTGAGCTGATTTCTAATCACAGCTTTTATGGCCAGTATCATTCATCTTTTGATCATACTTTGCAACTTACTGATGTCATAGACAATAAATGTTTTCACTTTGTCATTTCTTTCCAAAATAATTCTTTACTTTTCTGAGGATCAAGAAAAATTTGGACTTCAAAACCATCTGCAAACGACTCCAGTTCAAAATCGAACTCCTGATATTGTTTAAAAAGAAAATTCTGACTGACTTTAGCGTGATAGTTTAAACAACTCAGCTACAATTCTCAGCTTCATTTTTAAAAATCCAATTCTGTTGATTTAAATTATTTTGAAATAATTTGACTCCAACATTGATTGCTGACTGACTCCCTACTATTCCAGAAGTGGAGAATCAACTAGAATAAAACCAATTTTCAACTTTGTTTATTTATATATATATATGAGCAAACAGTTAATAAAACTTTGAAATGAGTTAAAAACATATTTAATCTGAAAAGGAAACACTAGATAAGTGGATAGTCCTTAATCCATGGAGTTTCAAAGAAATACTTTCCTTCTCAATAGAGAGTAGGAATTAGCAATTATTTTATATATATTTTACAAATATTTGACTCCAATATCAACCAGCAACTCCTGCAAAAAATTTGCTGACTCAAAACTTTTACTAGCAATATACATGAAAAAATTGAAATAGCTTAGAATATTTCAATATTGGTATCTATAGAAAGAGCATGATGAGCGAAGAGTATTTTAAAAAATTTTAAATCCAATTAAAATTAAGGAAGTTATGACTATTTTTGTGCCTCGCACGTTTGGATATTTTTCCCTCTTTAAGACCATATGCGTTTTGTCACATTTTTTACACTACTTTTTCTGTAAAAATGTTATATATTTGGTAAAACACAAGACTAAGAAATGGAATTTACCATATAAGTGTGTTTTTGTGCTAGGAATTAGAATATGCTACTGAAAATCTTCAAAAATTAATGGTTTCCAAATAATCTGCAGTAAATGCACATAAATATGCTGCAATTCCTTAAAAATACCATGTATCCATGAAAAGAAGTTAAGAACTCAAAGCTGAATTGTAATATGTACAAATAACTGAAATCGAAATCTAGGACTTTTTAAAAATGAATATATTGCAATATTTCTCTGGTGTTATTCTAGATTAATACTTTCCGTTAACCCCACCCCCAACCCATCTGACCATTAGCAGTGTCAGAAACCGATCTTAAGAATGCATGAAAAAAAATTGAATAAATCGACCTCCTATCTTTACAAGCTTATTACTACTTGAAAAATGTAATTCAAACCCTAATTTTCTTTTCAATTAAAGGAGCAAAGACCAAATTTTTTAAAAAAAATAACAGGTTTAATAGCAAATTATGCAATATTTGTTTTTTTTAAATCGGTTTTCTTTAAAAAAGATTTGAAGAAAATTAACGAAATTTTACTTACTTCTATTATAAAAAATCGATATAAATTCGAAAAAATCACTTACCTATAAAAAATACTATTGAATGTTTAGTTCCATTCTTCATTGTTCAGAATCCATATTTATATTTTAAATAAAAGAATTTTTTAAACAACTGTTTGAAAAAAGCACGATTACGCAAGCATTATTACGTCTTTATCGAAAAACCAGAAGTAGCCGTTTGTCCTTGTTTAGAACTATGGATGAACAGAAGGCAGGAAAAACCACACATTCACGTTAGCCGTCTAGCCTTGTGCCTGAAGAAATATGTGTTCTCATAGTTTAAAAATAGTCAAATTTTACTTATAAATTTTTGCCTTTAAAAAACACTCAAGGAATTTTTTTTTTTTTCTTTTCTCAAAGAAATACAAAAAATTTTGATTTATTATATTTTCATTCTCCTTTATCAATTAAAATTTTTCTTTTAAATATCTTTAAAAAAAAAAGAAAACATTGAATGAAATAGAAAAAATTGTTGTCATCGTCCATTACTTACTGGACAATATAAGTAGAATATAGGCTTCCAATTTAAAAAAAAAAAAAAATCAACATGGTTTTAAAAAAAAAAAAGGTTTTACACTTTGGACTATCTTCAATTTGTGATAAAGAAAACTTTGGTACGTAAATTAATTATTAAAATTTTAATGGACATTTCAAAATGGGGGGGTGAATTTAAAAAAAAAAAGTTTGTCTAAAATATTATATTCGGTTTATTGGAAAGAGCATAAAATTTCACATTGACCCTGAAAAATATCGTAAAAATTTAACTAATAGAAAAAGTTTGATAGATTTTTAAAGTTTAAAAATTGAAAAAAAAATTAACTCGTAAAATTCAATTGATTTCATTACGTAAAAAAAAATGGCTGCATGATGTAAAAAAATAAAAAATATTTCTATTATTTTTTAAACAACTTTAATAGTTTATTTTGAAAGTATAATCCATAAAGAAAATAAACAATACACTTTTAAAAGAGAAATTACGAGTTTTTATATTTTATTCGCAGTTTCGTGTTAGGGGTGTCAAAAATTTCCCAAAAATTCTGATACACCTATCTGACCACCTTTCCAAAATATGCAATTTTACTGTTGTAGGCAATTATGTGTGAATACCTTAAAAAACTTTAATGAAAGATAAACAAGTATTATTTTAGAATTTAATGTAAAATGATTCCCCATTTTGAGCCATTCTAGCCAGTGGTGGGATTCAAATTTTTTAAGAACAGGTTCTAAGAAAATGTTAATAAGAATAAAGAATCTACTATAACGCCATTTTATGATGTTAACATATTTAGCACTTTATTTGCTTAAACTCTTAAAATATACATTGTACATTATTATTTATTAATTTATTTGAAAATATATTCATTTTCGAACAAAATGGTGGTATTTTGATGACATAAGGTGCTTTGGTTTTTAAAATATGACGATTTTAGCAGAACCCCTTGAAATCCGTAATTATCCAAAGCGTTTTATCGCCCGTATGTATTGCTACTTTTACTCCCATCTCTGGTCTAAAGTATTCAGCAAACACAATTTTCACAATTCCCATTGAAAACTGAGTATGATAAGGTGGAAATGTTGGCAACATACGTATCATCAGCTCATGTGTCTCCACCGCTATTTTGCACTTTCATAGCTAATCACCATTTGACTTGTAATTGCAACTGACAATTATTGTCTCTTTATCTGTCATCAACACACACGTATGTTCACATGTATACATATGTACACACATACACACCACCTAAAGATACAAGTGTAGGTACCAAGTTTGCACACTTGAATGGTTGAGTATAATTCTATTGACAATAATTTCAGAAATGATAGATGAATTGATCATGATCAAAACTATTGAGAATGCAATTTCACATAATGTTCACTTTTTGTTGCTCATTTTTATTCTTCTCTTTCTCTCTCTCTCTCTAATCCCCAGCATGCATTGCTCAGTGCGCACAAATATGGTTGGCATCTAATTTTGATATAACCTTTTCTTCTAAGGCATTTCACGAATTCATCTTTTAAGCTTAGTTTAAATAAATGAAATGCTGCTAATGTGTGTTCGTTATGTAATCAACTGGAATGAAATTTTTTTTTTAAATCTCAATTCTCTATCTGCTTGGCATTATTTGTAAACAAGCTTTTAAATCGTTCACTTGTTACCCTGGTAATATCATTAAAGCACAGGGAGGTTTAAAAAAAAAAAGTAAGCCTACAGCACTCACCCTAGATGGATCGAACCAGCTTCCGCCAAAGGAAGAAGTCTCAAGGGAATGTCAAATTCACATGTGGTCTTCAATTGCATAATTCTATCAGGAGAGATAGCAACAGGTTTTTGCAGTCAGCATCCTCAACGCATAACACATGTTGACATACCTTTTCTTAATTAGATCACTGAAGTTAAGCAACGTTGACTGGTCAGTACCAGATACGTGATCATTTGAGAATACTGTGTTGTGCAGGAGGATGTGGACAGGAAGGAGATGATGATGTGATTGCAAAAGTTAAGAATGGATGGAGTATATTGAGTGAACCTCTGCTATTACTAACCAGCAGAATATTACTGCTGTCAATCAACAGTTATCAGGGATGTGCAAGCAGTGTGATGATGCATGGAAGTGAAAGCTGGTCTGTGAGGGTTGAGAATATGTGTTGCATGGCAAGAAATGATAGAATGCTATAATAAAAATGTAATGTGATTCTTAAAGATGGGCTTAGATCTGATGACCTCAGAGAAAAATTAAATCTGGACAGTATTGGGAGATGTATACAAAATGGAAACTTCGTTGGTATGGTCACATTGGGAGAATGGATGATCTGGTTGTTTCTTATCAATGAAAAAACCCTTGACACTTACTTTAACTCTTCACAAATGAGTTTGTTGGAAAGTTTGCTTCATCCTGATGCTTCTCAATATTAGAATTATTAGAAATAAAAATAACATTGAAATTAAATCAGCGTTTCCAACATTTCCCTTTCTGACCTCTTTTGGCAAGGAGGAAAGTGTAGTAATTGCTCTGATACTATACTTTATCTTTTCTGTTTGTGGTCAGTGAAAGAGGAATCCTCAATTAAGGCAGTTTTTGTTCCAATCTAAAGTGCTTATTTTGGAGAAGTGGATCTTCCTTGTATTAAACCTTGTGTCTAACTATGCCCTCATGTGGAGGCAAGTAAATAGAAACAGTGTTTTGCTTTTAAACCGACTTGATAAAGTTTTGGAAGATGTGT
Source organism: Euprymna scolopes (assembly GCF_053919585.1). Lineage (NCBI taxonomy): Eukaryota > Metazoa > Mollusca > Cephalopoda > Sepiida > Sepiolidae > Euprymna > Euprymna scolopes. Next base: position 95,909,891 of record NC_136488.1, on the reverse strand, counting down.
GCAGAACTAGAGACTTGTTTGGTTTGATCTTATTGAAAGAATTTGAAATAAATAAGTTTATGTAGTAGGGCCAGTTGGCATGGGAAGGTCAAGGAAAGCACAAAGGGGAAGTAATGAAGTCGGATTTTAGAGAAACTAGGATAAATAAGACATTGCCAGAGATAGGTTAGTTTGGAAGATATTTTTTAAAAGTTAGCATAAAAAGTGGACGTTAAACTGAATATGATGATGATGATAACAATTAGTCTTAATGTTTTCTTTAGTTTCATTTTTTAATCGAAATATCAAGAAAAATGTTTTCTTTGCTTATATTAAGTTTTCTATTTCGATATCTCTCATATAAACTTTAATTGTATTGTCCGACATATGTCACGTTTTACGATTTTCTCACTGTAAAAACTAACAACAATTTAAGTGACTATTATTTTTTAAGTTTTTGTTTAAATATTATTACATGAGTAATGTGACATAAAAATGTGTTGAAATATCGTATGCAAATAATTTTTTTAACTCATTTGTACATTTAATGGTAATCGACTTGTTTCAAGCAGATATACACATTTTCAAATAAATTGTGACTTTTTTGTTGAATCCAATTTAAAATTGTATTTAAAAGCTGCTTTCTTGTTATAGAAATTTATAAATTATTAGGTTGGTGCAAAAAATAACGTTTTTTGACGTTCAACTTCAAGAAAAAAACGTTATTTTTGCACCAACCAAATACTGTATCAAACACCTTAGCTTTAATGTATTCTTGAAGTGAAGAGGTGCAGCTTTTAATCCAGAATGATTGGTGGGGATGAACTTAGTCAAGGTAGAACCCCATATGAAAAGTAGATAGTTATTGGTTTGCTTAACTACCTAATAGGGACGGAATTCAAAGTTAGAGTTAGTTGCTAACGGAATTTTAGTAAAGCCAATGTAATATCACCATACTAACTTCAAGACACTAGGTGGTCCTGAATATGACCTTAAACTATGTCAGATGGTGGGGCCCCAGCTTGCGGGCTTTGGAGAGTGTGGAGCCACCCTTTAATTGCCATTGCTCCCAGGTTCACTGTGACCCGGAGTGGTAGTACCTGTTAGGGTCCCAACCATGGGTTAAATAGAAACCGACTTAAAAAAAAAACATATATTCTATTAAAAACCTTTTCTTCCAAATCACTGGATTTGGCATTAAATAACCTGAAAAGGGCTGATATGCCATAAAACAAAACCAACAATCAAGACACTATGGCATGTAGTGATCAACCAATTGATTGGATTCGGCTTCTCTAATTTCCTATCTTGCCATACTAACAACTTGCAACATAATATGGAGGATAAACTTCTTTGCCTCCTCCCATTATGTTACCCATGGACAGAAAACAGCTGAGTTTCTTGTTTACACATTGTAAGTAGACAGCTCCATGGTTAGTAATGTCTGTCACTAGTGGTGGCAGTAGAGATTTTTTTTTTTTTTTTCTTTCCCCTTGCTGGTGGGGCCACAAATTCACTGACTGCAACCTTATGCAAAGAACAAAGATTACCAATTCTAAAGTCATTTTTAAAGAATAATGTATTTTAGATGTAATGCAATCTATTCTAGGAATACAAATAATTGTTCTACCTATAAAATTTAACAATTTTATTCCACTAAGTAAACAAATCCTTAATGTGGCTGGAATAGAGAGAATTAAAAAAATAAATAAATAAATAAAAAAAAACAGTAAATAATTCCATTGTTTTGCTCTAGGATTTCGTTTACTTTTTACCATTTACAGCAAGTGCATCTAGCTGCCCCATACCGGTGGTGGCAGCAGCCTTGAAAACAGGCCTGCAATCGCTTTGATGCCAAACTCTCAAGATGCAGAACCAATCTTGCTTCTCTGCCAGGCAAATTCCTGTACACATAGTTCTAACCTTTAATTTTACTTCTCATGGAATTTTTTATATACTTCCTTACATGGAATTTGTCATTTTTAGCATTACTTTTAGACACCCAACACGTAATTTTGCAAGTTTAGAACACCAGATGAAGTCTGGAGAAAAAGATGCACTTTTACCCTTTTTTCCACTCATGCAGATTGTTCAGAAACAACTTTTAGTTAAGGAATTGAAGATCTATTAGTCAAGTAATAAACTCTAATTATAATTGTTAACTTCTCCATAAATATTTTCAAAGATACTATGATCTTTTATATGACCTTAAAAGACATCCAGTAGTGAGGTTCCATTTAGGGCTGTGGGAAATGTGGAGTTGCTCTTTACTCCATGTCCATTTTGGCCCAAAGTGGTAATATTTGTTAAGGCATCTAGTGCTACCAAATCAGGCTATGTGAAAATACTAGTTTCCTGACAAAAAAAAAAAAAAAAAATGCACAAAACATTGATTTTATTATTTTTTCTTTTCCAAAATTAAAATCATGTTATGCAAAGTCAAAAATAATAACCTTCTGCTCTCACAAAAAAAAAACAAAAAGAAAACACCATAAATAAATATATATATAGAACCTGAAGAATAAAATCTTTTTCCAAAATTATTAAATTCGGCATTAAATCACTCAAAAAATTTGAATGCTGTAAAACAAAATAACTAAACCAAACTCCATGAATTAATATTTGAAGGTGTAAAAACTTTTCCCAAAATTACTGGATTCGGCATTAAATAACCTGAAAAGGACCATGAATAAATATTTAAAGGTATAAAGAACATAAAACATAAACTTTTTCCAAAATTACTAGATTCGGTATTAAATAACCTGAAAAGGTTTAATATACTGTAAAACAAAATAACCAAACACCATGAATAAATATTTAAAGGTATAAAGAACGTGAAACAAAAACTTTTTCCAAAATTACTGGATTCGGCATTAAATATCCCCAAAAAGGAGTTGATATGCTATAAAACAAAACAACCTATCAAAGATACTAACCTCAAAAGAATTATATATAGTTGGGTTTTTTTTGTTTTTGTTTTTTAATTTTAGATATCACTTTATAATAAAGAAAATCTCTATTGGGGTGGTGGGGTGATATTCCAAGTACTATTCTTATCTTGGTTGCTATTTTCACAACGTTTTGGTCAGTGTAACCTCCAACCTTCTTCATGTACATTTTTTTGAACTACAACCTTTGAACTCTGGAACTTATATGGAATTTTAAACTGAACTCTTTATTTAATCGACAGGGGTGGATTGTTCTCATTCTATTAGTGATGATCAGGTAAAAAAATTTTAGATGAAGAGTGATAATTTGTATTATTTGAATTACTATTCTCATTTTTTCATACCATTTCCACGGATGTAATCTCTGATCAAATGAACTCGTGGTGTTACACCTTTTCTCTAAGTGACAGTCTTCTGGAAGTTTGAAGGTTCAATCCTTGCTATATATATATATATATATATATATTAAAAACAATGTATTTTGAGTTAAAAGTACTTCAGGTTACTCTAACCAATAAAACTAATAAATTCATCTGGCAAACCTACATAAGTGAAGATAAATAGTTTTACATTTATATCGGCTTAATCAAAGTATTTTGGAATGTTCTATTTAAGTTGGTTTACATTTTTAATTTTTTTAGATTCATTTTTTCCTAGAGTTCTACTAAAAGCACTTTCATAATTATATTTCAAGGTATTTTACTTTTGAATAATTCCGTTATCAGTTCTAAAATAACTGACCATTTGGCTGTTGTTCAACTTCCTCTCCAGCGCAATGCCTGATAACTGACGACCAGAATCCTATTTAAAAATTCATCCAAATAACCTCTCTGGAATTGAAGTAATTAACCAGAAGACATTTCTTGAAGGGAGATCTTTTTTTGTTTCAACTTTTTAGCTTCAATGCTTTCCTCGTTTTAAAGCCAGAATAAGCCAACCAGAAAAATACGTTTTAGGATGGTATGCCTCTTTTGCTCTCTTGTCACAATATTTTCATCTACTTGATTCGGCATTATTTGTGTTCTTGAACAAACCATTTTCTGTTTTTGAATTTTTGAGATGAAGATTGATACTTTGGATTATTTGGTGCTACTGTGATTTGCACAGTGATGCATTTTTTCAGCTTTTCATAAGAATTCCACGTTTTTTAATCAGGAAAGGCTGATTTCTACCAAATTGCTAGAGCTTTAGCTCTTTTTTTTTTTTAATTTCTTTCTCTTTCCCTGTTTTTTCTCCTCCTTGCCTTTCTTTTATCTAATATAATGATTCTCTATTAAAGTGTTCATTTTCCATGAAGGCCATGACTTCAAACGATTCATGAGGTATGGGTAGAAGTCTTTCTTTTGATTTTCACTTGAAACTGTTTGGAATTTTGAGGGGGGGGGGATTCTTTTAGCGCTTTTTCTCTCTCTCTCTCTCTCTCTCTCTCTCTCACACACACATCTACCTACCTACCTTGATGTGATGATATGGTTAACTCATTTTCAGTTGATTCAACTCATCTTGGATTAATATCATAACATCGTTTCCCAAAATTCTCTATTCTATTTTTTTTTAATTTACTATGTTTCTGTGACGAAGACGACGTGATCCTGAATCTCTACCATTTATGTGCCAAATATGTACCCGACCAATACTAGACATATGGGCACAGAACCCTCTTAAAAAAAAAATATATAAGTTTTTTTTTAAGGGCAACTTAACAAATGTCTGAATTGTTTAATCGGGAAAGTAGATTGAAACCATCAAGTATGTAATTTTAATTCTATCCCTCACCTGGATTATTGGTTCCTTGACAAAAGGAGGGTGGACCTGTAAATTCACCCTTGTCCATTTATCTGTCCGGATTTTTCTCAATAACTATGCCTTGGAATTTTTTGAAATTTTGAACAAACATTAAACATGATATGAGTAAAAAAAAGTAACAGAACGGATTTTCTGGAAAAAATCCAGTTGCCCTCTTAGGGGTGCTTTTTGGGTTTAAACAGTTAAAATTGACACTTTTGTGCTTATTAAAAAAAATTGATGGCTTGCATTTTTATAAAACTTTCTGAAAAGTTGTAACTATTTGATTTCTATATAATTTTGTTTGTCTATACTTCACAGTATACAGATTCGAAAAGTTGTCCAAAATCAAATAAATGTAAGCAAAGGTAAGGTAAGTTACATTTCTACATAACTGGATAATTTGTTAGTGTTTTTATTTAATGTAAAAGGTTTAATCAGCTCAGAAAAGCAGTGTTTATCAATTTATTTGAAAAAGACAAATGGTCGTGAACTCTGTTGAATATGTTAAGTTTGGGAAAATAAGTAAAAAAAACTATACATAACACTGTAAGATACCCACCGTATATATGTGACCGTGACATAGGCTGAGATATTTCATGAGTTTCTGACAGTATATTGTATAGTTTTTTTAGTTTTAACTCATTTTCCAAAACAATGTAATCAACAGTGTCCGCCACCATTTGTATTTTTCAGATAAACACTGCTTTTCGAGTTGACTAAACGTTACATTAAATCAAACGGGTTTGTATTACTAAACACAGATCCAAAAAGTTGTCAAAAAATAAATATATAACAAATGTTATCTAAGGCAAGATAAGTTACTTTCTACCTAACTGAATAAGCCAGTTTGGTAGAAAAGTAACTTATCTTGCCTTTGATAATATTTGTTATACATTTGTTTTTTGGCAACTTTTTCAAATCTATGTGTACAGTAATACAAACCAAATAAAAACACAAAAAAAATATCCGGTTAGGTAGAAAAGTAACTTATCCTGCCTTAGAGGTCCACCTACACAATTTGTTTTAAAATTACTACTTTTAAACGTTTTCGATGCTGAATAAGAAAATCTTATTTACAATTTGCAGAGGAAAGTAGTTTTCGAGATATAAAGACCTGTGCTATGCACTATAATTCACTGGCGGCCATGAATAAACACCCCCCCAACCTCCCAATAAGAACGGCTTTCAGAATAAATAACGGCTACCCACCCATGTTAAAAATTGTGGAGGTGGACCTAAAGTAAAAATTTACCTTTTTTTTTTTTCTTTTTTTTTTTCTCTAGTTTAAAGCACAACGCTATTGTGTACCACGGTTTTAATAAAGGAAAAGCATTCATATTATGTTATATCGAAACAACTCTGAAAAAAAAAAAGCGTAATTTCAAGTTTGTTAGAATAAGTTTTATCCAAAAAAAAAAACATTTGTTTTACTTATGCTTTATGTCTTAAATGTAACAATTTCTGTTTTACGCTTTTAACGAACGTAAATTTCACGGTGTCTGTTTTTATTTATTTTTTTTTTTATTTTTTTTTGGTATTTTGTTACATTAGGTCCCCCTCCAAGATTTGTTTTGTAATTACTACTCTTATAGGTTTTCGACGATGCTGAATAAGAAAAGCTTATTTACAATTTGCAGAGGTAAGTAGTTTTCGAGATATAAAGATCTGTGCTATGCACTATAATTCACTGGCGGCCATGAATAAACACCCCAGCCACTCAATATTAAGAACGGCTTTTGGAATGAAAACCGACAATTTCCCAATGTTAAGAATGGCTTTAGGAATAAACACCCTCAATATTCCCATGTTAAGAATGGCTTTCAGAATAAACACCCCTAACCTCCCCATGTAAAAAACGGCTTTTGGAATAAATACCTCTATCCTCCATTTGTTAAGAACGGCTTTCAGAATAAACAACACCTACCCACCCATGTTAAAAATTGTGGAGGTGGAGCTAAAGTAAAAAATTTATTTAGTTTTTTTTTTTTTTTTTAAATAAATTGTTAGTTTCAAGCACAACGCTACCACGGTTTTAATAAAGGAAAAACATTCATATTTTCTTATATAAAAACAACTCGGGGTGGGGGGGAAGCGTGGGTTTGTTTAACTGTACACATAGATTCGAAAAAGTTGGCACAAAACAAATATAGAACAAATAAATGTTATCAAAGGCAAGATAAGTTACTTTTCTACCTAACTGGATATGTTTTTAGTGTTTATATTTAATGTAACATGTTTATTCGCTCGAAAAACATAGTGTTTATCGATGTATTGGAAAATTTAAAATGGCGGCCGACTCTCTCTCTCTATCTATCTATCTCTATCTATCTCTCTCTATCTCTCTCTCTCTCTCTCTCTGAGACGGTAAATTTGGGAAAATGAGTTATAAATAAAAAAAAAACAGTCAAAATACTGTTAAAAACCCCGCCTAATATATGTCAGCCCATGTCAGTGTAACATATATTGAGCGAGTTTCTAACAGTATTTTGTCTGATTTTTTATTTATAACTCATTTTCCCAAACTTACCGCCTTAAAGAGAGAGTTGGCCGCCATTTTAAAATTTCCAATACATCGGTAAACACTGTGTTTTTTGAACTGAATAAACATGTTACATTCATTTGTTCTATATTTGTTTTGTGTCAACTTTTTCGAATCTGTGTACAGTAAAACAAACCCAAAAGCGTACTTTCAAGTTTGGTAAAATAAGTTTTATCGAAAGGAAAAAAAAAAAAAAAATTTTTTTTTTTTTTTACTCATGCTTTATTTCCTAAATGTAACAAGAATGTTAGTTTAAAGCACAACGCTAATGTGTATCCCGATACATTGCTTCGTCAACATGGGACCATTTCATATCTCCCGAAGACACTTCCGTATGTAGAAAAAAAAAAAATTAGTGACCGATTTACCCGACCGTTGTAATTAAAAAGTGAGCTCCCCTTTCAAATGTCAAAATGATTTTTTTTTTTTTTTTTTTTTTTTTTTTAATCTGATTAATTAGTATCCAATCAATAATAATCCAGTGAAAAAATTTCAAAAACCTATCTGTATAGAAATTACGCATAGGGGTGATGGTTGTACAACTCCGCCCAAGTTTGTTAAAATAAGTTGTATCCAAAAAAGAAAAAAAAACATTTTTTCACTTATGCTTTATTTCTTAAAAGCGTAAAACAAATTGTTTAACGATTTTTAAAAAAAAGTTTTTATTTTATACGCATGTGTAGTCAGAATTATTATTTTTCGTTATTTCAAAATGGTATTTTATCATAAGGACTGCCACAATGAATTTAAATTTAAAAAATAGGACTTTTTTTTTTTTTTGTTTACTTATCGATTAAACAGATAATGAAATATTGTAATTTGGAAGTCTTCAACTTGTGGACCGCTCATTTCTACCGGAAATAAAATGGCGAAAATAGTTCCGCATTACAAGAAATATTTTTATTTTATTTAATATTAATTTCTAACGATTTTAAAAAGAAAAAGTGTGTTATAGTCAGAATCGTTATTTTTCGTCATTTCAAAATGGTAAGCCGGAAATATTTCCGCTAATCGGCTGAAATCGGTAAATTTTTCCCGACGAATAAGCTTTTTTTTTTAATAAGGTAATATTTACTTTTAATACTTAAAAACACAGATTATAAACACTCACTGTTATAAAATTTCACAGAAAACTGGTTTGTAAATTTCTAGTTTATCGACTTTGAACAAACCAGACTTTTGATTTTTATATAGATATACTAGCAAAAGTACCCGTTGTTGACTGGGTTCAAAAACAGCCTACAGAAAATGGACTGATTTATGAAAGTATGATAGGTTATGAAAAGGAAGGGTTGTAAAGAGATAGCTTCGAATTTGAGGGTATCAAAACCAAAGCAAAATATGATGAAAGTAAAAATAAAATGGATATACCCCATAATTTATTATACCATACCTGTTCACACTGAAACACTTATCACAATATTCTGTGGATCTATATTAAAAAAACCTTGTTAAACTTTGTGACATATTTCCATTCTAAGGCGGTCAGGCACGAACGAACACCCCATAATTTTATTATACCATATTTCTTCAAACTGAAACATAATTATCAAAGTATACTTACGCAGATAGATAATAAAAGTCTTTATTAAAGTTTGTGCATATTTCCATTCTGTGGAGGTCAGGTGCGAACGCAGACCCCACAATTTTATTATACCATCCCTATTTAAGTTAAAACATACTTATCAAAGTATTATTATGTACATCTATATCAAAAACATTTATTAACGTTTTTTTTTTTGTTTTTTTTTATTTTTTTTTTTTTTTCATACTTTGTGGACCAGGCGCGAACGCAGACCCCACAATTTGTATGAAGCACTGTTCTGCCAGATTAAACATACCCATTCCTGTGTCTCGATACATCTTCTATCATTATATGTGATCAGTTTTCTATAATAGTCAACCATATAGGAGCCTATTCGTGACCAGACACACACACGTTCAGCTTTATATATATATATATATATATATATATATATATATATATTTTATTATATTAATGGGATATCCATTATTAAGAAAAATATTTATGATTTCACCAAGTTCTGTATCAAGACGGTTTGGTGAACAAATCATAAGTGCACGATGCGTAAGGGCGCTAATGAGGTTTATTTTTCTAGACTGAGGGGCAAAAGAAAACCAATTAAGATAGAGCCCTGTAAATGTAGGTTTTCTATAAACAGAGGTCTCAAACCTACATTTACAGGGCTCTATCTTAATTGGTTTTCTTTTGCCCCTCAGTCTAGAAAAATAAACCTCATTAGCGCCCTTACGCATCGTGCACTTATGATTTGTTCACCAAACCGTCTTGATACGGAACTTGGTGAAATCATAAATATTTTTCTTAATAATGGATATCCCATTAATATAATAAAATCTACTATTGAACGTAAAATTACTACATTTAATAGTGGTAAACATATTGGTCCATCACGTTGTCCCATTTATCTAAAATTACCATGGTTGGGTCCTGATGGCCTTCATATTGTTAAAAGGATTTCTTCTGCTACTATGCTTAGAGTAGTTTACACAACTCGAACCTTTTTCTCTTCTTTTCGTAAAGATGTTTTGCCAACCATTCAAAAGAACTCTGTTGTTTATAAATTCGTTTGTCAGTGTGGAGCTGACTACGTTGGCAAAACATCCCAAAGATTAGAAATGAGAATATCCCAACATATCCCTCGGGATATTCGACTACACCAGGTTTCGAGAACATCCGGGCACTCCCAAGCTCATGAGTCCGCCATTGGCAATCACCTGTTGAGTATAAATAGGTGTGCCGATCAATATTCCGATGGGTGGTTTTCTGTTTTATACAGTGCTAGGTCGAACTATCATCTCAATATCATTGAGGCGTTAGTTATTAACAACTCTCGACCTAGCCTGTGTAGACAAAAGATTCTGAAACATCAGTTGGAGATATTCATTGATTTAAAACCACCTGAACAGTGAGATTTTTTTTTTTTTTTTTTTTTTCACTGTTCTTCCAACTGAAACCAAAATTCCCCTCTTCCCTCATTCGTTTTCTTAGTTTTTAATTTATCATTCTGACGTTTCCTCTTAGAGGGTCAGACGATAAGGCCTTAAGGAAATTTTAATTTCACCTGCCCATTTCTTGTTTTTTGGTATTTAAATTAAATTATGTTTCCTCTGAAATTTCTCCTTCCATTTTGTTGTACCAAAAAATTTACTTATATATATATATAGAGAGAGAGAGATCTTTTCTATTCTGTAAAGGAAAGTTGTCTATGTTTGCCTATGTATATCCAGCTAAAAGTAATTAAAAAAAATGACACAACAAACATCTGCAAAGTTGGTATATTCTTGATCATTGTCACGAATGTATAATATCTAAAATTTTAAGGAAAGTATTCATTTTGTTGGGGTCAACTAGGCTGAATATCATTAAGGGTACAGTCGTTTTTATTTTTTAGACATTTCCAATGTTACCTATTATATAAAGATGTAAGTGACTTGCATTATTATTGTTTTCAATACATTAAAACAAGATAAGAATGGTTAAGGTAGAGATGAAAAAGAAATAAGAGGGGGAGGTGAAAAAAGTAGTGAAGGTGGAAAATAGAGACAGATTGAGAGACGTAAGGAGATAGAAGTTTTAAATATAATGTTACACACTTTAACTTTTTCTATTTTTTTATACTCCTGTGCAACACTAGGTATCCTTGCTAGTATACAATAAAGGAAGACCCCTCTCTGTCCCTTAAAACGAAGACATACTAGAGAATGTACCTTAAATACAAGTGATTTACATGTACAGTCTGCATGTGAAGGTAATGGAAGTAGTTCTGCATCTCTAACTGGATCTTAAAGAAACCAATGACGTTTTCATCACATGTTGCACAATGAAATCTATTTTTGATTAACATATTTCTGAACAGTGCAGTGAATAAGATATCTAGCTGACATCAAGGTTATTGTTAAAGTAAACTCTCCTTCATATACCATTGCATATGATGGTATACTATACCTTAACCCAGGTAATGCCAAGTAACTCTCCTAGTACATATAACAATTATAAAAATAATTATTATTTGTTTGAAAAAAAATATATATATATTTCAAATAAATATTAATTATTTATAGCCTTCTTAGACATCTGTTTTTGGCATTTTTACTACACATGTTTTGGAATGAGTAGATAGATTTCTTATTCACACACAAAAATGTATATCTTCTACTTGTAAAAAAAATTGTCAGTCCAACCTTAATCATGTTACATTCCTAGAATTTACTTCCTGCTTTTGTTCTAGGAAATCATGAATAAAATCATGAATTTCTCTGACCACCATTAAAAATAATCCTTTTCTTCTGATTGTGATAGTCACTGCTTTAATTACTTTATTTTATTTATTTATTATTTATTTTATTTTATTTTTTTATTTTTTTTTTAGTGAGTTTTCCAAAAGTATCTGAAATGCTGCAAGCATGTTTACTCCTATAAGTTTTTAAATCGTACATGATGTAACAAAACTTTGCTGAATAGAAAATATACTATTAACACACAAAAGAAAACTTGTTTGGATTTAAGAATTTGACCTTTATAAAAAGTAGTTGAATATCCTCTTGTATTGGGTGTGGTTGTTATTTATTTATTTCATTTTGTTTTGTTTGTTTTTTTCTTTCAGCCCTTGTTCATACCACTTTCAGGTTAGGACTATCAAAATTATATATATATATATAATTTTTTTTTTTTCAAATTAAGTGATTTTGTCAGCGTCGACCCCGCCCTCGACTGAATTTTTTTATTCTTTTAAACAATGAATTTTTTTTTTTTTTTTTTTTTTTTTTTTTTTTTTTTTTTTTTTGAGGGGAAGGGGGGTTCTAAAACGAACTTTAGAGTTGAGTTTTTGTTTTCTTCAAGTTGACTCCCCACCTCTCAGGTAAGTCCTGATTTATTTGCCTTTTCACAGATTTGTTTGTTTTGTAGGCGGTGGGCTATGTGAAAAAAAGGAGGCACACTGGAGAGGGCATAAATACTTTTTGCCATAGTCAAGAAGTATTTTTCCTCCTCTGACTGAGCGCAGAACAGGTATCTTAATATTACTAAACACATGCAATATATTCTTGGTTATTACATCGATTGTAATATATAGACATCCTTATATTTAATCTATTATGTTATTAAAAATGTAACCATCATTGGCAATATATTCAGTGATGTTTCTACAGCGCCAGTGTGAAACTGACTTCACTAGTAAGTGCCCACTCTGTGCACAGGATCTGTACGTGACTGATTTTTGAAGAGGAAACATTCTGTTATGTTTCTGAATTTTTAAGATGAGATTTGATAATTTGGATTATTCGGACTACCATTCTCATCTTGAATGTTATTCTCACAGTGTTTCGGTTAATGTAACCTCCGACCTTCAAGTATATCTTGTCAAACTCGGGAATCTGCATAGAATTTCAAACAGAACCCTTTATTTAATCCACAGAGGTAGCATACTCTCGTTCCATCAATCATAACTGGGTAGAAGTTCTAAGTAATTTGCAACTGTATTTTGAAATGTTGCTCATACTGAAGATTGAACCTTCAACCTCCAGCGTAGTAGACAAAATACTTAGTAAACATTCAGTTGTAAGTTACTCTTCTGAAGGTTGAAGGTTCAATCCTCAATGCGGGAGACACTTAAAATGGAATTGCAAATTACTTCGGCCTTCTACATAACCATGGCTGATGGAATGAGAGCATGCTACCACGGCCACCGAGAGTAAGAAGGCCTGTTAACTGAAAAATTCCATCAGGCAATGTAGGTACTATATGAGGGCCATTTGAAAAAGAGTAATAAAACATTTTTAAAAAGAAAAAGGAACACAGTTCGATTAATACTGAAACTGAACTTTATTTAATATAAAATAAAATATTATCTATGTAAAATTAAGTAATTTTAAAGCAATATACAATTTAATACTGATAAAACTGAATTATGAAGTTAGGAAACAAAGAATTAAAAAACATATTAAACACCAACGATGAATAATTTTAAAAGTGAAAACCATCGATAAATAATTTTAAGAATAAAAACAAACGATAAAATACAAAAAATTGAAATCAAACAAATAATTTAAATACAAACAAACAGTAAAAGTTACTAGTGCAGAAATATTTTTTTAATTTAATTTAGAGAAAAAGCACATGAGTTGAATGTTATTTTTTGGAACTTTAGAGATTATTCGGACTAATGTTCTCATGTTGCGTATTTATTTCACGTTTTATCATTGACCCCCTTCTCCTTTATTACATCTTCAGGCTGAAAATGATGTTCACATACCTAAAAACATAATTAAAGAAAACATTCATACCATAATGTAATGTAGTATCTGTTCTGATGCTAAACTTCATTTGTTTTATCCTTGGTCAGTGGAAGAGAAATCCTTCACGACTGAGACAATTTTTATTTTATTTTTGTTCCTATCCAGAGTGCCCCTTTTTGGGTAACTAGATTTTCTAACATTAAAAAGCAACCTTGTGTCTAACTGTGCCCTCGTGGTGAGACAAGTAAATAATTTTTTTTTTTTTAAATATTTTTGACAAATATTCTCAGGTAAAAATTATTTGTTTATTGTTCTAAAAAGAAACAATCAATTTTAATATATAATGTTCAGTCACAGCTAATTTCATTAATAGTCGTGTGGTGAATAATTTTCAAACCGACTTTAGAAAAAACTATAGAACTTTAAAATATTTGGAAATACTTAATGAAAGGTTTTATTTATTATTAAAAAGACATTTTGACAATTATTCTCATGTAAAAATTATTTGGCAGCTGAACTTTCTTATTGTGCTATTCCTTTCTTCATTGGACACTGCCCAACTTTCTCCAACCTGTACCCAAGGGTGTAAGTAATTGAAATAAACATCATTGCTGTTCATAAAAAGGTTCTGTTTTCCTTTAATGTGACAACTGTTTTAGTTGTTACAGATATTATAGGAGTTGGTCATAACACTATAATTTTAAAAACTAAAACAAAAATTAAATTTTCAACCTTCCTGATAGACTTTTTAGCCTTATAAGAAAATAAACAGTTAAAAATATCAACATATTTGGTGTATTAGCAATAAATAGTATTTTTTCTTTAATTTATATTAACAATGTTATCAAACGTTATGAAAGTACTTGAATACAATTCTAATTAAATACACGTTTAATTATTAACAAATAACATTACTTAGTTTGGTTGGAATAAAAAATTTCCCTTCTAATTGCACGTATCCAGATTGAGAAAATTTAGGAAAAGAAAATATATGTACTTTGGGGCCTTTTGGATAATTTCCCCGACAATTTGGAACAATGCAAGAATACACCATGTTAGACAGCAAACTGAAAACTAGACGAAACTGCTGCTGATAGCCTAGACCATATACCTACAAGTGGATCTGATAATGACGTCACGCTGTCATGTGCATCGGCCTTCTTTACTCTCGGCAGCCACGATGCTACCCACATGGATTAAATAAAGAGTTCCATTCGAAATTCTGTGCAGATTGCCAAATTTAACGGAAAGATTTCAGAATTTGATAAGATACAATCTCTGACCTTCTCCAGGTGTATCAACCGAAACCTGAAGATAACACTCAAGATGTTAACAATAATCAGAAAAATCCAAATAATAGGAAATATTCTGGTAATGAATGCAATTGCAATGTCTATTAAGTAATTTTTTTTTTTAAATTTTATAAATGTAATACTTTTATTAATAGGATATCTAGGAGAGCTAATCTTAGCATAATGTTATGACCAACTCCTATAATATCTGTAACAAATAAAACAGTTGTCACATTAAAGGAAAACAGAACCTTTTTATGAACAGCAATGATGTTTATTTCAATTACTTACACCCTTGGGTACAGGTTGGAGAAAGTTGGGCAGTGTCCAATGAAGAAAGGAATAGCACAATAAGAAAGTTCAGCTGCCAAATGTTTTCTCTAAGGAATATGTCTTCAGTGAAGATAGCTCCACTCGGCTGTCCTATGTGCAGTGGAGAGACAAGATGTCTTTGACGATGTCAGGAATATCTCTGATGACTGCTGCATGTATCTGTTACCCCATAGTGTTGAAATAGTCCTTCACAGGACAAAGAGTTGAAATTACACCCAGGAAGCTGATTGATCACCTAACAGGGACTGCTCTCTGAGAGGAAAAAATATTGTTTATAACTTAGTTTCAAACAAAATCAACTTGCCTCCCCTCTTGAGGCTTGCATTTACGAACATCCGTGGGCTTAGAACTAATTTAGATGATGTTGAAGCATTTCTCCTAACAAACACCCCGGATATCTTAGCACTAAGTGAGACTAACCTACACTCCTCCATCTGCTCTAATTACTTTAACATGTCTGGATATCTCCCACTCTGCCATAAGAACTCTGACAGATATATGCACGGACTTGGAGTCTATATTTGTAATACCCTCCCCCTGACTAGAGAAACAAACCTAGAATCTGACAACCAAGCCTTTATGTGCTTTAGACTTAACATGCAACATAACATTAGCTACTTTTATTTTCTCTACCGCTCTCCCTCAACCCAGGACTGCACCATAATAAACAAAGTCTCTGACAGCGTAGATATAGCACTCTCCCTCGACACTAGTGCACAAGTACATGTATTTGGTGACTTCAATGTCCACCACAGAAACTGGCTTGGATTCTCTACTTACGCAGACACAGCTGGTAGCACAATGCATAGCTTCTCTATATCTCACTCCTTATCACAGACGGTTACGTTTTCAACCAGTTTCCCAGACCAGCAAAAACAACACGCTTCACTTCTAGATCTGTTTCTGACCACAGTCCCCGATAATTGTATAACGAATGCCCACAGCCCACTTGGGAACGCTGGTCATGCAGTGATAATGGTCGAAATCGTCCTAAACTCTAGAGCCAAAACTGAAGAGCCATTGCTTGAAATGACAAGATATTATAAAAAGGCTCACTGGGAAGCCATCAGGGATCTCGTCAGAGATGCCCCATGGGGAAATATCTTTTCTCTTCCTGCTGAAAAGTGCACAAATGAGACCACTAAATGGTTCAAAATGGCAATTGGAGCACGTGTTCCCACATGGAAATTTTATAGCAAGCCACACTCTCCCTAATGGTTTACTTCTACTTGTGCAACTGCCATTGCGCAAAGGCAGCATGTGTACCACAGATTTAACCGACATAAGTTCAGTTCAAACAGGCAGAAGTATATAGAAGGCAGAAGTAACTGTAAGAAAGAAATAACAATAGCTAAGACAGTATATACTGAAGCCACCAAAAAACGCATCGAAGCACAAAAATTAGGAACCCGCAATTTCTGGAAAATCTACAATAGTGTAGTAAATAATGGGCAATCAACAATTCCCCCACTAATCAACAATCATGAGGTTGTTTGCTCAGCAACCGAGAAGGCCAACATGCTTACCAGTCGGTTTGCCTCCAACTCCACACTGGACCCTGCTAACCATCCCCTCCCTGACTTTCCTTTGCGGACAGACGCCACACTAGGCGATCTGAAAATCACCTCAGCTCAGGTACATGCTATCATAAAAAACCTTCACACTTCAAAAGCATGTGTACCTGATCTCATCCCGGCTGTGCTATTAAAAAAAATGCTCTGCCAAAGTAGCTTCAATTCTCTCCAAACTTTACAACAAATGCCTTAATGAATCTTGCTTTCCGGACTGCTGGAAAACTTCTTCTGTGGTACCAGTTTTCAAGTATTCTGGTGAAAGAACTGACCCATTAAATTAACGCCCCATTAGCATCCTCCCATTTTTCGCTAAGATATTTGAGTCCATAATTAACCAAGCTCTAGTCTATCACCTTACAGATGCTAAACTTCTGACCGATTAACAATATGGATTGAGGCAAGCCCGTTCCACAGCAGACATCCTAACTGTAATCTCTGAATGTATATACCATTCACTGGACAAAGCAGGGGAAGGTAGAGCGGTAGTTCTAGATATATCTAAGGCTTTTGACAGGGTATGGCATGAAAGTCTTCTCAGGAAAATCAAATCATACGGTATCACTGGAAGAATACATAACATAATTAAATCCTTCTTAGATAAGAGAAAAATCCAGGTTGTCCTCGATGGTCGTATGTCTAAACAATATAATATAAATGCGGGAGTGCCTCAGGTCTATTCTTGGACCTTTATTATTCCTAATATTCATAAATGATCTTCCCGACAAAATTGCCTCTAAGATGGTTATATATGCTGATGACACCACGCTCTATAACAGGCACGACAGGAATGCATATTTAAGGAAATGGCAGAAACACTAGAGGATGAGCTCCAATCTGTAGTAGAATGGTGACAAAAATGGATGGTCACATTCAATGCTGCCAAGACTAAACTTGTTTTCTTCAATAATTACAAGAAACCTTCTCTACCACCAATAGCAATGGCCAATGAATCTTTATCTGAAAGTACATCTTTTAGGCTCCTTGGCCTAACGTTCACAGGAAACATGAGTTAGAACAATTACATTGGGAGCATTGCCAGGACCTCTGCAAAAAAGGTAGGCTCTTTCTACCGTGTTAGAAAGCTACTAACACCCGAAAGTATCGTGTACCTCTATAAGGCCACCATTCGCCCATGTATGGAGTATTGTTGTCATATTTGAGCTGGTGCATCTACTACTAGTCTCTCCTAGACAAAGTTCAAAAGGGAGTCGCCAACCTGATAGGTCCTGAACTGTCATCTAAGTTGCAGCCTCTGTCCCACCGACGAAATGTTGCGTCCCTCTGCTTATTCTATAAGTATTTTAATGGTGAATGCTCAGACAAACTGCAAGCACTTGTGCCCCCACAACGTAAATACCCTCGACAAACCCGACAAACAGCTAAATCCCATCCCTACACAGTGGAGATCCCTAGATGTAGGAGAGCTTTTTACTCCAGTAGTTTCTTCCCCAGAACCGCTAGACTTTAAAATTCCATTCCGGCTCCCTGCTTCCCCAACTGTACTGACATGCAAAAGTTCAAGTGCAACGTGAACCGACACCTTACTGCCCAACTCCCTACATAGTACCCCAGTAGCTTATGTCCCTGATAGTAGCCCCCTACACCAAAGTAACAATGTGCCTTGTTTGGGGTGAAAATGTAATAAAAAAAAAATTATTTTTAAACTGCTATATATGTTCAACAATGTATTATTTTTTTTAAGCAAAAATGAACATTTATGATATTTATTGTTAAAAAAAAAATCGTAAAGTTCAGAATGAAGCCTGAATCGACATTTTTTTTTTTTTTTTTTTTTTTTTTAGAGGTGTAGGGCAATGGTCATCTAATTTTGGCAAAAATCTCACCAAAATACCACATCCACTCTGTAGTTTGATCTTAGTTAAATGATTCCCAATTTTTTTGTCATTTTTTAAGGATTTTATTTACCAAAAACTTAATTGTTGAAAGTTGACAACATTTATAGCTAGATCCCAACATTCATTCAAACAATGTTTTTTTGTGTGATTGATTTTAAGAATTATGCAAGAGCGAAAGGTTTGAGAAACACTGATGATAAGCATACACTTGATTAAATGTTGATTTTTATTATTCAATATTTTATTATTAGGTTAGTCTTCCAGGATTAGTAACCTTTGATTTATTGGCATCCTCTCGTTTCACTGTGAAGGTCTAGTTATGTGACTGAAGCCTTGGTTTATATAGATTATCTCATAATCTATGATTAGATTTATTTTTTATTTTATTTATTTATTTATTTTTTTTTTTGCTATCATTCATACACTAATCCATTTATATTTTTTTATGTTTTTTTAGTTCAACTTCACTTCAGTTGCCCTTAATACCAAATTGCCAATAATCAATCAGTATCTATTTTATCGTCTTATTTTCCTTGGTCAGTGGTCTGACATTTATTTTACTCCTGTTTACCCCAAACAAGGCATATTGCCACTTGGACGTAAGGGGTTACTATCTGAGACTATATCTACAAGGGACTATGTGAGATGAGCAAGATGTCTTTTCACATTACATTTAAATTGCATGCTGGTACAGTTCGGGAAGCAGGAAACAGGGAGGTAATTTCAAAGTTTAGCAGTCCAAGAAAAAAAACTATTACACTAGAACGCTTTCTGGCATCTAGGAACCAGTATAGATGTGATATTTTACTGCTAGACAGTTTTGTTATGGTATATATGTCAAGGGGGTACAAGTGCAATGATTTCATCAGAGCAGATTCTACTTGTAAAGCTGACACAGGGATGCAATGTTGCAGCAATGAGGCAGGAGTTGGAACTTGGTTGATAGTGTAAAACCTATCAAGTTGGAGACTCATTTTTTTAATCTCATCTAAAAGGGAGGGGCTAGTGGTAGATGTACCAGCCTATATGTGGCAGAAATATTCCATGCATGGTCAAATGTTACTTTTGTAGAAATACAGGAAACTGACGTTTTCTGGCAGCCTGTAATTCCAGTATCTAAGCGTAGCAGTCTTGAGGATCGATTCCGTTCCTTGTTGGTGGTATGCATTCAAATTTTCTTGGATTGTGAAACTTTCCTCCGGCTCTCCATCTGTGCACTTTCTTATTCAAGGGTCACAACTCTCAACATGGCCAAATGCATAGAGCCAACTGACCATCAGAGTTTGGTAAATTCAGCTTCACTGACAAGATATCAGACCTAATATACAAGGTCTGATCTGATTTAACTCAACATTGTATATCCATCTAACCATTATTCTCTTATGTTGAAGAATAGTTAGTGACGACTGGGTTGAGGCCTAGTGCTCATCTTCATACAGTTGTTATGCATCCTTCTCCTTCTAGTGATAGTGATAGTTAGCTATGTTAGAACTAGTAACAGTTTGTGGAACTCCTTCAATGCTGATTTTACCCCAATGCTAAACTCTCCATCATCTCCATCATTCAGTATAATCTCAAAATAACAAAGGGAGCCTACCACTTCAAATGGCTTTTCTGCCAACTTCACCACAGCAGCTATTATTAATTGAATAGATTTACTAATGAAAGCTATGTATATTAATAATCAGATTTAAAGTAATTTAATTAGATTTAAATTGTTTCTTTATCAATATATAAGTTGTTTAGTCCTCTTTAGGGAATTAAGAATAAAACTGTGAATGCCCACCAACGTGGCACTTAAAGGTACTTAATTTCATTTCATTCATTTGTTAATTGCCGGTGGCCTCTAGGAAAGATGCTAGCCTACAAAGTCATGGGTGACTTTGTGATTGGGTTCAAATCTCCTGACCAGCAATAATTAGCACTTCCTACACTGATGATTGTGTAAGCCTGAAACATTAGTGTCTATAGATACAAAAATAATTGTTAATATTTATTTAAAATATATATATTCAGTCAAAATCAGATGACTCTAGTAGTGACTCAATCTTCAAAATTACTAGCAGTACGTACCCAGTATTACTTCGAATGCAGTGAAATCATTTTAATTTTGAATCTTTTTTCTCTTTGGGGTTCTTTTTAACTTGTAAAGGAAATAACGAAAAGAATTAGCTGTAAAAGGCATCCACATAAAAATATTAGTTGTAAGAGACACAACTCTTCAAATAAAAATGATTTATTTCCTTTGTTGTTGTTGTTTTGTTTTTTTTGTTTTTTTGTTTTTTTTTTGTGATACTCTAAAAATCATCCATAATGTTGAGTGTCTGGACTTTTTAAAATAAACTCTAGTGAGGTATATTATTATATTGTTAATCACATGGTATAGGAATAACAAGTGAAACTTTGTTAGTTAGAAACAGTTTAATTTGTCAACATTTTAGATATAGATGATATAATTTATTTTACTTTACAGTTCTAGTAATAATTGTTTCTTAGGTTACCGGTAGTATGAAAAAAATGTGTAAACAAAGTACATTTATATTTCTAAATTTTTTAAATGGGGGTTGATTATTTGGATTTTTCTACAAAGACCCATGTCATAATGGATAGAGTACTTGATAAAATTCAGTTATAAGTTACACGCTTCTGGAGGTTAGAGGTTCAATCTTCAGTACAGTTGATACTCAAAATACAATTGCAAATTACTTAGGACTTCTCTACCCAGTCATTGCTGATGGAATGACAATGTGGATTAAATAAAAGGTTCTGTTTGAAATTCCATGCAGACAGGCTGTAGAGTTCAACAAGATGCACCCGAAGACGGTCGGAGGTTACATTGACATAACCGGAAATTGCATTTAGTGCTATAAATTATTTCTACTCTGTGGTGAGTTTGTTTACACAAAGGATAAAATACTCAACGTTTGGATGTGACTTGACGTTTGGACTTAGAATTTTGATTTGGATACACTTACTGAGTCTAACCTCACTGAAGCGACATGGTATAACAAATTGGCTTTGGATGACTACATTTTATATACTTGCTGTATACAATGAAGTTGTTTTAGATTTAAATTTTTGTTTACACATTTTTTTAAAACTTATACCAAAAAAGGAATAAAATTGTAATTGAAAGGGATACAAAGCCTTATGTTCTTTCATTTAAAAAAAAAATGAGTTATTTTTCTTTTTGATTTTCCAGTCATAATTGAAAAACGTTGACATATTACCAGTTGTCCAAGTAGGGACTACATATTTTTTTTCTATTTATTTATTTTAATAAACTTTACCGATCTGTTATTATAGTGCCAATAACTTTGTACAAGAATAACAAATGAAAAATGTCTCACTAAAGTTTTGTGCCAACTTAAAATGTTAAGAGAAACTTTTAAAATCTAACAAGATAACTTTATATGTTCTATAGATTTAGGATTTATATATCAGACAAACTGTCTCAGCCCTTTGAGTTTAGTAGATATTTACCTTCCTTCTACCGTGGAAAAATGTTATACAAGATCAGAAGATGGGGGATTAAAAAGCCAATGCACAAAAAATGTGTGCACTCTGGCTATCAAAAATGCATGAGCAGCCCAGTTGGAATTCTTTGGTAGGGCACCTACTTAAAGAGAGAAGAAAATCATATCTCAGCCCAATATATGCAAGGCCATCATCTGCTTAAAAATGACCCCAACTCTGTCAGGCTGATTGCCGAGGATGTATTCTCGCCTTGGTATAGTATACTACTAAGACCCTGGTTCTTGTTGTATTGTTTGTCTTCATGCATATTGAATGATGTCATAAAGTGATGACATCATCCATTCACACAAGTCTAAGACATCGAGATGATCCTTTAACATGCCATAAATAATAAACTAATAAAAAGATGACATAAAATGTAGTATCTGTTCTTGTGCTACTTGGCCTTTTAGCCAAGAATGGTGATTTGGACGTCGCGTCTGTAGGGTGGTCAGGGGGTGTTGTCTTTTTCTGATCAGGATCTGATCGCTTTCTTTAAACACTAACTACGGTGAAGATCAGATGTGATAGAAGAAGGCTGCATTGTGCAGCATTTGACAGAAGATGGATACATGTAGCAAGTCTGTGTGTACGAAAAGGAGCCAAATTTGAATACGTTCCCCGCCTAGGTGTGGAACGCGCAATTCCATCAAGCATAATCTATTTTCAGTCTCTTAGCTAGCCAAGTGAATGCTTCACCCTCCCCAACTAGGAAGCCTCCAAGATCTCCATCCCCTCCTATCTGAAATTTATCTTTTCACCCCTCACGAAGAGAAAGAAATCAATCACTAATGCCCCATCCCTCACCCACAAAATTTTTTCTCCATTTCGTCCCATCTATAGAGCATCCCCACTTAGAAACCGGCCTGCAGGAGCTCAGGTTCCTTTACAAACCAAAGTGGAACAGGCGGTCTATCAACTAGACGGGGTTGGGAGGGTCCTACTAATCACTTTTGTACTTTTTCTTTCCTCCCCCCCGCCCTCGACACAAATGAATTATTGTATCATCATTATTGTTATCTTTTTTGTTTTTACACGGAAATAAAAAAAAAAAAGTTTTAAACAATTGGGTGCTAAGTAGGACGTCCCCAAGTACGAAAGGGCGAATGCGGTATGATGGTGAGAGAAGATTCTAGCTAAGAGAAACTTAGTTCTAGAGTGACAAGGATGACCAACGACCCCCATCTTCCCCCCCCCCTCTTTGAGTTGGCCTTGTGCCTAAGTTTTTTGTTCATGTTCATTTTTTGTCTAAATAAAAGATTTAATATCTCAAAGTGTAGTATCTGTTCTTCAGATGCTGCACTTCCATTTCTTGTTCTCTTTCGGTGGAGTATCAGTCCTTTGCGACTGAGACAATTTTTATATTTTTGTACCTTTTCTCCATATTAAAAAACGACCCTGGTGTCTAACTCTGTCCTGTGGGGAGGCATAGTAAATAGGTACACTTAGTTAATTTTGTCCTTAGTCAGTGAAGGGAAAATCCTTCTTGATTAAGGTAATTTTTTATTTTTGTTCCAATCCAGAGTGGCCCTTTTGGGGGAACTAGATATTCCCCACATTAAAAACTACCTTGCCTCATTTTGCAAATAAATGGGAATGTAAACGACCTGTGACATGGAAACAATATCTGTATAGATCTGTCATCACACCGTAATGAATCTGGAAGCTTCATAGCACAGGCATAAATACATCCCTAAAGAAAAAGGGGAAAATAATGCACGATTTGTTAGAATAATATTGTGGATCTGTATTTGCACCAGATATGCATAAAAGGTAAATTTAAACTTTCTCTGAGATTGGGGTGAGGAGTAAAGATAACTCCTTCTCCCCCTGCTTGGATAAGTATATTTCATTTTGATCAAAGTGGATGCACTAATATATTGTGAAACCTACATGGCAAACATGTATGAAAAGGAAAGCTGACATTTTATTTTATTTGATTTGATTTCTAATTTTAGAATTATAGAATATGGGGTGTAGGATTTGGAGCAGAGTTACACAAGAGTAATTTAATTAATTTCTGAGTAACACTGGGTTTGCTTAAAGATTTTATATTTACCAAACATTATTTAAATAAATGTTACTCTCTTTTGTGCATATTATAAAATGAAACATTAAGAATGAACACATAATCTGGTTTCATGAATTGAGATAAAAGGATTTGAAATGTTTTATTCATTCCTTAAGTTATGATTTTTATAAATAATATTCATTTGTTTGAGGTGGACCAACTTAGCGCATGAGAGGAGTGGGCAGAAAACGGTATTTTTTTTTTTTTTTTTACGTGTCAATGTTCAAAAAACAACAGTGAAACTAGATGAAACAGTCTGCTGCTGATCATGATTACTTCTTTCTATTATATTTAAACAGTTGCAAAAGTTTGCACATGAATTGGAGAATCAATTTGAAAAAGTGGTGTGTTTAAAAAGTAACGTAACAGAGAAAGAGAATTAAAAGAAATACGTTGCACATTTGAAGGTCCCTTTTTTTTTCTTTTTTTTTTTTTGGTTCGGATTTAGAGGAAGATTTTTCGTTTTTAGATTTATAATTAACTGTGATAGAAATGTTAGATTGTAAACACAAGCAAAATAATGAGTTCAAAAGCTCAAGTTCACTAAAGAAATATTTTATACATGTTTAAAATGGAAGTTTACATAGGAGAACCAAGAATATTTATTCATATTTTTAGTGTCCTTGTAAAACGGAGTTATTATTAATTCAAGCGGATGTATGTGCAGAAAAACATCTGCAAATAACATTTTAAGCATTTTCATTGTGGATACTAAAGAGTAAACTTTGCTAGTACACACTAAAAATCTATTTTCTTTTCCAGCATCCCTGACAATGCAGATTTATCTTATTAATACTACATGATTGAATGGTTTAGAATTCAAAGTTCAAAATTCTGGAGAAAATGAAAACTGAAGTTAACCAGGCGTATAATGAAGTACCTTCCACGTACGCCTCCATTAAACCTTTCAATTGCGCATCTTTAAGGGTCTTCTCTTTCTTTAGCACGATCTGAACGACTGTATATTTCAGAATGAAACGATCCAACAAAAATTTATTAATGCTGCCCAAAAGGAAATCAATCACGATCTTGTTTATACTGCTCAACTTTCTTATCTCCAAGGATTATAGAGTTGTTATTGATTAAATTTCATGGATAATAATTATACAGTAAATTTTACAAAGATTTCACAAAAAAAAAATACTGAAAAAAATTGCACAACGAATGTGGCACAAGGGCAAATTGGGTGGGATTGGATGGGGATTGTGCATATTCCTTTCAGTCTATTCTCTTAAAATAATTCCAGTCTTCACAATGCCACATTTGCACTAAGGGCAATCCTATTTAACGTTATCCCCGAGTTTCAACTTTTTTTTTTCTTGCTTTTTTTTTTTTGTTTTTGATTTTTTTTTTTATAAAATATATGTATACAATTTTAATTTCATCAGTTGGGGGTGGAGGTTTTTACTAAAAAGCAATAAAATGCTAGATGGTTAATTGATCAGGATAGAAATGAGCTGCTTTCTGTTTTCCAAGTTTTTTTGTTATCTCTGAAAACAAAAGTCCGTTTCCTAGGTAGGTGGGGGGGGTCAAAATTATCGGGAGGTGGGGTTGTATTAAGTTATCGATATATGCTGGAGAAAAATGAGGGTTATTATTTAAAAGATTTTTCATTATTCATCATCCATTGTGAAAATCAAGGTATTCTATGGGAGAAGCTTCAGTTTAAGTTGCATTGTTTATTCCCACCCCCACCTCACTACCACCACTACTGTCTATCAGACCCACTAATCCTCATTTCTCATTTCAACCTTATTCTCTTATTCTGGTTCCTATTTCTCTGGGCCATGTGCTAAGAAGGAAATGGTTCATCTCTTGCAAAGATGATATCAGCAAAACCATGATAACATTTTGTTGGCCTCTTCTTTCAACTGATAAATATCTCTTATTTTCAATCTTTAAGTAGGTCTTTCTTTATAATGACCAGAAATAGGGGCGAGATGTCACAACTTTTTGAAGAGTTTACAGAAATCCAGTAAGATGTATTATCTACATTCTGTTATTTGACTATATTCCACTTCACATTTTTTTTTTATATATGGGACTTACCATTTATCAAACCCGAAAGGCCACTCAAGGATACGGGTTAATAAATGGCAGGTGATCAGTGAAACAACATCGTAATGATTAGTAGTGGTGGGAAGTGTGTAGAATTTGATCATTTAAAGGAGCAACTCAAGAAGAACTTGAAAACGACCATGTTGAAGTCAGCTGGAAAGTAACCCTATAGAGTTTCATGGACGAATAGTTTTAGAAAAGAAACTTGCATTTCTCTATGAAAATCGGGCTTTTCTAGTTATAAATGCTTTTCTAGTTATAAATGCTTTTCTAGTTATAAATGCTTTTCTAGTTATAAATGGTTGAAAATAAACTTTCCTTCATCTCTTGAACACTAGCTGAATAATGATAACCTGAAGGTATAAAATCCAATTCCTAAAATTTTAAAATATCCGACTCTGTCTCCTTTTTTAAAAGTCAATATTCAAACTGTCTGTTAATGCATTGAAAATTTTAAAAATTCAATTCGTAGCATTCTAACAAGTCTGATTCTGTCGTCTTTAAAAACCTCAGGCTCCTATGTTACATGTACTCTGACTCTGTAACCTTTATTAATACTAAAAGAGATTAACATGAATTGGTATTTACCTGACTAACCACGAGAGCACAATGTGGTACAAGATCATTTTTATTGGGATCGTATCAAGCATTTCGGTAAGGTTTCAAAAAATTACAGCAACTCCTATAATTCTAAACTATCTGACTGTCACTATTTATTTTAAAATCTTCCAATATTCGGATTGTCTCTGGATACTTTAAAGATTAAACCAGCTACCACTCCAATTCAGATTATTTGGACTTCTGTTCTCATCTTGAGTGTCATTTTCATATCATTCTTCAGGAATATCTTGTTGAACTTTGGAAATCATTCTGTCAAACTCTGGAATCTACATAGAAATTCGAACAGAAGCCTTTATTTAATCGATGGAGATAACGTACTCTCATTCCATTAGACATGACTGGGTAGAAGTCCTGAGTAATTCACAATTGTATTTTGAGTGTTGTCCACACTGAGGATTTAACCTGCAACCTCCAGAAGAGTGTAACTTACAATAGAATTTTACTACTTTATCCACAATTGTTGATAATTCTAGTATGAATTTTAGTAGTCTTCAACCTATTTTTGCTTTTAGATTAACAATCTTACTACTTATCACTGTATACCACTTATATATATATATATATATATATATATATATATATATATATATATATATATATATATATATAAAGCAAAAATGCCTGCACTTTGTGCAGGACTTTGTTGTACGCACAGGTACCCAACTTGCGAGTACCCAAGCATACGGTAAAGTCTTAATGTTAACCTTCGACCTTGAAAAATAGTGTGCTTGATCCCTGGGTCGGAGACTATCATGTCAGTTTTGGTCATGATCGGTCGGTTAAGTGGTTTATGAGTTGTACACGCGCGCGCGCACACACACACACACACACAAAAATGCTACTATATTATACTAGCAAGGCCACCCGACGTTGCTCGGGGTCGTATAAGACAATGAGAAAAATTTTGAACATACCTGTTATTCTTAGAATAGAGGAAGTTTTTATATCTATATATCATTTAGCATCCTGAGCAAAAGAATATTTTGCCTACCCTTGGCCGGGTATTACACAACATATGTATGGAATAATTGTACCTTCCCTAGGACAGGAATTTTACAGCACGAATGCGGAAAAAAAATTCCTTACCTAGGGCGGATAATGTACAACGCATATTTAAAATTATTTACAAAATTTTATGTTGTGCTAAATTTAATATTTATGCAGGTATATAAATACCGCGTTTAGTCAACTTACGGCTGCCAAGTTCAATTTTTTTTTTTTTTTCAACTTTGACCTCTTAGCAGCTATTTTTACTGGCTAAAAACCATAAGAGCAGTCCACACAAAATGCAGTCATTTGACCTGCCTTGCGTTACTCTACAACCTTGTCTCGAGAGAGATGCACTTTGAAGAAATGGAAATGGACAGACAGCATATTTTATAAATTAGGTTATTTACTACTACATATAGTAAAGGAGGTTGTGAAAATAACACTCAAGATGAGAACTTTAGTCCGAACCCAAATAATATGAATAATCCTCATCTCAAAAAATCAGAAACAACCCGAACTCGTATTATTTTTAACTTTGTCACAACTCTGCTAGTATCTGATGTTAAAACATTAACCCTACCCCTGCTAGTATCTAGGTTAAAATTCTACTATTGTGTTTCATCCATTGCTGGTATTATGTCAATCTTGTTATAGAAATGTGTGGATGTATCTAAAAATGCCGTTTCAGACTTATGAAATGTGACAGACCAAAGAAAATGCTATTTTAACCTGTGACATATATTGACCAACTGCTTGGACACATCTAAAACTTAATTTTCAAGGCCGTTTTCAAACGTCTTTTTCTCAATGTTGCATTAAACTGACACAAAGTTTTAGTTGTTTGTCTCTTTTTGAATTTTAAGCAATCGGGCAAGAACCACAACAGACAACTTACATTAATAACTTCCTCCCAGCTTGACAATGGAGTGCACAAGACAATAAAAATGAAATTTTATATTTCTTGCTTTTATAAAGTTAGATATGTTTATACATCTGTATGTATAGGATTCACTCTTAAACTAAGTAACCATTCATTATGAATTTTAGAACAATGTGGTAGGTGTAAGGAATCCGAATGTAAGATTTATTTAGTTTAATTTAGTTTTGTGCAAGAGTGTAAAAAGGGAGTTGAAATCCTTCATAAAAATTTTGTGAAATTCAAATTTTGTGAAATTTTTAATAGGTATTAGACATCAATTAATAAATACTCCTCAAATTTCCATTTCTTTGGGGTTATAAAGGATTTTTAAAAGGGCAAAATATGGACACAAACTTTTATTTTAAAATTTAAATATATCAGAATTGCATTGAATTTGATCTGTAGTCATTAGTAATTAATTTTAATTTATTCTTAGGCCACCTTAAGCTTAAGTCTTAAATTTTAGAATTTTTTAAAATCCAAATCATTTAATGGATTTTGATCCAAATTAGAATAAGGATTCTAGAAATAAGGTTTGTTATGTTTATTCTAATCTTTGTAAGGTGGTATAAATGTGGTGCTAAGCTTTTCTGTTTATGAAATTAATTTTACCCTGGGACTAGTTTTACTTATAGACACCATCAAAATACAAATCTGATTGTCATGGCAAAAATTAAAAACAACGCCTATAGAAGCAAATACATTGATTGACTAATATGGATCTCACCAATAGTCTGACTAGCATAAATTATTTGAAATTGTTTCTTTTCATTGTGGTCTATTGCAAATTGCATACCACATGTACAGAAAATCTATTTCAGTTATATGTACTTTTTTTTAACATAAGCATCACCACTTCACTAACAAAGAAGCGGTTAGATTTAGGCACAGATAAAGATTGGGGGAAATTAGTACCTTTTTATTTATACTTAATAAAAATGTCTGGGATTAAAATGCGAACTATACAAATCCACTAAACTAATTGAATACTATGTTCAATTTTATGATAGGGTTTAATGGTAGCAACACCAATTTATGTCTATTACATGCATTTGTAACTTAGTTAACATAATTGATTTTTTTTTCTTTTTGTAAAATCAATATTTACAAAACTCAGATTACAATCCTGTTGTGTTTGTGTGTACTTAAGTCCGAGACTGCACAAGACACAACTAAAGTTTATATATTCTTTATCATCACTGCTTCAACTATACACATTTTTGTTTTGTAATAATTCACTTTTATTTTTAACTCCACCAGGAATAAATTTTTTTTAAAATCCCCAGTGGACCTTTGGTTTGAAATTGAACAAATCTACACAATCTTGTCCTCTAGGTTAGGATTAAGGTGTAGTATCTGTTCTGTCCTTAGTCAGAAATCCTCCTTGACTGGGTCAATTTCTATTTTTGTTCCTTCCAGATGGTTCTTTTTGAGAAGTGCAGGATATCTCCCACATACCAATCTTGTGTCTAACTTTGCCCTCGTGGGGAGGCAAGTAGATAAGGACATTTTGGTGTGAAATGGTCCTTGTGATAGAGAGGATGAGTTTATAAAGAAGGGAGAGATAGAGGTAGAAGTTTTAAAAGAAAGATGTTACATTTTTTAACTCTTCTATTTTGTTTTCCATATGCTCCTGGCCATCATGTTAATCTAACCAAATTATTTTGTCAGATTTTTAACCTAACTAACATTTGAATTAACAAATCCAGATCAAACTTTGCTTCTGGTTAACCAGTTTTCATTTGTTCTTGTTGTATTCTGTTATTGGCAATATAATGTATTTGCTATAATTTATTTTAAAAATTACTTGTATGAAAGATTTTTAGATGATTACCTGAAAATAAAAATCAACTTACATCTATAATAAAAAAATAAAACTTTACTAGACTATCAATAGACTGAAGACTTTTAATAGTTTTTTAACACAGATCACAGAAATTTGCATTAGAAAGAAAAATAGATATCTTAAAACTTAAATTTTGATGTCAAAAAAGATCATGTGACGCATCATTTATAAACATTATCTTCAATCGTAAGTATAACTCCAATAATGTAAAGAGGAATAACTCGTATTTTAAACTGAAGAGTATAATAGGAGTTATTTATTTTACATACACATGTATTCCTTGTGATGTATATGTCTATATAAAAAATCAATATGAAAATTATATAACCGTTTTTATCATTTTGTTTATTTTGTATCTGACATATAGGAATATAAAACTTTTTTTAAATTTATTTTTTAAAGACATTTTGTATTCCTATACATTAACAAATAAAAAAATAGAGAAAAGGCAAACTTTTATTTATTTTTCACATTGATTTTTTTTTTTTTTTTTTGTATTAAAGGCATTTAAGGATAAGGATCGCTATTAAAATTTATTTTGGTGATAGGTTTTGTTTGTTTGCTTTGGTTTTGTTTAATGGTAGAGCTTCTAGTATAGGCGTTTGTTGGTTTGTAAACTATTGAGCTATTGAGCACTATTGTCGGTTAAATTAAGTTAACTTCCTCAACACAGTTGTGTTGGTCAAGCCTATGTAAATGCTGTTTCTTTTCTTGTCAAAGACACAATCTCTCAGTGGAGATTCATATATTAGGTTTGTCCTATCAAAAACCGTTAAGACAGAAGAATTATTAATAATAATTAGGTTTGATGTTTCGAATTTATTATAGATTAATTTATTATTCTCTCCTTCTCAATACTGTGAAGCTCGGTGGGTACACGTGTTCACTGTTATTATATAGAGTATAGTTTTTGTTACATAAAAGGTACACAAAAAAAAGATTTTATTTCAACTGAAAACTGAAGCAGGTGGTATAGGTATTCAAAAAAAATTAAAATATTTTTCAATATTAGACTGAACCGTATAGTATATCTATAAATCTTAATTTATATATATATTTGCTAAATAAAAATGGGAAAAGATTTTTTTTTTCTTGGATATAGTTAAAAATTATCATCCCTGCCATTGATTTGTTCTTAAGTCAGAGTCCAATGCTTAAATTCAAAATTAATCAATACTGGAATTATGTTGGTGTGAACTTTTTTTGTTATGATAAGCAATCAAGATAAAAGGATGTATAATTGTGGGATTTAGGTCTCCAGTGAATTGTGGAACACCTGAACACTAGATAGACAAAAGAAATTTATATCTTTATATAAAGATAGGTATGTTTATATATTTGTATATACAGGATTCACACCTAAACTATTTAAACAATCATTACGAATTTCGGAAAATAAGTGCTAAGTGTGAGAGTCGGTAATGTTGGCTATACTTAGCTGTGTGTAGAGAATAAGGGGAGAGTCCTTTACGAATATACAGATACTCTGATTTTTTTTTTTTTTAATTTTAACAATAAGTATTAGACATCAATTGATAAATATGCCCTAAATTAAAAAAATTTTTTGCCATCTTTAATGGGTTTTTAGGGTGCATAATATGGGAATAATTTCATATTTGCAAATTCAAATATTTCAGATTTGCATTAAATTTGATCTATATTTATTAGACACCAATAAAGCAAAATTCTCTAAATTTCAATTCTTAAGACCCTTGATATTTTAAACATTTTCTACAATCAAAATCGGAATAAAGATTCAGTATCATTATTATTTTTATTAATCTTTATAAGGAGAAAAAACTGTTCTGTTAGGGGACAGTTATTTTTCTAGTGTATGTATGTGTGTATGTATATATATATATATATATATAACAAATGACAAAAGTCTATATTCCAAATTTCATGATGTTGCCCATCTTACAATTTATTCCTTTAATCATGTTGATATCCACAGCAACTGTTTTGTAGCGCAAAACCATTCACTTAATTATTATATCAATCAATGAATCTATTCTACTCGTAACTCCTCAGAAAAAACAGCAACTATCAATCCATTAAAAGAAAACAAAATGTATTTGGGCATGATTACAAAATCCGAAAATTGGAAGAGAAGTTGCAATTACCTTTTATTTTATTTTTTATTATGCCATTTTGAATTTTCAAATCTGAAATTTTGTCATTTATTTGTTATATGCTCTGTAATTACATTGAGTTTTCATAAATTAATGATCGATATAAATAAAAGGTGAAATATAATTGAAAAAAAAATCATATTTTCACAGAAATATATATATATATATATTTGAACAGTATCTTTTCTCTTATGCATATTCAATAAATTCATTAAATGCAATGACAACTCCTGGGAGTTGAAAATGTTCACAGCTATTGCAAATTTTTTTTTTTTACATTTGAATAGAATGTTTGAACATTGGCCTGCCAAATGGAAAAGATGTATCTCAAGAGAAACAAATAGGAAAATATAAGTTTTGGAAATATATATAGCAATTAAGCTACACAAAATCTTTTACATCTAATCCTTATGAGAATTCGTCAGGCTATTTAATGGAATTAATATTACTGCTTATTTATATATAATCCAGTGCCTATTTTGGTAGTTAACTAATCAGATTCTTACTTCACACCCATTTATTGCAGCCAATGGTTACACATTTATCAGACAAAGATTCACCCTTTCTTTGTTCAGTTTTAGAAGAGATGGGTTCCTCTTTTCATTAATTTAGAAAATGACCTAGTTTTACTCGAGATGTTTTTCGCTTATATTTTTGTTTGTACTAATTATTTACTAATTATTATTTCTAGCAGGACCTGTGATAATTCTATGGAATGAGGAATATATTTAAGCAATAAATATATTTTGATAAAACTGATATTTTTCTGATTAGTGTAAAAAATTAGTTTGGGAGCAGAAAAAAATATGCAGCAAATATTCATTAACATTTCTCTGAAAGTAGTGTTAATTGTATTTTAAATATAAAACTGACCCAAATGTGATAGATTAATAAGTACTAATAATTAGAAAGTAATATTGTGCTACATAGTTCAATATTACTTATAAAATCACATTGTAACAGATAATCTTTAACTTACTCTTTCAGTTCAGCACCTCTTGGCAGATAATGTTCTGTTTCTGTTAAATGTTCCTTTTTTTATATAATATTCCATTGACTTTATTGAAAAAACTACTGCATGTCGAAATTACTATGCATTCCTTTCTCACACTATTACATTATTATGATATTCGAAAATGAGGCTACATCAAAGGAAGATCACTCTTATATTCTTGTCTAGGGTTGCCAGATTGGCCGTTTTAAATTTTGTGAATTTGACCTTTTTTGAAGCAGTTTGGCCTTCAAAATTTGTATTTTGCCATTTTTATCTGGACTACGGAAGGAACAAGTAGAATATTATATTGAGTATAATTATTATTGCTGTTATTTATTTTTTTCATGTGTTATACTAAGGTAAAATTTATTGTGTATACATGTATTTGCTAGTTCACTTCTGCAGTTTAATAAATTTCGGGGTTCTTTAATATTAAGGATAGCTAATTTCTCATTCAAACATAATCTTCACAGGTCATCTAAGTTTCTACATGTGCTGGCTTAGTGTACCATTTTCCACTTGATTATTGATAAGTATCCATTTGAGCTCCCAGTAGTGGTTCGCTAATGCTGTTTTTATTTAGCATTTTTTGTTTTTTAATGTGCCTCTATGTTCATAATATCTGCTTTTAAAATCCAAAGAGTTCATATTTATGTAATATTTTTTGTTATTCAGGCTTTCTTTGGCAAATATTGTGGTCTGGTAAACGATGCTTTTGGTTAGGCATTTATTTTGTAGTGGACAGAGTGCCCGAGTTATACAAGTTACAATTTTTCTGCTCATTGTTAGTGTTTTTATTTCTATTACGATTTGCGTTATTCTATTTCTCATATTTTTGTTCTTTGTGTCATTTTTGCTATTATGTTAGTCACTTTTCTTACTAATTTTGTAATTTTTTCTTACTTGTTCTCATTTAATATATTATTGTTATGTGCTTTAATTATCATCTAAGTTTTCACAGTAACTAAAGCATACTTTTATTTTTTTTTTTTGTTTTTGTTTTTTTAAAGATTTTGTATAAGTTTATGGAGAAATGTTTTTCAACGAGAATTAGAAATTTTTTACCGAGCTTGGTTTTGAGCATTTGGTTATAGGGTGGCATATACTAAATATTTTATTTTAGTCTGATAACTATTGGCATTCTGTTGTCTATATTTGATTTCGATATTATGGTATCACTATATTTAGAGCTGTGTTATACAAAATACATTTGCGTCGCTAAAATTTTGCTAAATGTACTTTTAATAGTTAGAAATCTGTTTTATGATTGATGGGGAATTTTCATTTGTTATTGCTGTACCATATTATTTGCTCCTAAATAACATAATTTGCTTCAGTTTATTTTTTAAAAAAGAGGTAGTACCACCTAGCCAACTAGTAATATGGAAACAATTTTCAATTATGACCAAATAAATCAATCTTCCAGCGGAATGACTCATTTTAAATTAAGAAATATAAAGAGTTGTCTATCTTATAACTAAAATTTTCATTCTTTTTCTGTATAAGTTTTAAATGTGTAAGCAACTAAAAGTTAAGAACTTAAATGATTTCTCTGCATCCCAGTTAATGCCGGGTAGGGATAGTTATATATATGATTCTGTTAACCTGATTATAACCAGTTTAAAATTCAGTTGCAGTTTCTCAACTCGAATGCCTACAATTGAATGTGCCACCCATCTGCGCTTCTTTATTCTGCTGTTTTACACAAGCCACTCTAGCTGTCAAAAATGAATGAGCAATTGTGTAATGTCCCTTCAAACGATACAATCGATGGAATACTCATCTCCTTATGGAACTTTCCAAATATTCTACAAAGTCACTATCACGTAGCATCAAGATGTTACCGATTTGTTTCTCTAGCTTGCTGTCTTCACAATAATTGTAACTTATTCTTAACAAGATGGTTACTGCTATTATTTGTATTCTTCAGACTACTGTTCTCGTGGGTTTCTTTTCACAACATTTAGGTCAGTGTAATAACAACCAAGTCCTCAGTAATTCGCTATTGTATTTTGGGTATGGTTCACACAAAGGATTGAACTTTCAACCTCCAAAAAGTGTAATTTACAACTGAATTTTACCAAGTACTTTATCTGCTACATCTCTATGTTCTTGCAATTTATTTAGGACTTCTACTCAGTTTTGGATGGCAGAATGAGAACCTGCTAGCCCTGTGTATTAAAGTGTTCTGTTCAAAATTCTGTGTAAATTCTTAAGTTTGACAAGATACACCTCGACTGAAACGTTGTGAAAATATTTCAAGATGAGAACAGTAGTTTGAAGAGTACAAATAATCATTCCTGATCTCAGAACTTCAGAAACCTAATGGTTACTGTTTCCAATATTGAAGAATTGTTTATGAATTATGGAAATGTTTTCCTTATCTTCCTTTTCTACTCCTACATATAAAAAAATGTTTAAGACACTTTTAAAATATTAGATACTAAATCAATTTAATCTAAAATATAAAGTCAACTTTTCTTCTC
This sequence comes from Euprymna scolopes, assembly GCF_053919585.1. NCBI lineage: Eukaryota > Metazoa > Mollusca > Cephalopoda > Sepiida > Sepiolidae > Euprymna > Euprymna scolopes. Next base: position 95,873,673 of record NC_136488.1, on the reverse strand, counting down.
TACATTGGTGCTCTATAACTTGCTCAACAAAAGTTTCATATAAAATATAAAAGTTTGGTTAGTTGGATAGTGCATATATTGGTCCATGTTGTTAGAAACTTTCGAGCAATGTATTTTGGATTTTTATATTTAGTTCTGATCAATTTTTTTTTCATTATCCTGCTTTTATAAATGCTTGAAAACGAATCAAATTTTATTTAGTTATATATATATATATATATATATATATATATATATATATATATATATATATATATATATATATATCATTATTATACTAAAGCTGAGTTATCAACATTTGCTTCTTTAAGATTTTTTTCCGATATACTTTTATCATACAAAATACATATTAAAATATTCATTGGGATGTTGGTTATGTTTTTTTAATCCATTTCAATTTATTAGCCATTATTTGAAATTTACTTACCAAGTCATTCATTTTTTACTAAGTTTATATTTTATTACTCTTGCCCTCTATCACTTGTGTGCCTCCCTCACAGAATCTATTTCCCTCTCTCTCAACAGTTAAAAATAATAAAACTAATTATAAAGTGGAAGATTGGAATAATTCATTTAAACAATATGGAATATCAACACAATTATTAATACTATTTAACTTATAACTGGAGAGCGAAAGAGAGGTCGGAATAGCAAATAGAAAGACTCATTTTAGATTAAGCTTCTTTTTTTTATATACATAATTTAACTGCCTTTAAAAACTCGTTTGTTTTCCACCAACTGGGATATTCTAGATATTCTGGCAACCTGGGCCTCTTTTGTTTCTTGGTAGAGTCTTTGTCTGAATGCAGAATAGTTAGATTTAGTTCTAGGAGGCCATTTTCCCAAGCATTACCTCCATCGAGGAGGGGGTGCCCGTTGGCTTATCTGCCCCTGTTAGCAAATGCCAATGCATCCATTCACAGCTATTTTTGTAATCTTTCAGAATGTATCCTTGGAAGAGCTATTTTTCCCCCATATAAACGTGACCATATATATGTGTGTGTGTATAGGAGAAATAAGAAGAGTGCTCAATTACTTGATAATAATAATAATAATAAGAGGATATGTATTTTCATTCCATGGACACTGTACACTACATCAGCTGATCACATTTGGTACCTTTTAACCCGTTGAGTTCCCAGTATTTCAATGAAATTGAGGTACCAATAAATTATCAATGTATAGTGGCCATTGAATAAAATATATTTAATCATGTTGATATATTGGTTCTAAGTGATCAGTGAAATTAAGTGGATATTGACCCTGATCCATACTAGAAGAATGACAAATTCTAAATACCAGGTGCTGTATAGTGAAGTATGATGACATTTTCACTAGGTTAACCTTGTAAAAGAATTAACATTGTAAAGTATTACTGACTGACATCAACAAATAGAAGCTATTTTCTATATAATGTCTAACTTTCTAAACAACTACAGCTGTAAAAGATTGCATCAGCAGCAAAATATCTTCCTCGACATTTAAAATAGTTTACCGTCTTCCCTCCCACCCCTAGACGTCACATCTCTAATATATTATTTGGCACCTTTTCTCCTCTTTTGATGAGAAGCATTAGACTTCAAAATACCTAGGCATAAAGAGCATATTTATCCTGCACCCCTAATTGATATAATCGCCCTATTGAATCAACAATTAAATGTATATGCATTAGTATATATTTTTATATTGTCGTTTTTTTCTCTTCTATATAAGCTTCACCTCAATTGTTGAACTTTGTATTAACCCGATAAGTCTCTTTTTAAAGAATTTCTAATTTTCTTTGGCTTCCTCCATATATATATATATATATATATATATATATATATATATATATATATATATATATATATATATATAAATGCATCCAGTTTATACACACACACACACACATATATGTATATAAATATAAATGTATATAAATATTAAAATGGTTTACACAAATCAATTCCTGTTTTGGTACTATTGTAGACATCGTCAAGACCGCACGTTTATACAAACAGGTACGCGTTAGTACTAAGACATTGATTTGTGTAGATCATTTTAAATGTTTATATAAAGTATATGCATATTAAGCTCTGCCTTTTATTGAGCACTTTTGAAAGCATATTGGTTTTAAGTTTAGTTTTTGAATAGATTTTGTTATACATAGAATGTGTGTGCGTGTGTTTGCATATCTATATTTCTTCCATTGATTTCAAGATTAACATTACTGACAAATTATATTGACACACCGAAACAGGTGTATAAAAGGACAAGTGTATGTATATATATATATATATATATATATATATATATATATATATATATATATATAAATAATCAATTTGGATAATCCGATCAAAATCATCAAAATTTCATCTGTTCTCGTTACTGTGAAAAAATAGACTTCACTTGATATTTTGCCGTCTTGACTATTTTAACTAACATGTTTATTGATATTTTAAGTAAGCATATATACAGTTACAGATAGTATTTACTATAAATAAGCGGCGTTCTTTGTTCCTCCTACTGTCATCTGGAAAGAGAAGGTGTCTTAACACTTTTCTTTCATCATACTCCTCCTACTTCTCCCCTTTCTCGGAATATATTATATCATTCCTTTGTTCAATCCTGAGAAACTATTTGCCATTAGTAATACTTGGAAGATCTGTCAGTTCTTTCCATCTGAGATAAATTGACAAATTTATTGTCCGTTTTTGTAAAACAATTTCATTTTTACTGTATTTTGCAACCATTGGAAACGAAACGTTTTCATTTGATGTGAAGTGCATTTTGTTTCTATTATTTTGCATTTTTCTTATGAAACAAGAATGGATGTGTCCTCATAAGATATGTCCATATAATCTGCATGCTTAGCTACGACAACTTTGTTCTATCATTATTTTTGTGACAAGTGTTCTACTGAGCTTTAATCTATATTTTCTCTCCCCTGCAAAACACTCACAACAAACACTCCTCTAGTTACAGTCAACATTTTTCCTTACTTTATATCTGTCTAAAACTAAACACAAATTCAATGGACAAAGTTTCTTTCTTAGAATTGCCTGTGGAACTCTATACTGTGAGACTGTTTTTCAGCTGCTTACAACATGGTCATTTTCATGTTCAATGCGTACAAGTTCTTCCTGAGCCGTCCTCTTAAATAATCAAATTCTACACAATTCCTACCACTATCCATTATTATGGTGTTGTCTCACTCCTAACACTCATTAACCCTTATCCTCGAATGGCCTTCAGGCTTTGATAAGCAGTGACTCCCTTGTAAAAATTTTTTTTTCTTTTAAATTATGCGTGACAAATAATACTTTTTCAAACAAGTATGACAGACCAAAGAAAATCCGATACGAAATTTAAGTGTTATACAGACTAAAGATCTTCGTTTTGTTTTATGACATATCATCCCTTTTGGAGTTATTTAATACCAAATTCAGCCATTTTGGAAAAATGATTTTATGCTTCAAGTTGTTTATATTTTCAAATATTTATTCATAATGTTTGACTTGGTTGCTTTATGGCATATCAACCCTGTTCAAGTTAATACTGAATCTAGTAATGTTGGAAAAATTTTGTTTATTGCTTCAAGTTCTCTATATTTTCAAATATTTATTCATGGTGTATAGTTTTTTGTTTTTTTGTAGAGGAAAATTTTGTTTTTGCAGAACATGTTTGAGTTTTACAAAGGAAAAGGAAATAAAAAAAACAATGACATCAATGTTTGGTGCATTTTTGATCAGAACGGCAGTATCTTCAGATAACTTGAACTGGTAGCCCAGATATTTCAAACTTAAGTCTGATAGACCTAAAAAGTGCTATATTTTTAACTTAAGCATAACGACAAAGTTGGCAAACTGACTACCCGATTGACCCAGTTTTCGATAGAACTTGGAGACGTCTCAAAGAAGCTATGTCAGTTTAATTTGTGTTTATTTAATCTCGCTTCAAAATGAAATCTAATTGAGAGATAGACAAAACCTCTCATAAAAATCCCAAAAACCATTAAAAAAACTTAAAAGTTGTGAAAAATTTTAGGTTTTTAAAATTTATTTATTACCATTTAATTCTAATTTCTCGCTTTTACGTGATGCTATATAATTTAAAGTAATAGTTAATTAATAAGTATACCCAATTTGTAACTGATTAGTTTTAATATTTGGAATGACTGGTCATCATAGATTTAATTAATATTATTAGGATCAGCGTTTAGTGGTAGTAAATTTTGCAGAAGTCACATTTGAAAAATAATTTTTTTTCTAACTTAATTAGGGATTGGGTTCTTCTTCAGCAGACTATCTGCCATTAAGATGAGGGTCTGCAGTCAGAGATTTTAATAAAAGCCAGAGTTTATCTGATGTTTTAAAAACAAGATCCCTACCTCTATTCGATATTTATTTTTATAATAAACTCTTAAATTTTTTCGCATATATCCACAAATGCTGGTCTAATATATTTATTAATTTTAAATTAATATTTATCGTTATGATTTCTGCACAGAATATGTTTCTCTATGTCTCCCTCTCCAGTCTCCTACGTTTTTGAACACAATGGATGCCAATATATCGCATGACAATGAGAGAAGTGATTTTCAAAATGTTCAACTTGTCATAAAACTTGGTAGTATTAGCACTATCGCCTAGCACCACCATCGCCACAAGTCTGCGACTCCTTCCCTTCATCCTTCCAAGCTTGACCTGCTATATTCTTACAGGCTGCTATTCAATTTCTTCTCCAAATATTGATTTTAGTTTTATGTCCCATTCTCATTTAGGGTTTGTTCTTTTTTAACTGATCAATTCAATTAAGCAGGTGTTTATTATTATCACCCATCGTCATCGGAAGATCTTAGGGTTTTACCTTTGCCCCAGATATGCTGAGAGTTTGTATTTATTTATTTTTTTTTTTTTTCTAACACTAGGGTTAACCCCCTCCCCTTCCTCGCACATTATCTTCCTACACAACATCATCTCCTTCGTCTCTCCTCTCTTCTGCGATGCTGCAGTCTCTACAACTGCTGCATTTTCTCCATCTGCCTGCGAGCTTCTCTTCTTGGAGCTGTAGTTCAATTTTCTGTAATTTTTATTGATTTTAATCCAACTTTCTCATTCCAAGACAACATTTCACCACACTGAACTCCTCCCCTCTCTCTATCTCTCTTTATTTGCATTGATTAAGAAAGCAGGTGTTGCTGAAAATAGATTTTTTTTTTTTTTTTTTTTTTTTTTTTCAATCCCATATCTAAGGGTTTTTACTTTTGTCATTTAAAATTACTGATGGAGGTGGGGGGGGGGGGGTAAAAAATAATTTCAACTTGACCAAATTCTTCACCTCCTTTTTTGCCTTAGTTTGCTTTCACCAGGTTGGAAAGTAAGAATTTTATCCAGTATTTCTGTTAGAAAAAGTCTGCGAAAATTATGGATGTGTTTGTGTATTTTAATGTCTGATGATAACGAGATCGTATAAGTTTGACCTACAACTAGTTTGAGCATTTGCTAATGGGAATAAAATGAGAAACAAGATATTAATTAACTTTCTATTTTCTTTATTTAACGAAAATGAAATCCCATCAACTTGATAAGCAGCTGTCATTGATCTCTTCTTCCCAGAACTTGTTTTGCTGTTTTTTGTTTGTTTGTTTTTTTGTTTGTTTGTTTTTTTTTTTGTTTGTTTTTTTTTGTTTTTTTTTTTGTTTTTTGCTTTTTTTGTTTATTTTTCGTCACCAAGAAATAAGACAAATACTTAAGTTTGTTTCACAGCTTTACTGGTTGAAGGTTTTTATAATATAAGATTTGAGACTTCTATCTGTTATATAAAAAGGTATTTGTTTGTATGTGTGTCCAACGAAAACTCCCAAACTTGAATATTTAAAACAAGAAAACATTAATTCAGTGTCTATGTAATAAGGTTTTGTTGAAGAAATTATATCTGCAAGCTTTATATGAGCTAACCTCTCTATTTTCCTCTTCACAAGGGTAGAGTCAGACATGAGGTCGGTTTTAAATGTGGAGAAAATTCAGCTCCCCAAAAATGGGCACTATAAATTTAGACAGAAATAAAAATTGCCTTAGTCTAAAAAGATTTCTCGTTCACTGACCACGAACAGAAAAGATCAGAATAGATACGTCACTTTTCTCTTAGCCAAAAGAAGCTTGCTTTTTTGTTTGTTTTTGTTTTTTGGGGTATTTTTTTTTTTTTTTCAAATTAAAGATGTAGATGTATGCAATAACAACACTGGAACTAAACAAATGGCCATATTACAGAATTTTAAACTAGAATTGACAAAAAAAAAGCATGATTCCAGAGATTTTGATTCTGAATTTGTATATTGCTGACACTATTTTTAACACATTTGAAATATATTTTCTTTATATAAATAAAATAGTTCCCAAATATAAATTTTTATATAAATGAAATGAATCCCTGAGTAAAATTAATTCTCCAAAGAGAAGTTATTCACCAATTTTATTTCCTTTGTAAAAATCAACATATAATAATACTATGCTTATAATCTTTATTCTAATTTTGATCAAAATCCATTATGATTTTAATTCTTGAAAATGTCTGAAATTTTAGGTTTAGGCTTAAGCTTAAGAGGTTTCAAAAGGAAATTGAAACTCAAGGAATTTTGCTTAATTGGTATTGAATGACTATGGATCAAATTTAAAGAAAATCTAAAATATTTTAATTTTGAGGAGGAGGGAAGCACTTTATGTCCCCTAAATACCTTTTAAGTTACTTCAAAGAAACTTAAATGGGAGAATATTTATTAATTGATTAATACCTTTTCTTAAAAATTTTACAAAAAGTATCTGAATTTTAACAGAGCTTCTACTCCTTTTCTATAAAACTAAATCTAGCCCGCATTGCTTTCCATTGTGTTCCAAGATTAATAATGATCAGTTAATTAGTTTAGGACTTAATCCTGTGTGTGCAAAAATATGTAAATCTATCCACACACCTAGTTTCATATAAATAAGTTAGTAAGTAAATTAAATTTCAAATAATTTATCTTGAATTAGATCATTACTGAAACGATGGGAAGTGTTGATGTTTTTTTGTTGTCAAACTTCCTAATGTTAAAAATATCTTTAACTGGTATGTTTTATATAGTACATGGGTAACAGCACATAGCTTTACTACTGAAATATAAAGTTATTTTATTTTAAAATTCAATTTAATTTTTATGTAAAGAAAATATATTTAATTTTGTTACATGAGGTTGCCTTGGTGGTTAGAGCTGGAATCTTCTGATCATTGGGATAAACGTAGCATTTAATCTTTTAATGGTCAATGAAGTAGTACCAGTTTGATTACTGGGCTTAAATTGTGTCAACCTGGCGAGAAAAGTGTGGCACCCTCCCATGTTTGCTGGGTAGAAAAGGACTTGGAAAAAGTAGTTTTTGGGTTGTAGCTGTTTTCATAACAAAGGCTTGCCTCAGCGATTAATCCCAACAAACCAGAGGCTAACTTAAAACATCCAACTCTTCTTTATAAAGCTGATGTATAGTTCAGCTCGGTCCTAAGAGATGCATTCTCCCTGGCATTATTTTCTCCTTTGAGAGTGGGAGTTGGTGTATTGCTAATTTATTGTGGCGCTTGTGCCAGGCAATAGCAACGGGTCCAGATTCGTCCATGACTATTTTCATACCTAACATATTAAGGGGGGGGGGGGCACTTTTAAAAATTGTGCCATCTTTTGTTTCAGTGGGAAGCAAATAAAATATGCTACTTTGGGATTGACCTAGACTGTGAACTATTATTTTGACTGCTTTTCGAAATTAGCTTCATTTTATGTTTGTTCTTCCAAATATCGGATCAAGGTTTGTTTGTTTGTTTTTTAGTGTTTTTTTTTTTATTTTTTAGTTATTTTTATATAATTTTAATATTTAAAGCTTCTCAAAGTATTTTTTTTTTCTTTTGAATTTTCTTTTGTTACTAATTCTTATTTTTTATTCCAAATTTGTTTTCACAATTATTTTCAGATCTTGCACTTAACAATTGCTTAACAATTGACTTATTTTATTTCGATTTGAGTTATTCTTTTTCTTTTATCCCTTTTAATTTAATGAATTATATCAAACTTATCCTTAATAATTGGAATTTTCCAAGCATTAAAAAGCATCTTTTTTTTGTTTGTTTTTTTTTTTTTGTTTTTTGTTTTTTTTTTACTTTCGCTCTTTTTCTCTTTATTTTATTGATCCAAATTTAATTAAGGTTTGTGTCCGTATTTCCACAAAGCCAGTGTTTTATAACGAATACTTTTTCAAATCTAATCAGATTTTTACACTAATTCAATATTTGTTACTAAACTTTACTTTTTTAATGAAGATTCAATTCTGATATTTTGCCTCGAACCTCTTTTTCATCTTACAAATAAATATCAAAGTTAAATTTTTTATTTATTTATTTATTTGGGACAATTTTTTATGTACATAAATCATTTAGTCGGAGATGAGGAGTCAATCGAGAGTTAGGAATTTGCAATAATTGCAAGAGTTTTTTTTGTTTTTTTTAAGACTAATTCCAAAATTTAGAATCAGATATTTTTTAACCAATTCTGAGATGTGAGAGTTAGTTGAAGTCTGCAGTTTTTGCAGAAGTCTTGGTTGAATTTGTTTGTAAAGCGAATTATAGGTCGGATGTTTTTTTTTGTTTTTTGTTTTTTTTCAATCTGTGCCTCTAGAACACATGTCATGTATATTTCACTGCATCTCCCTGGAGGTAACGCTAAACACAAAGTGGATTTTTTTTTTTTTTTTTTTTTTTTTTAGGTCAATTCGACTCCCCAAAAGGGGTATTAAATTGAAACAAAAATAAAATTTGTCTTAATCTAGGAGGATTTATCCAACACTGAGGACAGAACGGATACTACAATTTGCTCTTAGCTTGAAAGTCTATTGTACATTTTATATCTATTATATATACTACAGTAATTTAGCCTCCAATATTCCACATGCAAGCAAATATATTTGGTTTCTTTATACATATTTCTTATTCAGTAACAGCATTTTTATTGAAAATGTAAATAATTTCGTATATCTTTTTTCTTTTATCTGATACTTTCAAATTTTTAAACAGCAAAAATAATTGATAAATGTGTTATTTTAAATATATTTTCTTAATAAAGTTTCTGAAAATACCCTTTTAAGATATTTCATGAAGTATCTCATCTAACTTTTAACATTAAGGATCAATTATACTTGAAGTATCCCAGAATTAGAACAGACCACAAGAACTCATTTTGGCTTGACACCATTTTTTTTTTACTTTCAGTTGAATTATAAATAATACCGTCGGCTTTGCAAATTTTTTATTGACAGAACGGTTCGTTTTATAAAGTTAAGAAATTTATTAAAAAAAATAAATTTTTAATTAAAAGAAAGTATTATTTGTTTATAATTCAACCAAAGGTAAAAGAAACCAGTGTTGAACCAAAATGTATCCTTTTAGTTGTTTCTGATTCAAGTATAATCGATCCTATTTTCGAAACACATTGCCAGTAGTAAGGGTTATTTAGGACTGCCCCCTCTCTTGGAATGTTTATGCTACAGAGGGGAGATTACTAGGCTGTTCTTTGTAAACAAACCAATGTTTAAGTTTTTTTTTAACCACCGACATCTAAAATTGTCATAGACTCCTGAAAATTCAGTATGTTATTGTTAGTCATCTTATGAGATGACTGATCAATTTTTATGATTTCAGGTTCAAATGAACAACTACAGCAGAAATTGGAATACACCCTACTAAAGCCTGATTATCACAGCTGGTGAATTTCAAAAATGCAATCTGGCTCTGAAGATATTTTAGAAGAACGATGCAATAAAATTTTGTTTTTAAACTTGGAAAAAATACCACAGAAATGTATGGAATGATTCGGACTGCTTTTGGAATATCTTGCATGAATCCTGCATCAGTTTTTGAGTGGCGTAAGAGATTCAAGGAAAGTAGGGAGTCTGTAATGGATGATGTGTGAGAGGAGTAAGGAAGTCAGAGTTGATTGGCCAAATAAAGAATTTTTTGGATGAGGACCATTGTGTATTTATAGAGACAATAAGTGTACAGTTTGATGTTAGTGTGGGAACTGTACATACAATTATTTGCGAGTAACTGCAGATGCAGAAGATTTGCACAAATGCAACAGTCCACAACTCCATCCTTGTCACAGACTATTTAACCAAGATGGCCATCAGGACAGTTCCTCACCCTCCCTATAGTTCAGGCCTTGCTCCCTGTAATTTTTGTTTATACCTTAAGCTCCAGAAAAACCTCAGATGTTGTCAAGACAATTAGGGAGATGAAAGAGGCTGTGATGAGGATCATTGACATGCTCGCACCAGAGGACTTCCACGAGGCCTTTTACAAGTTGTTGGAACGGTACAACAAGTGCGTTGCAGCCGGAGGAGATTACTTCGAAGGGGACTAGAATTTCATGTGTGTGCTATCAATAAAAGTGTCCATACAAAAAAAGTCTAGACACTTATTGAAGGTACCTCGTATAAAAAAAAAAAACAGTTTTAGAGGATTAGAATTTTATTATTTGTCCCCAATTTATAATATATCTAAAGTAAATAATTGATTGTTTTGTATTTTTTGTTTGTTTGCTTGTTTTTCTTATTTTGTTTTGATTTTGTGATTATGAGCAAATACATAAAATTGTAAACAATTTTAATCTCCTGGCACATTTTATTTGTTAGAAATACTGGTTTCCATTTTACTTGTTTATTTCTTTTTTCATATTCTAATTTGGTAAACTCTTTCAAAATAAGTTGAATGTGTCTGTCACAACCATATTATTTGGGGGTGACATATCTTCATAATTCAAATAGAGGGAAAGTGAAACAATGTCATGTGTGAATATGTCAATAGCCAGACCAATTAGCATCACGAAATATTAACAAATTAAGATCTTAAAGCAAGAAACAAATACAGAAGTTTAACATCACAACTGCTTATGATGACCTAATGTAATCGCTGAGATAAATGGGCACTACTTATTGGTAAAAGGTGACAAAAAGAAATAGCATCATGATATGTAAATAAAAGCAAAGATATTATCAAGTATGAGATAAATTACCTATCAATTCTTTTTTTTAATCTCTTTCGCTTTGACTCTCCTTTTCACGATCTCTCTCTCTCTCTCTCTCTCTCTCTCTCTCTCTCTCTCTCTCTCTCTCTCTCTCTTCATCTTTCTTTCATTCTTTGTCATCTCTATCTCTCTGTTGCTCTCTCTCTCTTTTGTTCTCTCTCTTTTTCTCTCATTCTTACACTCTCACTTATTTTTGCTCTCTTTTTCTCTCTCTTTTTCTCTCTCTTTCTCTTTCTCTTTCTCTCTCTCTTTCTCTCTCTCTTTCTCTTTCTCTCTCTCTCTCTCTCTCTCGTATTATACAGTCATCATCCTGGGTAGATCGATAGTTTGGATAGTTTGTCATGTCCCGAGTGATGATTTCAAGTCATTCCCACTTAAAAGTTTTGCTTCTATAAATTATTTGTTCAAAGATCTTTTCCAGATTCTCAAAGTGCTTAGAAAGTGAATGGTGCAGGGTCAGTTGTGTTCTTTACCAAGAATTGAAGAATTCAATGTGTATCATGTTCAAACCAACAGTCTCTTCAGTATCTCTTTCAGTTGATGATAACGGTGTAATCAATGATCAGTGATGCGACATAGGCATTAAATGCACTTATTTCTGTGTACAGAATTCAACTGCAGTTCCTCAGGTTTCAGAACTGTTAAGAATGGGTTGTAATTGTAATTTGAGTCTTAAAGATAGGCTTAATTCTGATAACCTCAGAAGATTAAATCTGGACAGTGTATGAAGAGGTGTGCAAAAGAGTAGTATGACCAAGTTCAAAGAATGGACAAAAGTGTGACCGTTAAGATAGCAGTTTAGGTCACCTGTCCGCACTTTTCTTAATAACTACACCTTGGAATTTGGAGAAATTTTGCACAAACATTAAACATGATATGAGTAAAAAAAGTAACAGAACGGATTTTCTGGGAAAACTCTGGTTGCTCCCCTACAGGTGCCTTTCGGGTAAAAATGGCTAAAATTGACACTTTTGTGTTTATTAAAAAAAAAAATTGATGCTTTGGATTTTTATAAAACTTTCTGAAAAGTTGTAATTAACTGATTTCTATATAATTTTGTTCGTCTATACTTGATAACTCTTGGATGTGTACCAGAGGCTCTTTTAGGGCTAATAAAAATACTTCATTTTTGGGACTACTTACCATATTTGTCCAAAATTTACTGTGTATCTGTGTATCAGTTTTGCATGGTGCTGAACTCAAATTTAAATATGTTAAGGCTTTTGGGGCTAAATGGGGGGAGGGGGTAGTCATTTCTGTTTTTGCATGGTGCAGAACTCAAATTTACATATGTTAAGGCCTAAAACTGCACTGTTTGTTCATTTTCACCAGGATTTGACATCCCCTGGGAACTTTTGGGGTTAAATGGAGTGGGGGGGGGTACAAATGTTGAACAGTCATTTTTTTATGCATTGTTCACTGTGCACTTATGGGGGACCATGCATGCTTCACTTGTTTATTTTATAATCGATATGGATTGTAATCTTACTTTGGATGGGGAGGTACACAGTATAGATATACACGTTGTCGTATATATATATATATATATATATATATATATACACACACACACACACACACACATACTCGGCATCGGTTGAAAGTCAAAGAAAAAACTCTGAAGAAGTATAGGTAACTTTCATTTTTTAATCAAATTCTCAATGAGAAAATTCTGTATAACTACACACTTCACTTTTAATCTATTTCGGTGAGTAAGGGAAAATGTCTCCAGACTAACAGTTTTTTTTTAGCCAGAATAACTATTTTCTAGATAAAAAAAAAACTGATGCAAAAATAAAATGTTTGTAGAAATAGCATAATGGATGGAAAAATGGGTTTATTCAAATCAATTATTGGTATGTCATTGACTTTGAAAATTTGTTAATTTTTATACATGTGTGTGTTGTGTGCTAGTGAACAGCCGATCATGGCAATTATTGTTGATATATTAGAAAATTTGTTGTCTTGTGTGCTATTTGTTAAGAAGCCAATTTTCAATGTACAAATGTTTCAACTTGGATTATTTTGTGAAAAACAACTTAAACGCCTATATTAAGCATATTGACAAGTGGCCCCCTTTCTTTAGGATAGGACTGTTTTTATAGGCATAGACACACAATATGGTGCGCATTAAGTTGAAAAACATTAGCATTAAAAATAGATCACCTTCCATTAAAAATAATAATCTAACATGGAAAAACTACTATTAATGATGCAAAAAAAAAAAAAAATGTACATTTATAAAAAGAAAAGATAGAATTTGTCTTACATCCAAATTTTATTGAAATAACTCAAAATATAATGAGTTGTTATAAGTTGAAATCCAATGGAATTCGGGATACTGATTGCCTAAGATGATTTCAATCCATTTCTGTTGAATATTTTTTTTTTTTAAATAAAAATTGCATATCTATTAAATGTTAATTATTTTAATTATTTGGATTTACTGTTCTCATCTGGAATATTTGTACATTTCGATTGATGTAACCTCCAACCTTCTTTAGGTGTATCTTCAGAGTATCAACCTCCAGAAGAGTGTAACTTTATCGACTATGCCATGACTATGCAAGAGGATTGAAAGTTCAATCTTCAGTGCTGGCAACACTAAAAATACAAGACTTTAAGACTTCTACTTAGTCATGGTTGACGGAACAAGAGCATGCAATCCGTACGGATTAAATAAAGAGTTTAGTTTGAAATTCCATGCAAATTCCTGAGTTCAACAAAATACACCTGAAGAAGGTCAGAGATTACGTTGACCAACCAAAACGTGCAAATAACACTCAAGATGAGAACAAAGTATCAATCCTCATTTAAAAAATTTAGAAAAAAATGTAAATTTATTTCATCAAATTTGAGTTAAATCAAACATTTTTTTTCGTTAATGATGATCTATTTGTTTTTGTTTTTATTCCAGAACGCATCCATACAAGATGAGTGTAGCTTCACCACTGTCGCCGCCACAACCACAACTATCACCACAACCACCACCGCCTCCTCCTCCTCCTCTTCCAAACAATAAATACCCTGTCAAGGGGACAAATGGCACCATGTGTAAATACTGTGCTATGCAGTTTGACACTGAGGAGGAGCTAAACGCACACGTACTAAGCCACACTCGTGGCTCGGCTCCTCTAAAATGCACCATGTGTGGTCAGACATACCGCACGTCATCCAAACTCCAGCGTCACATACGGGTACACAGTGGGGAGAGGCCATACACGTGCAACATCTGTGGCCGGCGCTTTTCCCGCTCTGATCACTTGAAGCAACACTCCAAGGTGCACCTCAACCATCGGACAAAGAACACCTGCCGTATTTGCAATGCTCGATTTGTTGGTGTACATTTGTTAAAAGCCCATCTTCGAAGCCACGGCATAAAAAGCGTGCAGACTTGTACGACTTGCGGAGAGGCTTTTGAGAATTCCATCGAATTAGACAAACATAAAAAGTTACATGAAGTGAAGCAAAATATCTGTGCTAGAATCCGCAAAAGAAACAGTCTTCTTCCAGAGGAAGAGATGCCCAATGGTAACAGTGAAGAAGTCACTGAGGAATCTCTTGATGAGACTAAGTGGATGGGATGCGCTCAGTTCTGTATAGCACAGCCTAACAATAGCAAGACTAACGATAGCAACAACAACAACAGTAGTAATGACTATATCTTTGAGACCATTGAGAACCATGAGAACGGATGGCTTGAAATAATTGGCAAATTGGTCGAGGCTGATTATGCTGAACAAAAAGCCAGAAAAGAACTGGCAGCTGCTGATATTGCTGCTGCAGAAGAAAATTCTAGTGAAGCTAACTCAAATTCCGATGTAGTCAATCAAAGTTCTGGTGAGGAAAATCAAAACTTGGGAAATGATAGTGGCATTGCAGTAGGTCGGAATTTGACCAATAAGATCTCTAGTGGTATTCTCAAACAAAATCCAGACACAGAATATGTCAGTTCTATTTTGCTTGGTTTGCATTCCGAAGAAAGCGGCTCGAATTTCAACCTTGCAAAGCGACCTCTAGACCCAGAGCAAAGTTCTGACGCTAACCCTGAGGAATGGTCTCATAGTGAACAAATGGAAGTAATAGAAACCAGTGAGGATTTTAGCAACGACGAATCCTCGGACAAGAACACTACAATTCGAGTCTGTTATTCAGTAGTAGGAAACGATGAAGATGTCAATGGGGATGAATTCGGTAATTTAGAAGCTGAAACTATAACGGATGGCACAAAAATGTTTGTTGTTCCAACCATATCAGACAATGAAGAAACTAACCAAGGGGACAACGTCCCTTCAGGAGATTTGCATAACAGTCTCAGGAATGGCGAAATCATTTCAGATGACCAAGGTGTCACTTACACCGTGAGTTTGATCAGCAAGCAGCCTTTGGCCACCAACCAAACCAACTCAACAACACTCAGCAATAGTAGAAGGGAGCCATTTCAATTAGGTAACAAGAAAGTCAGCCACTGTAAACACTGCGGAATCTGGTTTGAGGACTTTGCCATTTGCATGTTGCACAACAGTCTTCACCTTGCCAACGATGACCCATTCACCTGTAAGAAATGCCTTAAGAAACTGGGTAACCGCCTCGAGTTTATGGCGCATCTATTGTGGCACTTAGAGCCACCACAGTCTACATCAGCGCATTCATTAACTACTTGTATTTAGATGTGTGGAGAGACCCGAGACATTTTTTTTTTTTTTTTTTTTTGTCGCTTCTGTGCTACCATAAATAATCTACTTTTAATGTTTTCTTTGCTTCAAGAGATCACAATTTTCAAGATTATTTTGAATTCATTTTTAAGTATTTTTTTTTTTGTATTATTATTATAGCTTAATGACACCAATTATGTTATGTTTGCTAGGTTTTCTACTTTTTTTTGCAAGTTCACAGTTCAGCCTATATATAAAAAATGTTTTGAATACAAAAAACCATTTATGATGTACGTCATAGAATGAACATGTCATATTCTAAAAATTATGTAAATTGATCAAGTGGTTTTATTTTTAACT
Organism: Euprymna scolopes; assembly: GCF_053919585.1. Classification (NCBI taxonomy): domain Eukaryota; kingdom Metazoa; phylum Mollusca; class Cephalopoda; order Sepiida; family Sepiolidae; genus Euprymna; species Euprymna scolopes. Next base: position 95,857,578 of record NC_136488.1, on the reverse strand, counting down.
AAGAAAATAAAAATTTATGAGAAAGCAAAAAGAAATTGTTTTGCATTGCCACCTAGAAAAATACAAGGGTAGAGAACTCCACAATAATTAAAACTTGCAAAACCAGCCTTGTAATACTAATGATTTTACATTAATCACTTAAAATCATTTAAAAAGTTGGGGGGGGGGGTTTCGTAAAAAGAATACTTGATTAATTTACATGATTTTTGGAATATGATATCTTCGTTTTGTGACGGGTATGACATTTTAAAGATTTTTCTGTATTTTTTTTTTTAATTTAGGTTGAACTCTTGACTTGCACATTTTTTTAACACAAAGTAAGTGATATAATTTGATATTGATGCATCTATTTCGTTCAAAGTATTCGTACAAAATCCAAATTATTCAGATTTTTTTTTTTTTTTTTTTTTTTTTTTGTTATTTCACTATTATTCCCGTTGCTTTAATTTTGAAAAAAAAAATATATACAAATTAAATTTCTGGGAATTGACATTTTAAATAAGTTTCTGAATAATATTTATGAACTAAATGTTCAAAACAAAATTTTTTGAAATGGGGAAAAATGGCCTCCTATATATAACCTTAATTTCACTGTAGGCCTTTAAGTTTTCCCATTTTTGCTTTGAAAGGTATTTTCAAGCAATAATCTTATTTTTCTGGAAATATTTTCCTTTATATAAATAAAAAATATAAAAGTTTTTAAGGATCTCAATAAAAAAATAAAAACTATTTAAAACCTCAAAAAAAAAAAAGAAAATAAAAAGCTTATTTTTTTAAAGTTGGTTTTAATGATATATAAATTTTTGCTTATGGTATTTTTTGTTGACATCTAAAATGAAGACTTTACAGATTCTGTTTGGATTTATAATTTAAATATTTTTATGGTTTTTGGAAATATTATTTACATAAAGATTTTCAAACCACTGATTCAGCTTGGTGATACATCTCGGTTTTATGCAAAATCTTAAAAGACTTATAATAAATTTTGAAGTTATTCCAGTTTAATACATGTACAATAAACTACATAATTTCAAAATGATTTAAAAAAGAAAAACAAATTCCCAGATTTATAATTTTCAAATTCTTTAGTTCTATAATTTTCCCCTCCCTTTCTGTCTAGATACGGTAAGAGTCATTAATCTTTATTTAACCACCCTAGATACAAGTGTTCTTCACTGCACAAAGACACAAATCCTATTTCTATAACGAAGGAATTAGGATTCTTTAAGTTTAGGTTCTTTAACACAACCAACCTTTAAACAATGGCTTAAACATCCTGCCAATATGCCATCATTTCTAAGTAAAGTTATTCATCTGTAGGGATTTAATGTTTACAAACAAATCAACAAAAAAAAATTTATGTAGAATCATTTAAAGAATTGTCTTATTTATTACATTGATGTAATCTCTTTCATTCTGTATATTTGCATTAAATATTACATAGATTAATACAGTAAAGATAACTTTTTAATTTAACGAGTTCTGAGATCCATGATTTTGATTTTAATAGGATCCTGAAAAATTTTAAGCAATCTCACAGTGTAAAGTATGGAAGACGTTATATAGATCATTGCTGAACTCCACTAAAAGAAACAAATGGCTGCTTCCATCTGTCTTTATATAGTCCTAAGGGATAGATAACTCGTTAATGATTCCTGTTCCAGGAGTATATAACTATTTAGACACAAATGTAGAGAACTCTTTTACCTATACATGTGGGAATTTTATACTGCCATTTCCTGATTCCCTTGGAATAAGGCAAGAAAAACGAAAAATAATAATCCTTATTCAATTTCTGTAGGATGAAAACAAAAAAAGTATGACATTATAAACATGAATAAAGAAAGGGATCATGGAATCAGAATGTAAGAATGTGTATACCAAACGATGGTTGACTTCAGGAAGCTGATCTTACTTACAATTTGCTATAGTGAGGAGTGTGAATGAAGTTTTGAACTGCAACTTCTTATTCACGACCAACTGTTTGTATAGCTACAAAAATGTATTGCCTTCGTCCTTATCACAAAATTATATTGTTCAGTTACAAACAGATTGTATGTCAGATCAACTGTTCTTCTATTTACCTGGAAATGGTGGGAAAATAAAAAAACAAAAGAATTGTAAGATCAAATATTTTAACTGTGAATACATTTCATGTTTATTATTGTAACAATTACACAATTTTTTTTCAACTAATTATTCCCACTTTTATAGTGTTTTTTTATATTATCTTTAAAACTGTTAAAAAAATATGTAACATGTAACTGAAAAAATGTGACCCATTATGTCATCCATTTGAACTCTGATTAAATTATTTGAATCGGGACAAAGTAAGTTTACGAGACTAGTTAAATGTCACAAGATGAAGACAAATTTTAAAAAATTCATCTTTTTCTGCTTACTATTTTTCTAGCTATGGATTAAATAATATAACCGTAATGATTATATTCTCTTTTGCATAGAATGGACTATGCCAATCTTTTTATTCTTTTTTTTTTTTTTTTTTTTTTTTTTACATTTTTCACCCCAAACAAGGCGAATTGCCACTTTGGTGTAGGAGGCTACTATCCGGGGCAACAACTACTGGGGTACTATGTAGGGATTTGGGCAGCAAGATGTCAGTTCACGTTACACTTGAACTTCTGCACGTCAGTACTGTTGGGGAAGCAGGGACCTGGAATGGAATTCCAGAGTCTAGCGGTTCTGGGGAAGAAACTACTGGAGTAAAAAGATCTTTTACATCTAGGGATCTCTACAGTGTAGGGGTGGGATTTAGCAGCCTGTCGGGTTTGTCAAGGGTGCTCACGTAGTGGGGGCACAAGTGATTGCAGTTCGTCAGAGCATTCACCACTAAAATACTTGTAGAAAAGGCAGAGGGATGCAAGATTCCGTCGATGGGACAGAGGCTGAAGCTTAGATGCCAGTTCAGGGCCTATCAGGTTTGCGACTCTCTTTTGAACCTTATCAAGGAGCGAGAGACTAGTAGCAGATGCACCAGCAATACTCCATACATGGGCGAATGGTGGCCTTATAGAGGTACAGGATACTTTCGGGTGTTAGTACTTTTCTAGCACGGTAGAGAGAGCCCACCTTTCTTGCAGCGACCCTGGCAATGCCTTCAATGTAATTGTTCCAACTCATGTTTCCTGTGAACATTAGGCTAAGGAGTTTGAAAGATGGACTCTCAGATAAAGAGTCGTTGGCCATTGCTATGGGTGGTAGAGAGGGTTTCTTGTAATTATTGAATGAAACTAGTTTAGTCTTGGCAGCATTGAACGCGACCAACCACTTTTGTCCCCATTCCACTACAGATTGGAGGTCTTCCTCTAGTGTTTCTGCCATTTCTTTAGAAATGTGTTCATTCGTCTTCCTGTCGTGCCTGCCATAGAATGTAGTGTCATCAGCATATATACCCATCTCAGAGGCAATTTTCCTTTTTTATTGCCTACACCAGTTAATCAAAGACTGAATGATGTGATAGTGTGATACTGTATAAAATGTCTGAGTGGGGAAGTTGAACAACATATAGTGAGCGAGGGGGAAGTTGACCAACATATAGTGAGCTAGGGGGAAGTTGACCAACATATAGTGAGCGAGGGGGAAGTTGACCAACATATAGTGAGCGAGGGGGAAGTTGACCAACATATAGTGAGTGAGGGGGAAGTTGAACAACATATAGTGAGAGAAGGTAAAAGCAATTAATAGGAACTTTGTAAGATTTTGGTCACTTATTGAGTTAATTGAAATGGAAGCGTTTTGTTTTGTTTTGATTTTCAAACAGAACTCAATTTCAAAACTGAGGAATATTTTAACATGTGTTTCACATGATTAAAATATCGGGGGGGGGGGGTAGGAGAAGAAACATTTATTAGCTTGGTTTTAGTATAATATTATATATATTATATGGAATATCTGTCCTGAGATGAGTTCCTAATACAGGTATACTGTTAAACATTTTAATAAGTGCAAGAATGGATGGTTATTTTTTTTTTTAAATACTGCATTGGATGTAGAAAGTGTGAAAAGCAGAGACAGACACACAAGTGTTGCCTTTTATACATAGATTAGTTTTCAGTCTAAATTAAATAGAAAATGTCTGCTTTTGATTTATTTTGACGATTGCAATTAATTTCCTGATATCTTACGATCTAAATAAAAATATCCCTTACAGTAAAGTTAACTTCTCTATTCTATTGCTTTGTAACAATCTCTATTTATAGCCATCAAGCTTAGTTAAATGATATCTTTGACACATCTTGATTTTAAATTAGCTATAAAACTTTGTAGTTTAAAGTCATCTCTTTACACATTTTATATATATGTACACTTGTGTATTTTAATAGTTTCAATTATTTTCAAATCTTATTCCAAATAAAGAGCCTGCTCAAAGCTATTAAAGTTGTTTACAGCTGTTTCAAGTCAGTATTTACTTTTAGTCATGCAATGTATCCATAAAACTTGCTCATAAAGACATGAATTCTCAATCTATGTGTGTGTGTGCATATGTTGCTTACGTCGGCATTGCCAAAGTTTTAACCGAACGTACTCTTCAGAGCCAAATCGTTTACCCCAGCAAAAAGATGCATTATGTCAAGACATTTGGTTCTGAAGAATTAAGTCTAAATAGAAATTTCAGACTAAACTTATGTTCATTATATTTTAAAACTTTTAATGTGGACACATAGATTTTTGCAATGCATAAACAATGATGCCAAATTTATTTTGGTAGTTCCATTAGCCATCAAATTATGACTGTTCACCTGTTCAAAACTTGTCATCTTGTGTACTATTGAACCAAAATTGAATTTTCATATTGAATAACAAAACATGTAGGTGTTGAACATGTGAAATACTTTTGATGTCATCATGTGGTAAATGAAAATTAATCATAATTAGTGGGACCTGTGGAAATTCCACAACGGACTCTTTCATATGTAATATATTGATGTTGGCATTCTGTGGATGTTCAACATAAATGGAGATACCCTGATATTATTGTAGTTCTTTTATTAAAACTGCAAATGTATTTATCCAAGTTAGCATAGACACCCGGCGTAGTCCAGTCAAATAACACGCTAATATAGATGCACAAGCACCCTATTTTTAACTGTTTTCACTCTTGAATAAAACCTGCATAAGGCAGGTGAAACATCAATCATTGATATTTTCCTCCCCCATTATCATCAGATTTTTATCCTTTTAACTAATTATGCTCACCTGGTATTATTTGAGATTCAGTAATGTCATTTTAATTTTATTAATTAGGTAATGTATAATGTTGTTCATCTTCAGCTAGAAAAAAAACTTGCTCATATAAGGAAGATAACTCCTATTTAAGCTTCAAATGAAAGTCGAAGGCATCTCTCTTGAGTTATTTGAGTTATGCTTAGAAATAATGTCTAACACTTGCATTATAAATCAATAGTTTTAAGAGAAAAAAAATACCTACTGTCATGTTAGTCGAATAATTGTAAGAATTGAATAGTGAAAAAATATATAATTGTTTATCTTACGATTAAAATAGATTTAATTGAAAAATTCTATTTTATCAATTCTTTGTGCCATAATATTTTTTTTTAAGAAGCAACACATGTTTTTATTACAAAGAACATGGTACAACAATAATAAATTTAAATTGGTTGGTAGAATTGATTTGTTACATGCATTACTATTTAGGCCTGATCTGGAAAATCTAACTAACTGAATTTTATATATTAGATAAGTGATGTGCATTATACACATATCTTTCTTAGAGAGTTCTTGCTATTCCTGCTGGATATTTAAGAATAGTTGAAATTAGTCACTTCAACTCTAGAAAATTTTCGCCTCCAGTAACCCTTTCCCCACTAATATATGAAGACAAGGGAGGATTGAGATCATTTACCAGCATGTGTAGCATATAAAAAGAGAACTGGTTATCTTTCATTGTCTTGTACAAGGAAGGCCTACCTTAAATTTGCCCTCGTGGAGATGTGTGTAAATAATAATATTGAGACTGTTTTTATAATTCACAGGATTGATCGACTTGTGCTTGATCCTTACCTTTTAAGCAAGAAAGCATCAAATGTTGTTTTTTGTTTTTTTTTTACTGACAGTTGAACCCTAGACTCCCGGACACATCTTTGTCATTTTTTTCCTCAGGTTTACTTCCCTTACTGTTGATCCTACCTTTTCATGTTGAGTAGTTAAGCAAAAAGACATCAAATAGCTTTTTAGTATAACTTGACCGACAATTGAACCCTAGCATCTCAGACATATAACTTAACTGAGGATTGGTCTATTAATTTTGAAAGTTACTAAATTTTACTTAACTTTCTAAATTCGTTATGTCACATTTGGATCTTCTTTTCTATAAAGTTTGTTTGTTGTTGATGATTATCTAAAGTGGAATAATTTCACTCTTCCCAAATGACAAACCTGAATTTCTAATGTTTTTTTTTTTTTCTTTTTTTTTTTCTCCAAGCATTCTTCTCAAAAATTGATATTGATAAAACTTAATATTGGAGTTGTCCTCATAACCTATTTTGAAAATTGTGCACTCTTGGCTTAAGCATGGTGTTATGGAAAAATTATTTTAAAAAAAGAAAAAAAAAAACTAGAAAAAAAAAAGAATGTCTTGTTTATTTTCAGTTTTTATATTTCTTCTTGATTCATAAAGATTTCTAACAAGGCAATGGCGACAGTAAGTATGGAAATGTGCCTTGCGTATTCTTCCACTTGCTTCCTCATCACTGGCAGGTCATTCTGACAATTAGCATGACACTTTAAAGGGATTCAAATATATTTTTTAAAACAGATAAGTCATACAGAAGTTATTTTTGTTTTTTTAAATTACTCTGCTTCAACAGTAATGCAGCTTTTTTTTATATAAAGGCTGTCATTTTTTTTTTTTTTAATTCTTGTATCGGCTTTATTTGCACTTTTTTAATTGTCTTTTTTAATTTCACTTTTGATTCTATTATACAAACAAAAACACAATGTGTGTATTATCTATTTTTATTCTTTTGATCTTCAAATTCTATCATGTTGAGCTTTTTCATATCAAACTGCCTGCGGAGGGGAAAAGCCTTGGAACAATACTCAATGCCAAACTCTTTCCAACTTACCTCTCACTTCTGTTAACGATTGACTTTTTATTTACATTGGTAGCTTTTTTTTTTTTTCCTCAAAACTTTTTTTTAATCCAGACTTGTTATAATGTTTGGTTGTCATACCGCTATATGCCTATACACATCTAGAACAGTGGTTATGGGAGAGAAAATAAATTTTAAAAAAAAAAAAAAAACTTCTAGAAAAAACAACAAAAAAAAGAGGCCTTGTAAAATTAAATATATTCAGCTTGAAGCTGGTCTGACTGTGGGTTCGTTTCCTATAATTTCTCAATTTCACATTATTCTGATAGAAAGCTAAAACGAGGAAGGAAATATAAATATATATATATATATATATAAAAAGTGCTTGTGAACAAACAGACAAAAAGAAAACTTGTAAAATGAATGGCATTGAAAGTCATGGAAGATATTGCCAAGTTTGCTGTCACACATTCAGAATGTGATGCCGATTTTGCACAGATGCACTTACAAATTGGAAAATCTAATTTTACAAATAAATTTTAAAAACATCTCTTGTCATTCACTGTTGAAATAGTACAGAAAGACTAAATTTGGATGACAACAATATTTTTTGGTCTGCAGTAAATGAATTAAAATATAATACTAAAGATTAATGTGATTTCAAACTCAAAATGGTGATGCCATTGACACCCCCCCCCCAAAAAAAAAAGAAAAAAGTTATAAACATTTTTGCAACCAATGTCTTTAAATTATTAACAGATTTATTAAACAGAAACATTGTCTAGATTTATTTACAAATTATAGAAATATTCTTCTGGCATACACCTATATCTATTGCATACACACATTCACACATATATTTAAAAACAAAATTTCAAAAGATGTATATTCTGCCAATGTTTACCGTTTGTAAATAATTATTTTGCATGAGAAAAGCTTGAAAACTCTTAACTGATCTGTGATGACAACAATTTTTTGGTCTTTGGAGACTTTTTTTTTCTTCAGAAGAGTGGAAGAAGAAAAACTGTTTAAAACTAATATGTGTGTATGTGTGTGTGTGTGTGTATATATATATATATATATATATATATATATATATATATATATATATATATATATATATATAAAATATTTGTATATTTTGGCAGCATTCTTTCATTAATACAGTTTTGATTGAAAAAAGCAAAAGCTTCTGTTTATTCATTTTTTTTTTTTTTTTTTTTTTTTTTTTGCTCCCACTGACGAACCAATGACCTAATGCTGTTTGAAGTATAAAGAATGAGCCTGCCTATCTTCAAAAATTGTTGAATTTATTACAAAAGATCAAGTAAAATCTGTTTTAAGAACATTAAGATTTTTTTCTCTACTTACATAGCAGGCTTGGTTAATGGTGGGTTTATATGCCCAAATGAATAATGCTTTGAGGATGGAGAGGTGACGACTGCATTTAAAAATGAACAAAATTGTAGAAATTTGATTGGGCTATTTTGCATGCTGTTAAATGTTGGTGAATGGAGATTTGAAGTAGCATGTAAAACAATAAAACAATATTAGATAACTGGTTCGACATTTGGAGAAAAGGGGTAAAAAAAATTAATAAATAGAGGCTTTCAGTTCTTGCTAATCAAATCTGTGTGTATATATATATATATATAATATATATTATCAAAAAGAATGTAAAGTGTACATTGAGATAATATCTGATGTTGTATAATCTTTAAGCTTATTTTTATGGCTCTATTTCAAACCCATGATTGTGTGTGTATATATATATATATATATATATATGTATATATGTATATATATATACCGAAGAGTAACAATCCGATTAAACATGGGTAAGTAAACTGATCAAGTTCTTTCACAAAATAAGTCCAAAAAAAAAAAATGCTGAATTTTGAAAAAAAAATTCAATGAAATTATTTTCCAGACATTTCCAATTATGTTGACTCGCTTAAATTGACCTGAGTATATAAAGCAAAACGTTTATGGCAAAATCACATTGCCACCCCAGTTCTCATTAGATCACTGCAGTTAAGAGACATTGAGCCTGGTTAGTTCTCAGATGGGTGACCATTTGGGAATAAATACTAGGTGTTGTAAGCTAAACACTTTACCCAAGTTTATAAATGTGTAGCAGAGTTGCTGCTAGTTAAACTGGCGACAGGTTAGCGTCTTGTTGCAGACATCGTTCTGGCTAACCATTCTGCATAACTCTATAAAACCAGGGCCAAGCATCAGTTCTTTAGCCTTAAAAAGGAGCTTTACTATACAAAGACAGGATTGACCACAATAGACTGAAGGTAAAAAGCAAATTTTGAATTTCTTTTTTACTTGTTTATATATACTTTTGTTTCCCTCCTTCACTCTTAAAATTTCAAGGATTATATGCTAATACTTTTTGACATAATTTCTGTTATTAGTTCTTTGGTACAACAGACGCATATGAAAGTTACTTTTTTTTGCTTATTTTCTTTAAAAAAAATGAACCATAATAATTATTGATTTTAAATTTAATTCAAGCCAGAAATTACTTTCTATTTGTTAAAGTTTTCAAAATTTTCATGTTCAAAGTGACACAAGCTATTCAGATTGTCACAGTTTTGTTACCGGGTTTTTTTTTGTTTGTTTTTGTTTGTTTTTTTTACTTGGGTGGTCACTGTTTTTCAAGACCAGAGGTTACTCAATGATAAGGGTTAATAAATGTTATGTAGGTGGTGAGACAAGATCAGTGATGCTTGAACTTGAGGAGGGCTTAATTATTTAATACTGCTCAACAGGAATTTATTTACACTAGATTTGAAAATGACCATTTTATAGTCAGCTGGGAAGCAGACCCACAGTATTACGTTCCACAACACTTCTAGGATAAAATCTCCGTTCATGGAAATTTTCTTTAGTTTTAGGCACAAGTAAAAAGTTGACAGTTGTAGATAGATGAGTATTTGTTGCAAACATTTGGGGAGGGGGGTATCAGATTGAAGCTCAGCCGAACACCTATCATAAAAGTAATGATAGAACAGAGTTAAACTCAACTTCTCTTCTGTGAGAAAGAGAAAATAGAAAGGAAAAAATTTCGAAGACAGGTTTTGAACCCTGTCAAGGCAGATGTGGCAACAGTTTGTTGATACTATTGGAACACATAATGAAACGGTGTTAGCATGCTTACAATAGTTAGAAGTGAATGAATGAAGTTCCACAAACTTCTGTAACTAGTAAAAGTGCTAGTAAAAACATTAGTGCTATCAATCAAGAGAAGAGTCTATCAAGTATGTGTACGCAGTAAGATTATGTATGAAAGTGAAACCTGGCCACTGAGGATTGAGGATATGCATTGCATGGAAAGAAATAATAAAACTTAATGTGTAATGTAGGTCTTAAAGGCAGGATTAGTTCTCTTAACTTAAGAGTTATATTAAATCTGGACAGCATAGAAAGATGTGCACAGAAAAGTAGAGTTGGATTGTACGGCCGTGTTGAAAGAATGGATGAGAGTTCTTGGTTTAGTAGATGTAGAATAATTGAAGTATCAGATTCAGATTTACAGAATGATGAAAACATGGAAGGAAGTGATAAAAATAGGACTGAGAGTTAGATACAGATCTTTCCAGAGATAGATTAGTTTAGAAGTTAGTTGCCTTGAAGTCACCCAACACATGCCAGCATGTAAAATGGACATTAAATTGAGGATGATGATGACATGATAGTCCAGTCAAGAATTATTTTTTATCTTTTAATGATGGATCAAAATTGCCAACATGTATACAAAAGATGGCCCTTTGAAGTCTGAAAGTAATTTTGAAGCTTTTAAACTTACACATAGAAAGTAATATTTGACATGAATTAATGTTTAATAGCAAAAGTAAATTGAGTTTTTATAAACCAAAACACAAAAATAAAATTTTTTCGAATGTACACCTATTGTATCAAATAATCTAAATATTTCACTGAGATGAAAGTCAAATAGAATTAAGATATTTAATTAAAAATGATTATCTTATGTTTGGCAACAAAATATTTAAACTTAAAGATTAAAGATACAAAATTTTAAAATAACATTGAAAAATAGCAACAATTTTTGTTTTCCTTTTAGATATCCTTTTTGTTTGGCACGTGTTATTAGTTTTGAAAAATGTGAGCTTTTTTTTTTTTCTTTTTTTCTTTTTTTTTCATGCATAAAGATGCCCCCCCCCCTCCCATGTGAACTTTTTTTTTTTTTTTTAGGGGAATGGGGTGGGGGTTATAGTGAAGTAAATGAAATGATTTATGGCATTAATCAACATTTTTAGAAATTGTTTTACTATTAATTACATAAATATAATTTATCAATTATTTCATATTAATTTGGCACTTTTTTTCACGTGTTAAACAGATAAAATTATGAAATTAAAAATGTTTCGGTTTTTAAATGTTAGTTCAAGAAATATTTATTGGCTTTGCATTTTACTAATGCTTTTAGAGAAAGGATAATTATTTTTTTTAAATTATTATTAATGGCTAAACAGTTTAGTTTCTTTTTAGGTTTCATTAACCCAAGCCACCTTCTTTAAAGTGGCTTACCCTCCCTCTCTCCTCCCTTCAATCCCAAGAACCTAGTGGGTCATTCAATTGTATATTTCTCTTTTCTTGCTCATTTTGCCTGTTTACTCAGCTTTCATCTCCAAACACTTCTTCAGTTGCCATATTAACAACACACTCATGAAACCTTTTTATTAAATGCTATTCTTGAAGTAAAACTAAAAAGGATAGCGATGTGTTCCCCTCTATCAAAAGCAAAAAACGTTTTGATGTTTTGAACTTAACAAAAACAAATTCTCATTGTACAGGTGTTTTTTTGTTCTGTTTTTTGTTTTGTTTTTTAAATCCTTTCCTTCCCTAAATGAATTTTGAATGTGAAACCTTTTTGCTGTATAAATTTCATATCAGGACCAAAACGGCTTCAATAGCGACAATAATAATTATTATAACAATAACAATATTAATAATTATCATTTACCTAGCTAAATTATGTGATCAAGTGTTTGTATAAGGTTTAACACTTTATTGCACTCCCACATCCTTCTCTTGGTAATATTCTGTGATATATTTTTGTATATAAATGCTATCAAATTCAAATTGAAGATTCTTACCTGTCATCTAATATATATATATATATACATATATATATTCATTCTTTGTTTTTTTTGTTTGTCTGTTTTTTCCTCTGGAATGCTTAAATTGCATGTCTGTCCCATTATTACAATGAAAATGGCTCATATTCACTTGTGGGCTTCACAGTATTTGCGAATCATAAAAAGCAATGAAGTCATTTTGAAGACTATGAAATTCTATAGAATGTTAAGTTATATATAACGTATTGTGGTTAAAACCAAAAAATGTGGAAGGAGGAATGAGTATATTTTTTTTACGAAGATCAAATTCCAAAAGTGTTAACTGACTTCTTTGTATTTGGCTGCATTATTTTTTGAAAGGTGTTAAAACTGCTTAAAACAGCCAAGAATTTCTTTAGTGCTTTCAAAAACTTATTTCAAATGGCCAAGAAGAAAATAAAATTACAACTAATTTATAACCTTGTTGTGCATTCAGGTAAATTCTAAATTTATCCATATAAATCTTGCTATCATTTTCTTTTTTAAAATGTTTTAAACTATCTACCATAAAATATGATTGCTGCAAAAATGACTGCTTCAAAACCTTAAGTCATGTTCGGTCACTTTGGAGACGATTGGTAATTCCTGACAATAACTTTTCTTGTGCAGACAGTAAAAAGTTTTTGTTCTTATCTAGAATCCTCCTATATTAAAAAACAAAAATAAATAAAAATATGTATGATGTACGTATCCATGACGAAATGAAAAGACTATATTACAAAAATCCTACAAATTCATCAAGTAGTTTTTTGGGGGTTTTTTTGTTTTTTTTTAATATGAAAATAGAATTTTCTGATCACCTGTTTTGCCTGCAATTTGAAAACTATCTTAAAAACAAAGAGATAACTCAAAATTCATATTTGTTTTATCCTGTAATGTCTACAAATTTCTATTAATCGCTTAAAATCATTTTCTTTACAAAAATGAACTACTTAATCAGTTTATGAAATTTTTTTAATATATTTTTGTTTTATTTGGTCACAGGTATGTAGATCATGCAGGTTTTTCTTTACTTTTGTTTTTTAATATAAGGAAAATTTTGGACAAAAAACAATTTTTTTTTTTTTTTTTTTTTTACTCTGAAATATTTTACAGAATATACAGGGATTTCATTTAATGTTGAAAGATCATCTTTGGAGAGAATTTATTAAAACATACTTTTATTAGTTTTTTTTTTTTTTTTTTACATATCAATCAATATTCATAAGTTTCATTGGTAAATTTTCTTTATTTTTATTAATACGAGAGTGTCTAATTTGATTTTCTTGCAAATATTCTTGAGTTCAACATAATCAGATATCGATACCAATTTTTTGCAATACAACGAGAATTAGTTGATTTCAGCCTTTCGATTGAGTGCAATTCTATTGACAACAAAAATACAGTTTCATTATTGAACCAGTTGCACTGCAATTATGAGATGAGATATGAATTTGAATCATTATGGCAAGTTTTATTAAGAATCCCTTCTTTTGGATTACTGCTTCTCTGGTTTGATTCAGTTGAGAAATGTCTCAATTTAATATAAGCACAAAGGTGTGTGAAACTCATACGATATTAAATTTGTTCATTATGATTTGATTCAAGAATGCAGGATTTTGTCATAAACTAATAAAAAAAAAATCCTCTCTCACTCTATTCCTCAATCTTCCTTCCTCTCTATTTCTCCATCCCTTTTTCTCCATCCCCCTTCCTTCTATTATCTCTCTTTCTCTTCCTTTTACTCTTACTGTTTTTTTTTTCTAATAGACACAAATACAACAATTTGCTTGTCTTTAAAGTATATTTTCTAAAATTCATTTTCTCACAAAATTCATATCCCCCTCTCTTTCTCTCCTATCATGGCTGTGGTTCATCTTCACATTCCCACCCAGACACATTTCCTTTTGCCTTTAAAAATAAAAATTAAAACACAAAAAAGCAGACCCTTAGTTCCCGCCCTTTTACCAAGTGCTAGCTATCTTTGAACAGAATCTTTGAAATGTAACTTTTGCAAACACTGCCTCTGCATTGTATTTGGATGCATTCATCATTTCTTCTTCTTCTATGCTTAGCAAGATTCAGTGTTGTTGTTCTCTGCATTTTACTTCATATTTGGCAGCAGATTTCATCATTTAACCAAAACTTCAATTCAGACATTACTGACATACATGTATATAAAACTTTATTATTTCTTGACATGACTACGCACAGACAGACACATTTACAACCCTTTTTAGCAAAGTTATATTCAAAAACTAGACGTTACGCATTCCAAAAACATACATGGATTCGTTGACTTTTGTAAGTCGCAGAAGATTTGGGATGTATTATAAGAGTCTTTTCCTAGCAGGAATGGTCTAACCATGCCAATGAAATGATAGTATATCTTTGGAATATATAACATATAATTTTTAAATAATTTCTTATTTAGCTCTCACATTCTTGCAATCGAGCACTTTATTGATTTCTTTTCAAAATCCCCAACACACAATACTTTCTTTCTCTCCGTGTGTGTGTGTGTGTGTGTGTGTGTGTGTGTGTGTGTGAATATGATAAGCCAAGTGTAATACCAGCTAGAACAGAAAAAATTAATCCAAAAACACACTTATATTGATTTGATATTTTGTTTCTATTATGAAATTTCTTCATGGAATAGTAATATAAAGAAAATGCCAAATCAATATAAGTGTGTTTTTGTGTTCATTGTTTTTTTCTTCTAACTAGTATTGTTCTTTACCTTATATGCCAACATATTCTATCAGAAATTGTATCTGTTTCTTTTAAATAAACACACACACACGTATATATATGGGGGGGGATAATCGGTATTTAGACAATCAAATATTTTTATTCGTATGTTATCCTAACATAGATTTTTTTTTTCCAAACTTGATTAGATATGTTTCAATATTTTATACTTTGCTTAAAATAATCATTAAATCAAGTACTTTTCTTAACAAGTTCAGTATTTTATTTTGCACTATTTTCCTTCTTCATTGGTAATTTTCCTTTTTTGTTTGTTTCATTCTTAGTTTATGCATAATTGGTATTTTCGTTTTAACCAAGGAATTTTTATGAAAAATAAAATAAAACAATGATGAGCTTAGTTTATTGCTTAACTTTTTTACAGAAAGGATATTTTATACTGGTGTATGATTTGCCTAGATATACAAATTGTTTGCAACATTTTCATTATTCATTATATATATAGCTCTATTCAACAGAATATCGAGCTATACTGATATTTACAAATTGATGATTGATCTTTATATTTAACTTATTGAAAGTTTTCTATATGATCTAATTGTAAAGTATATATGTTTACTTGTCTATATATACTAAGTGTGGTTAGACATAGGGAGATTTGAAACCAGGACACTAATAATTGATGCCTGGTGCCCTATCAACTGAGTCACCAAATACAATACTAGAAGTGGTAGAAATTGTATTTAAACGAAAGTATTCATTTGCTTATAATTTGTTTTTTTTTTGTTTTTTTTTTATGCTACTAGTAACTGAAAGTACTCTAGTTTTTACAGGAGAGGATTGTTTTACACTAAATAGAAACCAATATTTGCTCCATCAGAGTGCTTCACTCATATTATTTATTTTTTAGTTTTAAAAAGATTAGTAATTAGTATTTATTTGGACAAAAAAATAGCCTTTTTCTTTACAAATACTTATTTTTCTATCTTTAATGTTTATCAATAAAAACCCGTAGTATAAAATATTTATTTGAATAATTGCAGTATTTGTTTTATTTATATTTTATGTATTAAGTTTTATTTGTATAGTATTGTTTACATGGATATTACTAACAAACAATTTCTTGATCAGTGGAGAAGGATACAAACTGAAAAATATTTGTATGCCTTATTTTTCATTTTATGGCATTCTTTGCTTATAACCAGCCCTATGGATTAAATAATCGCTTGTTTAATATAATCTGCACAAACAATAACATCAACTAAAAAGGATCTTAAAACATAACATGCTGCATATATAAATATATATTTTAGCATAAATCGTCACTGTGTGTGTTTTTTTTTTTGTTTTGTTTTTTTCTAAATTAAAGTCTTTGTTTTTTTTTGGGGGGGGGGTTAAGGTCAGACATTTTTTTTCACTTAGTTATTAGCAAAAAATGTTTTATAAATGAAGGATTAAAATTATTGCAGAATAAGAAAGGATACTTTGCCTGCCCCAAAACAGACATTTAATTTATGCACCCACCCACACATGCACACAGTCACGCATGCACACCTCTGCTTTATTTATCTAAAAAGATTAAAATAAGTTCCTATATTTAGATTTCAAACAAAGATTATTTGTATTTTACAAATAAATGATGAAATATACATGCCTAAAAATGAACAAGGTTAATAATTCAGTAAAAATGAATATAACAAAATTATTCACTGATACTTTTTTGAAAAACTCATTGGATGACGACCTATTTTAAGCAACCATTTTACAATTCTGATAAACAAAAAAAATATATTTGGCCATCATTTTAAATTTTATTTCATAATAAAAAAAAAAATAAATTCACATATTCAGTTGATATTAGATATGCATTAGGAATATACATTTAAATTAGTCTTGAGTAGTTTATTCAATTAATTTATGAATTTATATTCAGCACAAGAATGCAAAATTGATTTGTAGCCATACTTTATTTTTGTAGTCAAGCAGTTTCTATCTTGTATGTCACAAGCCATTGTTGTTGAACTCTCCAAGCAAGACCAATCCATCTCTAACACAACTGTATTTATGAGATATAATTCTGTTGTATTCTGACAGGATTCTTATTTTCTTTAACATTCGAAATCTTATCAAAATTGTCATATTTTTTTTCTCTTTCTTCTCACCTGCCAACTTAAAGTTTTTTCTGTTTAACTCTTTCCGCCCCCCCCCCCAGTTTACATACACTGCCGAAACAAAACAAAATTATAATTATCTACATGAATTTATTTTTCTACAAATAAGAAAAACAAAATAAAACGAAGATTAACTTGAAAATATTTGTGAATCAGCCATTGTTTTTAAATCTTCAAACAAATAATTAACATTTAAAGTTAGAGTTGCTTTAATTTGAAATTTTAGAAAATCAAATGTTAAAAAATATTTTATTAAATCATTAAAAAAAATATTTTTCTAAGACTTTCGGTGTAGCACACCATATTTAAAGAAAATTGTTAGGTTTGTTTTTTCCTTCATTTCACTGAAAAAAAAACTATTTTTTTTAAAACGATGTATTGCACATAAAGTTTCAGAAAAAAGATGATTTTAATATTTTTTAACATTATTTGGTTTTCTAAAATTTCATATTAACCTTACAAAATGTTTTAAAAATGTAACAAAATTTTATCTATATATATATGTACACACACATTATTATTAAGGGATTAACAACTCTGACTGCCACCATTTTTGGCAGGTTTTAAAGGAAGTATTATTGATTAATGCTTAACACTTTGTCTTTCAGTACTTTCTTAAAAATTATTAGATAAACTTCAAATGTTGCTTGTTTGTAAAAAAAAAAAAAAAAAAAAAAAAAATTAAATGCAAAAAAGAAAATACAAAAAGAAAAATTCTACATTTAAAATTTAATGGCAAAAGAAAGCAGGGAACTTTCAAATTACCGCATGATAGTTCTTTTTGTTTGTGTATTTTTATTTTATTTTTATTCATGAAATATTTTGCTAGTTCATTAAATTCTAAAATGTATATTTTTCCTCAAATTCATATTTTTTTCTGTAACTTTCAAACAGTATTTCTCATATTTAAAAATTAGTTTTCATTTAGCTAACATATACATATACTAGTAATTGGACGATTCCAAAATTTTTCATGATTCCAATATAATTATCGATTCTAATTCTTTTAAAACCACTAAATATTAAGTTATAGTTATTGTCCATTATTTTTTTATTTTTCAGATTACAATAAAAATCCATGTATAATATGTGCCTATATTTTTGCAAATGTAAAACTATATATTGATGGGGTGGGGCATAAATTTAAGTTTTATTGATAGTTTCAAATAAAAATATTTATCATTAATACCAGAAATGGAAAATCGAACTTTAAAAAAAAAATCGTTTTTGGCATTGGAAAATAGGCATAATTTTTCTCATTCTGACACCCTAAAAAGTTCCAATTACGATTCTGATCAATCATCCTAACACTAATATATATGTGTGTGTGTGTGCGTGTGTGTGTAGGATGTAGTACATTTCAATCACTGCCATACAGCAGTGCCTTCTAAAGACCTTTTTTCTAATCTTGATAGGCTTTTAAGAACGTTAACTATCAGATATTCCATTCTTATTTTCTTATTTAGCGACAACTAAAAAACAAATATTGAATTTTATGTATTTTCAAAATTTCTTAAACAAATCCTTAACTCTTAAGTAGTTTCTTAATTTGATGGGAAGTATCATATGTAAGCAAACCATTCACACTAATTCAAGATATGTGTTTATTCATAGACTAATTTTTTAGGGTCTTATTCTACAAACATCCTCACGGTCATAGAAGTAACCTCAAAATATAATAGCATAGATATGCACTATTGTAGCATTCGATGCACTCCAACTTAGTCCTTCCTAAGTAAATAATATAACACAGAAAATGTTTTTTTGTTTTTTTTATCATGCACTTAATTTTTTTTTTTCATCTATATCTATAATACAACTTTGTTGATGAAGTATATTGAAACTCCCCATCAAATTAAAAAAGAAAATTTAATCTTAAATTGAAATCATGCATATTTTTATAGATTGAATACATAAGAAGAAATGAGAGTTTTAAAAATTGAAGCAATAAAAAGCACTATCATGATAAATAGCACCTTACCTGAAAGCTCATCATTCCAACTCCTCGACTTCAGTCATAGGCAACATGAATTGGAACAAATACATTGATGATATTGTCAGGAGTGCTGCAAAAAAGGCAGATTCCATCTATCATGCCCGAGAGTATCTTATATCTTTATAAAGCCACAATTCCCAATGCATGGAATATTGTTACCACATTTGGGCCGATGCATCCTGTACTCTTCAAGCTTCAACCTCTGTCCTATCATCGCAATGTTGCATCCCTGTGCCTGTTTTACAAGTACTTTAATCGAAGGTGTTCTGATGAACTCACAGTACTTGTTCTCTCTCAACAACAAGCAACAAAATCCCACCCCTCCACTATTGAGGTCCCTAGATGCCAGAATGCCTTCTACTCTAATAATTTATTCCCTCGGACTGCTAGATTTTAGAATTCCCTTCCTATTTCATGCTTCCTTGTTTGTACTAACCTGAAGAAGTTTAAATGTAATGTCAACAGACATCTCGCTGCTCAACTTCTCACAGTCTGCTGTTAGACACGATCCCAAATAGTAGCCCCTTATGTTCCAAGTGGCAATATCTCTTCTTTAGAAGTGAAAAAAAATAAATAAAAGGAAAAGCAAGAATGGAAGCACTTTTAGGAGCAACTACCTAATTTGCACATTTAGCAATAGAAATTGTATTGCAAACTTAAGCATGGCAAACTGACTAAAATGCTGTTTTAAATTGAAATGTAACAGACTTACAAAAGAAAACTTTAAAAAGTAAAATTTAAAACAAAAAAGAATTAAGCTTGGTAGGACTGTGCAAAATGTTATGAAACTTGTGCATGATATATCGGCAAAAATGCTCTTCTAAACTTAAGTGTCATAGACAAACGGAACCTTTTACAAAATGTCTTGACAGATCTATTATGCAAATTTCAACCTAAACTTTCGCAGACCATTAAGACATGGAAACCACTCTTTTAGAGATGTGTGTGCATATGTAAAACTGCAAGTTTTAAACTTAAATATGACAAAATGACGGCCAGACAGAGCCTCTTTCAGGTATACTTGGACACATCTAAAGAAAAAAAATGCAGAATCTTGCATTTGAGATTGACAAAATCGATTGTTTCATTCTCAGGTTTCCTATTTTCTTTCTCACCCTCCCACCTCTTCATTTTATTTCTGCCGAGTTTGTTCATGTCTGATTGTCTTCTTCATAGCCTGCAGCCTTTGTTGAAAGAGCTTGCTTGATTGCTATTCCCCTAGTTTAACAGCATTGGCTTCACCTTTTTTTCAACATGTTTCAACACAACAAAATGAAACATCTGTGCTTGCTTCAATATTTGAAGCTCTCATTTCGGCCATGTGTTGCTTTTTTTTTTTTTTTTTTTTTTTTTCTCAATCAAGGAACATATATATATATATATTTTTTTTTTTTTGTCTGACAATAAATCTATTGTCAGTTACAGTGCTCATTCTCTCTTATATATGAGGGATTGATTGGCTTAATGGATATTATCACGGATTATGGAATCGGTTATGCAGAGTTCAAATTTTTTCACAATGTACTTCCACATGAAATTTTTCAACTTGTATATTTAAGCGAACCATTAGCAACTCATTTTGAAGTCGCATCATTTGTCATCTGTTAAGAATTAAATTCATGGCTGTTTCTGCACGGCCTTGGCTATTCTATCCATTTCCGTTTATTCTTCTAAGATGATGCCATTGTTAAAAGGAGTTAGTTACAGTGTCGCACCCCCCCCCCCCAAAAAAAAAAAAAGTTTTTTTTGTTTTGTTTTAGTTGCCCAAATGAATCATAACATTCGACTTTTTTTTTTTTTAACTCAAGCCAGAAATGACTTTCTATTCACCAGCTTGAAGGTTTCAAAGTTACTTTTGGTTTTTCAAAGAATGGATGTTTGTCAGTTTTGTTTATCCATGATTGATTGTGTGTTGTGTACAATTGTGATCGTTCACAAATGGAAAATAATGTTTTGTCAGTGAAAATAATGTGTCAGTTTTGTTTATCCATGTGTTGTGTACAATTGTGATCGTTCACAAATGGAAAATAATGTTTTTGTTTTAAATAATGCTTAAATCATATTTGTACAATGAAGCAGGAAGCACACTACAACTCCTCACGATAGCATGCGTAATACATTGGATAATGTACAATTGTTATTGGATATACGAACAGTGTACAAGTTATACATGTTTGCATGAGTATAGAGGTGTGGGAGGGATATCGGCAGATTTCAGAAAGCATGTGTTTTAAAAGGGTTCAACATCTTTGCAGTCAACGACAGATGCATGCAGTTTTTTCTAAAAATCATGAGAGCTGTGTTGTGTTTACTGACTTTGTAGGCATAGTTCTCACATTGCATGAGCAATGTTTCTGACAGGAGGAAGAATTTCTGTTCTCTGGGTTGGGCTATTTCCATATAATATTTATTGTTGGTTAATTTTTGACCTTGAAGTGTTATTTTTTATTTATTTATTTATTTTTATTTTTTTTTGCATCAAGTGGCTTGTCTGGAATTATTTCCATAAAAAAAATGATTTTTTTTTTTTTTTTTCCCCAAATGTTTACATGGAGATCACAAAGCTGTTTTTGAAGTATCTAATTTAACTAATAGAAAGTAATTACTGGCTTAGGTTGAAGTTGAATGACAAAATATTTTCTGGTTCATTTTTTAGACACCTAAATTAAGACAAATTAATTTTTGCATGCACCTGTCTTATTTACATGTCTTTCTTTGCATGTGTAAATCCCTCTCTCTCATATATATATATATATATATATATATATATATATATATATATATATATCCTTTAAACCATAAAACAACATTGGAGATAATTAAATTGTCTTCAATTTCAAACAGAATTCCCTTTCATTGGATTACTCCTATCTTTTCATTTGTAAGTTCATTTTGTGTTTCTCTTTCAATCTCCTAATACTGAAAATGAAAGGAAAGCAAATAAGCCTTAAAATCATTTTTAAAAAAGCTAATAAAACTATTTCATTTTAGATTAATTGTCTCCCTTGAGAAGATCTTCTTTCAAACTAACTTGCATCACAGGATTGACCCTTAATGTTTGTTGAAAGAATCTGAGATACAAAAATTAAAATTAACCGTGTTTTTTATCAGCTATTTTAAAATTTTATACCCATAAATATTTAAAATTATTTTTGAAAACAAACATAAAAACAACTCTTTGAAAATTTATCCTTTTCCATTCCCCCCACCCCCACCCTTTTCGGCAAAATAAATGTCTATTCTCTTAAGTGATCAAGACCAGATTTCTATGAATGAATAGCAAAGTAACATTGGATCTGAATACAGTCTCGATTTGAAACAAATTTTTTAATAGACAAAAATCAAAGCTTGAGTAATCTTATGAGTAAACAAATATGTATTAAATCGAAACTTTTTAATTCTTTATTGGCCAATTGATTTTACTGATTAGTTAAGAAATTGTTTTACTTATCTTAGCTATCATAATGTAAGCTAAATGATCGTTGCTATCTATCGTTTCCTGAATTTATAAAATCTAATGGCTTATAAGTTATTCAATGGACGATGTGTTTTTTTATGCAACTCCTCAGTTCAACCTAAATTTAAAAAAAAAATACAGAAAAATCTTTATAATGTATGTACCTGTCACAAAACGAAAATGTCATATGTTAAAAAACACGTAAATTGATTAAGTAGTCTATGTTTAACTAAGAAAATCAAATCACGTCGCCATCTTGAAAAAGGGCAGATAACTCCACAATAATTTAAACTTGCAAGCCTTGTAATGCTAAATCACTTAAAATTGTTTTCTTTGTAAATAAAAACCTATTTGATCAGTTGATATGATTTTTGAAATATGACATTTTCGTTACATGATGGGTACATAAATCAAACATTTTTTTCTGTATTTTTGTTGTTTTTTTATTTAAATTGAACTGTGGATTTGCACTGTTTTCTTTTCTTCATTGTTCAATGGTGGAATCTTGCTCTTATCCATGAACAATTCATTCATTCCATGTAATCATTTTTTTTCTAGCATCAAATTTGGACAACATAAAAGAAAAAGACAAAACATCTTTTTATCACATACTGTGTGTATTAATTTTAGCTGTTTTTTTTTTTGTTTTTTTTGTTTAAGAGAGGGAGCCTATTTTGGGTTTTTTTTCTCTTTATTTTTATGTTGAATTCAGGAATGCATGATTAGCATAATGGATACAATTACGGACTATGAAATCATCTATGCTGATTCCAACCCAGTTGGATCTATTGTGTTTGATTATGCACCAACACTGTTGGTAAAGCTATGGACCCAAAATTCCCACCCTCTTCCTAGTTATGAGTGAAACAGTGACTTGTGTTCAACTAATCGCAGACAACTGATTATTGACAATAAGTATTGTTTTGGTCTATAATGATCCAAAAAGGGTCGATATACTGTAAAACAGACAAACCAAGCAACCTTTCCTAAATTCAAAAATTCATGTCTGCTTTTTCTTTTAAAGTTGATGTAAAAAGAAAAAAAAATCAGTTTGGTTTTGATCTATTAACGATATTTTATTTTGCACTTCAAAAATGTCTTCAATAGAAATACAACTCAAAAGTTTTGAAAATATATTTAATATCTGTGAAAATATCTACATGTTCTTTTTTTGTTTTTTTTAACCAGGAATTTTTATTTTTGTATGTAGAAATTAATTTTGGTCTGCTTGATTAGCAAGTGCTTCCAAAAAAAAGCAAAACTATTCAATTTAAATGTGATGTTTTTCAAAAACTATTTCTTTTATTTAGTGATTCTGATGAAATTTCTTGATAATCTTTTCCAACTGTGAAGAGGAAACGGGGAGAAGGAGTAGAAGGAAGAGGTCTTTATTTTGTTGCAGACTTATTTGTCTTTCAATTGTCAGACCAACTTGTGTCCAAGGTCGAATGGTCTTTTAGAGGGAAGCAATTTCTTAAATATCCATTCGATCTACTCTCTCTCTCTCTCTCTCTCTCTCTCTCTCTCTCTCTCTCTCTCTCTCTCTCTCTCTCTCTCTCTCTCTCTCTCTCTTTTTATTCCATTGGCTTTGTGATATGTTACTGAAAAAAAAAAACAATGATTCTGTTGTACAACAACTGTACTTTCAATTTCCAGAAAGGACTAAATAGCTTAGGCTGACATTCACTACATTGAGTACCAGGTGATTGTTTCCAGTTTACTCTAACATTAATAGCATTGCTAATAATAATACCTGCTAAACAGAAAGAATAAACAGGAGTGTGTGTATATATATATATATATATATATATATATATATATATATAACAGATTACTATTCTGGTTAAAAGTCTGTATTCAGTTCTTCAATATGGCAGGGGCACATGCTAAAAATTCATTTAAAAAAATATGAATTATACTACTTGGTCTTTTTTTTTTTTTTCTTTTCTTGTAAACTTTATTTTCCACCATTTTATTATATTTCTATTGACCAAGGGTCTGATATTTTTTGACAGACTGCAATCTCTGTCTCCAAGCTTTTCAGTTTGAGGATTGATTTTGTTCAAATTTCATTGCCTAAGATTATTGGTGATAGTTTGCATTCATATTTTCTTTCTAATTTAGGCAAGAAATTTCTAATCAACAGTTTAAAAGGTTTCAAAATCAATTTTGAATGTTCACAAAGTAAACTCACCATGGCCATTTTAAATTCATTTCTAATACACAATTGATACATAAATAAATGATACTATTTAATTTGGGAACATCCAAAAATTTGCAAATGATTTTGAAGCCAATGAGAAAATAATTTTTGGTTTAAATTAAAGTTTACAAAGGTCAAGTGATATAGTCTATTTTTAAAAGAAATATTTTTTTGCATGCACTCCTGTTATATAAAAACTATATCTTCCTAGTTTTCTGTGAACTGCTTTCAGCCTCAGCTATTTTGAGCTTTCAAAATGCAAATTATTGCCAAAAAGAAGAAAAAGGATTTTTTTTTTTTTTTTTTTTTAATCGAAAAGAATATTTATACAAGGCCTCAGTTCTAAACTGGAAAAGATTGGTTTCAATCAGTTTGTTGTAAAAAAAAAAAAAAAATCATATATATAGGAACTATTCTTTGAATTTATTTACTTTCTTAGGGATAATTATCTCCCTTTCTCAGCGATATGTAGTTCCCGTGGTAAAAAACATCTCCCATCAAGCACAAAGCTGTGGATATCTCACTAAAGTTTATATTAGTGTTCTGTATGGATTATTGTTTTTTCTTTTTTATTGATGGGGGTTAGGGGGTCAGTAAAATGCACTCCTTCCTCCTCTCTCCATACTTTATGATCTTTCTCCTTTTTACTTACTCTTTTCCAACTCACTCTTTTAGTGGGTGCTGGCAGGACACATTTCAGGAGTACATAGTTACCATTACAAATAAAAACCAATTAAAAAAAATAAAGACCATGACGCAGCAATTACTACTACTACTACTACTATGTATTATCAACACAACAGTTGCTGCCATGCGCAGATTATGTGAAGCTTAAACTCAGGTGACTTATTGCACTACGAAATGTGCATTTATATTTTTTTCAGGACGCTGATAGAATTACAGGTGATATAGATTGTTGTCGTGATCTAATGGGAAAACGAGAACAAAGGGAAATGCTTTGAATTGTACAAACTTGTTGAAAGTCTTTCTAGCGCTTGGCTCTCTTCTATGCACCTGCAGCCAGACATGATGTGCAAATCAAAATAACCAGATGTTTAGATATTTCGATGGAAGAAAGAAAGTATAAAATAAAACTAAAAAAAAAAAAAAAAAAAAATGAAAGGCAAAAGTAGACAATACAGAATAGTTTCATGCCTTTCTGTTTGGATGGCTATGTTGGAAATTTTTGAAAACAATTTTCGTTTTTTTTTTGTTTTTTTTTTTTTTCAGAAAAGACTTTCTAAGTCTTATTTTTCTAGAGAATCTATATCAATTAGACATACGGTTTATTATAAGCCACTTTAATATTTATAATTCTTATTCTAGCTTATATTTATGAGCAAGTAAGTAGTTTGTAAACTACATAGAAACAAAAATGCTTAAATATTTTTACCCATTAGATTGCAGATCGTCTATATCCAAGTTTATTTTATTACAAAATATTTTTGAAGAAAAAGAAACAAACAAAAAAATTCCTTCATAGTTAAGGCTCTAATAATACAAGATACAATAAAACCAGACCGAAAATAGTTTAAAAAAAAAAAAAAAATGATTTTCTTGCTCCAGTTACTGATTTGACAACTTTAAAAAAAAAAATTTTTTTTTAATAAAAAAACAAAAAAAAAAAACAATAATGGATACTCTTAAGATGCATTCATTCACTCTGTGTTTTAAGGGTGAAAATTTAATTTTTAAATTAAGTGCAACTGAATAACTGACAGACACCTTTATAGCAGGGATGTGAGTTCTCCGCATTTTTTTTTTTTTTTTTTTTTTTTAAATCCTAAAAAAGCAGATTTCCTCTTAAATCATAACTTCTCATGAATGTAAGTTTTTTAGAGTTTTTTTTTTTTAATAAACAAATGTTGAGTTCTATCAAATTGCCAGAGCTTTCCTTATTTTATTGTCGCTATTGTTTTATTGAATTTTATTTCTGTTTCTCTCCTTCCTCTGTATATCACTTTTTTTTGTTTTTGTTTTTCTCTTTTCATCTTTCTGTATTGCCTTTCTTTTCCTTCTTATGACAGTTCTCTCTGAAAACTGAAAATGTTAATTTTGTTGTGAAAACTAAGATTTCAAACCATTCATGATGGGGGTCGTGGAGTTAGATGACTTCTGTTTCATCAAAGAATCATTTGTTGTCTCTTTCTTCCTACACCTATGAATTTGATGTCTTTTTATTAATTTTGACTTTTGTAGTTGAAACTGATCTGTCATCAGCTCAATTAATCTCCTGATTAGCTTATTTGTAACTTTTTTTTTTTAAGTTTGATATTTCACTAATTAAACATTTTTCAAGTTGTTCTAAATGCATTTTTATAAATTTTAGAAATAAAATTTTATATATATATATATATATATATATATATAAAATTAACTTAGTTTCAACAATATTATGTCTTCTTCAGAAATAATTTTTTTTTTCTTCCTTTTTCCGGCATGGTCTCACTGGAAGGTCTTTTGATGGTGAATTTTTATTTATTTATTTTTTTTTGTTGTTTAATACTTTAGATTGAAATGAATTAGAAAGTTGAAAAACCCTATAGATTCTTCTAAAGGCACTGTGTCATGAAAAAGAAAAAAAAGAGAAAAAATATAATTATTATTGAAAAAAATGTTATAGTGTTGAAACTATGTTGATTGTTAATAGATATTTATTTTTAAAAATTTTGTTTTTGTCTTCTAAAATTTACAAAGATTTCACATTACCCCTGCAGGAACAATTTCTAATTTTAAATATGTTTTTATTATTGCCAGAACATCTAAGTTTTTTGTTGTCGTTTTTACATTGACTACTTGCATCTCTGCTATAGGGCTGTATGTATGCATCTCAAGTGTTATTTTCAACTTAAGCGTTTTTATGAATGGCAGGACATCTTTTAGAGATATTTGCACACATGTAGAATAAGATGCATGTATTCAATTTTAGTATTTGTTATTTCTTTTTCTTTTTTTAATTATTTTATAAAAACTTATTTGAAATGGATTTATTCCATATCAAAAATGACTGGGGAAATATTAACAAAAAGTTTTTTACAATGCTATTAATTCAATGAGAATAAAAACCTAATCAGTTGTTGGTAGATGATGATTTTGGTGATGATCTGTTGTTTGTTTCTCGGCAGGAAAGTCAAATCTATTTTAAAAACATCAAAAGGATTTGCAAATGTATTTGTCTTTCTTAAAACATCTCCCATTAAAAACATACTTTTTTAAACAACTGAGGAGAATCTAAATTGAAGTCACATGACAGCTCTTTACATATGATGTACAAATTTTTAAACTTAAAACGATTTAACTGTAAACATTGCTGTAATTGATTGGTCATAGTTTTTTGTAATTTCACATGGGCCATTTTTTATTCTTCTTGATTGTTTTTGTATTTGCTCAGCTTAAGACTTGCCACATTTTCCAAAGTTCAATCAAAACATACCCCACATGTAAGTAATCAGCAGTTTTTTTTTTATGGATGCAAATTTATTGATTTCAAAAAAAAAAGAAAAAATTAACCGTTTTTTATTTCTTTTTTGAAAGTGACTTGTTAATGGACTAGCAGATTTTGCTCTAAAAATTTGAGTAAATTTGGAGGTCTTATTTGTCACATGACAGGGATTGAAATTCTGTCCTTTAAAAAATAATGTTTTTATTGTTTTTATTATGTGTACTTTTATTAAGGGAAAGAATGATCTGACAAAATGGGAATTGTTGTTTTGCTGAGATTTTTTTTAATCGGTTATGTGCCCTTGAATTGTCTAGTAAGTCTATTTCTTATCAAGTCCACTATACACTACAACACCTTTTTTTTATGATCAAAATAAGACATAATAACAATAAAGGAAACCACAGCACCAAACCTTGTGATGAAATTTGTAGTCCAACAAACCCTTGCCATACTTGCCGAACCTTTTTTGAAAACAAAAGAAAACACAGATCTGTGAGTAATTGTTCTTTCAATATTCAGATTTTGGTCAGAATTGCACTTTATTGTTTATTTTACTTTTTGTTGCTGTGGTTTTAACCCTTGCTTATTTTTACCACTGATATTTTAACTTTTTTTTTTTTTTTCTTTAACCCAGCTTCTTTTTTTTTTTTTTTTTTTTTTTTTTTTTTACCCCTGCTTCCCCCCCCCCCCTTTCTGGTTTGGCATTTTGGTTCCAAACTGTTTTTCAGTGCTTTCTAGATTCTTGTTCATTAGCATCGAACAACATAGAAATGTGTATCTCAACTGCAAGTCATCATTCCGCCCCTTTTTTATTCACCTTTTCAATTGCAACAATTTGCAATGGAAAAAAAAAAAATTAAAAATGTGTTCTCCACATTATCGTAAAACTTTTATTCCGTCAACATTTTTTCCCGTTACTTTGTTTAAATGATGCTTTTATCACCATTGAAATCTTAAAATCTTCAACTTATTTTATGGCCTGTTTTTTTAATTTCAAAATACAATAAAATTTAAGGTAATGACATTTTAACAAAATCTATCAGTTTGTTAGTTTTGTGTTTTCAACATTATCTTCACTGATTCAAGTTTTCTGCTTGAATAATATTCAATAATTTCGAAATCTATGTCTCCTATTGTTCCACTTTCAAATGATACTTTCAATGAAAATGAAAATCAAGTTTGAAATTAGATAAACTTCATTTCGTAACAATTGCCTGTCATACATTTTTGTAAGAATTATAATCTTTTAAAAGTTGACAAAATCTTCAAAAGATGTTTTCCCCCTCATAAAATCCTTATTTACTTACCTCCCTACGAGGACAGTTAGACACAGGTTGGGTTTTTTTAATGTGGGAGAAATCTACCTTCCCCAAAAAGAGAGGCACTTTGGATTGGGACAAACATTAAAATTCCCTCAAACTAAAAGGATCTCTCCTTTGTTCATCAAAGACAGAACAAATACTACACTCTGATCCCAGTTTCAAAAGTAAAACAATTTTATGTTAATATTTATTGCTGTCACTAATATGTAAAAAAAGAAATAAAAAATAATTTAATTATCAGGATGTTCGCAATTCTTGTCACAAAGTAAATTTCAACGAATTAGCATGTGATTTTTTTTTTTTTTTTTTTTGACTGGCTCGATTCTGTTATTTGCACTAGAATCGTATACTTATAGGAGGGATCACATGAAGGATGCCAACATCCATGAAAGTTCTATGTAACCAACAGGATTCGAACTTGGCCTGCTCAGGTCATCCATCCCTGTTATTCATTTCAGCACTGCCATCTCCCAATTCTTGAATGCCCATAAATTATACAAGACTTTATTTTCATTGCTAATCAACTGAGGTGCTCATATTGAGGAATACCAATAGAATTGCCCAGGCATTTTTTACAAGCAAGAGTGCTGTTCCTGAAAGGTACTGACTCTTCAATTCCACTTTCCAACCTTTGTGTCACATCTTCCTGTTGTGAGAGGGAGATAAATAACTTCTATCTTTAAACGAGCATCCACTTTTGTTGGAAGTTGAAAAGGATGAACAACTTTATTAGCAAGAACTTACAACTATTCCCCCCCCCTTGATACTTAATTCTGTTATTCATTTTATTAAAACCAATGTGATAGCACAACTGTTTTGACAACTTAGTAAGAGTGAGTATGCCAAATACTCTTATCCTTGTTTACTTGACCCCTATGAGGGCAGAGTTAGATACCAGGTCAGTTCTTAATGTGATGAAAATTAAGCTCCCCAAAAAATGGCATTTTGGATTAGGGCCAAAAAATTGCTTCAGTCTAGAAGGTTTTCACCTTTATATTGACAAAGGACAGAACAGATGAAATGTATCAAAACAGATACTACACTTTACTCTTGTTCAAATTGCTCTTGTTTTATAATGGTAATTTAACATTTACTGATTGTTTGGTTTATTTATTTAGGCTTTTTTTTTTTTCTTTAATAATAAACTTTCTTTGTAGAGTTGCAGAAATGTGATGGTCCTGTGATAACATCATCATTACTTTGATGACAAAAATAACTTTTTTCTTGAGTTTTGTGTGCGACTCTAAACTTAATGAATGTTGTATTGTACTTGTTGATCTGAACCATCTTTAATAAAGGACGTTTTTCACACAGCCACGCATTCTCTGGGAGAATCGCCATTTTATCTCCGTTCTATTCTGTGATCAGTGTGTAACTGCATCAGGCAAATAAATTAGCCTTTTCAAAATGGATATAAGATTGTATTTTTAATGAATATGAAGTAATAAGACATAATTCTCAATAAGGTGACATCATCAAATGTCTGTATCATCAAATGTCTAATCATTTGATTTCAATACTAATGAATAATAGTTTGGGGGAGGGGGTAAGCTTTCATAGGCTTCAATAAACTGAAATGGATTTGAATTGGATCATAGTTTTTTTACTCTGTTTTCTTATGTTTGCTTACTTAATAATTTCCCTAACAGATCAACTCTAGTGTTAACTATCACTTTAGAGTATTAGTTTATTGATAATGAGGATTGAGGAGTTTCATTGTATGGAGAGAAATGATATGAGAATGATATGATGGATGTGTAACAGGAGTCTTAAACACAGGTGTAGTTTTGATGATCTCAGGAAGATTTAATTTGGACAATATAGGAAGATGTGTGCAGAACAGGAGACTTTGATAGTATGGCCACATTGAAAGAATGGATTTTGGGTTAGTAGATGTAGAACAGTTGTGGTAACATGGTCATCCAACAGGAGAAGACCTAAAATATGAGAGGAACTGATAAAGATGAACTTGAAAGAGAGATAAAGAAAAACCTGGCCAGAGATAGGTTAGTTTGGAAGTCAATTTCCAATAGCCGTCCAGTGCACGCCAGCATGTAAAACGGACAATAAACTGATGATGATATAACAAGATTTTGCTGCTGTTACTTTTATGGTGACTTTTGTATTGTTTTTGATGATGGAGATACATTTTGTCTTCTTGAATGGATTCTTACATGACTTTAGGAGGAGGTCACTAGTAAAGAAATTTCAAACAGCAAAACTTTTTTAACACTTTGGCATATTTTGTAAAAAAAAAAAAAAAATTTTCAATTTAAATAAAATTAGATTATGAATAAAATTTGCTCATTTCAACTTATGTGTATCCCACAAATTATCACTTTTTTCTTTTTTTTTTTCTTTTTTTTTTTTTTGCAGCAGCAGCAGTCCTTTGTTTTATTCATAAAAAGTTTTTGCTTTTTATCCCATGTTTTTCCCAATGCTACCCTCCCCCACATCTGTCTGAAACCTCGTATCATTTTTTGCTTATTTTTGTTTTGGCTATTCAGTTGTTGTTTTTTTTTGTTTTTTTTTTTCTTCTACTTTTTGTCCAGTGGCATTTCTGTTCACTTTCACCTTGATTGCTTCTGAAAAGAGCAGGAAAATAATTATTACAATTTTCATGAAATTTTATAGATTTCACAAGTTTGGACAATTAATTTTATAAAATTCTAATCTGACTTTCTCTCTCACCTATAAAACTTTTTTTTTCTATATTTGCATTTTATTATAACACCAGACAAAAAAATGTGTTCTCTCTCTACATCTATCTATCTCTCTATATCTCTGAGTGGCAATAATGGTTCACAGACTTGAACTATGGAATCGGCAACTCAAGTTCAAATTACATCAGAATTATTACATTCACTTACACTTTTGAGAAAGGTTTAAACACTCACTTCTTTCTTTCTATGGATACAAGAAAAAGCAGTTTTTTTCCTTGAGTTAATGCTTTAGAATAACATCTGTTTGACTATTATGAAATTTTGAAAGTTTTTTTTATTGAAAATGCAAATTACTACCAAAATAGAATCTTATTGGCGTTATTTTTTTATTTTGGAGGGAATTAAACTAAAAAATAAAATGGTATTCAGAAAAGTAAATTTTAATTTATATTTTTTATTGTATTTATTTCTATTGTCCCTTTTTTAGATTCATTTGAAAACTTAAAGCAAATCTATTACTTGTACATTAATGAATATTTATAGAATTATGTTTGATATATTAGGAATGTTTCAGTTTCTATTTGCTTGCTTCCCCACAACTGCAAAGTTAGACACAAGGTCAGTTTTTAATATGGGGAAAAATCCAGTTCTCCAAAAAGGAGCACTCTAGATTGAGATAAAAATAAAAATCGCTTCAGTTTTGAAGAATTTCACCAGGGACAGAAATGAAGTGTAGTATCAGGACAGATACTATGCTTTGCTCCTAGCCAAAAGGCCAATGAATGTGCTGAGTTATGAAAAATCCTTGTTATCATAGTGTTTTAGCATAGCAAGAGTATTAGATAGCCAAACATGAACATTGTTTTATGTTAGGAAATGTCGGGATCATCGCCTGATTATAGCATAGTATTACTAACCTTGTTCTACTAACATCCTTCGAGATAGACGAGCTCTGTAAGTTACAACTGCTCAAGACAAGATGTATGACAATACATTAAAGTCCTTTTTTTTTTTTTTTTTTTTGTGAAGGGGGGGGGCATATGTTATACTTTTTAGTCTAATGCTTTTATTATAATCCGTCACAGACTATGAAGCTGAGAATTAAATTGTTTGAAAAAAGTTGCATTATTAGAAAACTTAAAAAGAATGAATTAGAATTTTTTTTTAAATGTGAATTGGATAATATTTTAGTGTTTCATACATGTAAATAGATGTATAATAATAAAGTTTATACAGATGATGACACCATGATTTTGATGTAAACAGAACACTACCTTTGAACATGTACAAGAAATTTAACACATTGAATTTTTCACTTATTCTCTTTAACAAATAAAAGCTTAAACTAAAAGGAGGGGGATATTTAATAAACATTTTTTTCTTTTACTGTACTGTGCACTTGGGTACACAGCAATCTTAATATTTCAATTGGGTTCACAGCATGCCTTTCCACTGTGCTAATGTATTAAAACAATACCAATTTGAAAGATGAGTTTAAGATCTACACAATCGAAAAATGTTTTCAAATTCGGAATCTGGTTTTGCTTTCTTCATGCACATCAATTAATAATCATAATTATTTTCATTTTAATTTTCATTTATTTCAATGAGTGTGAAAAAGAAAGATCATATTCTTACAAAGTAATTCTAATTAATGTATATGGAGAAAACTTAAGATTTCAAATTATCACACATTCATCTTTCAAATGGGTACTGCTCTAACACACACACACACACACGGCACGGCTGATATGATTGTCTAGCCAGCAGTTGTTTTCTAAGCTTCACTGATTTTTTATTTCAAACTTCAGTTAATGTGAAGAATTTTGTAAAACAATAAGTTATTTTATTCTTTTCTTTGTCTTTTTTATTGATGGAAAGTCTATATGTGAATATATCTCTGCATGTTTAAAGAAATGAAAAATAAGTGTTTGGCAAAAAAAATTTTAAAAACACAATTTACTTTTACAATTTTAAGAATTAGATATGAAAAATTGTTCAAATTGACGATTTATAATTGCCAGGACATAAAAAGTAGAAGTGGCTTTTTTTTTTTTTTTTTTTTTTTTTTTTTCTTTATATATAGACAAAAAAAAAAACCTACTTCCAAGCATTGATTTTTGTGATACCAGAACAGGGAATGATGATGATAATAAAAATTAATCCCATTCTGGAACTCTACTGTAACATTCTCGTAAAAAAAAAAAAAACTGAGAGTTTTCCTTCCTTTTAATTAAATTAGTTTCTATTTCATTTTCCGCCCCACATTATTTCAAACTCAGCCAAATCCTTTTGACAAAAAAACAATAATTGATCAATGAAGCTGGAAATAATTTGTGCTTGATAATAATAATAAAAAAAGCCTTGCCCCAGATGATCACTATCAGTTGGTGGTGATTGTTTTTTTTTTTTTTCTTAATTTTTTTTTTTTTTATTATTATTCTACCCTGTCTGAGGCCTTGAAAGAGGGGAGGTAATCGCACTGCAAATTAATAACTTTGTGTTTGCCTCCCTTCAACTAAAGTATTGTGGCACAAATGCAAGGAAATCTTTTTGTTTTTTTTTTTGTTTTGTTTTGTTTTTTCTTACCCACTCCCATTCCCACCCATACACGGAAACAGCTTTTTTTGGCTGGCAGAGGCAGGTTCTTTTTCTTCTCAAAGAGAATAGAAATTGAAAACAAAACGATGACAAAATGCTGTCATAGAGCTCAATTGATGATAGTTTATTCAGGTATCAACTGATTAGAACATGAAAACTTTTTTTCTTTTTTTTTACTAGATTTAGAAACATTGTCTCCTTTTATAGAAATCTGTTTTTCTTGATCCAAATTCTGTCTTGGGTGGTAGACTTGCATTTGTGCTTGGTTTAAAAAAAAAAGCGGGGGGGGGGGGGGTAAAGTTATATAACATTCTTTTACCAAATGAAAGTCTATTTAGCATGAAGAAAGAAAAAAAATGAATCCATTTTCTAGGCTGGTAAATCCTAAGGATTTTGATCCTGGAATGACCAAAATTCAGAAATTAGAGTTTTTTTTTTTTTTTTTTTTTTTTTTAAGACAAAAGAAATTGAAGATAAAACCAATTGAGGATTTGTACTAAAAACTGTGAATCCAACCGAGAAATTTTGATAATGTTATGATTGTAATAATTTTCTTTTTTTATTCTGTGATATTGTTATTTTTGTTTATTTTATTGTATCTAAAAAAAAGAGTAATTCCTATAAATGTCAAGTTTTCACAAAAACGAATGAAAAACATTTGATTATTTTATTTGTTCTATGTTGCACTTCACACGTGAAAAACAAAAATAAAGATTTGGGCTGGGGAAAGAAAGGATTTTTTTTTTTTTTTTTTAAATATTTGCTGTTGGTTTTGTGGTCCCGACTGAACTTGTTTGGATTATTTAAAATGTATAAAATGTGAAAGTATCAGCAACTATCTTGGAGATTTTTTTCCTCCCTAATTTTGATAAAACCTGAGAGATGAAAAACCTCAGCCTCTTCCATTGTGATCCACACATTTTTCATGTGGCTTTGATCAATCACTTTTTTTTACTTTTTTGGTTTGTTTCTTATAAGAAAAACCCTTCTTCTTTCCCTCTTCCTTCTTTTACAGTAACCACTTTGTCATCAAAAAGTAATTTTTATTGAAATATATGTAAATATGATCTTTTTAATTATCCGTTCAATATGATGACTTTGGTTTTAGTATTTTTTTTTCTATTGTCCATACAAAAGGCATAAACAATGTGATACACTTGTAATTAATTGCAAAAGTATAATAATATTAATTGATATTGTTATATGATATATATTTATACTATTATAATTAACAATAAAAATATTATGAATAATAATGATCTAAAACCTTTTATTTATTTTAGTGACAAAATACCACTAAAATCCAAAGTAATTTATATATATATCTGTATTTTTTTTCTTTTTCATAAAAGAAAAACGAAAACTTATCTTATTTTTAATTCAATAAATTTATTTCTTAACTAATTTTGTTAACTTATTTTCAGATTTTATTTAGAAAATGTTTTTTTATGAGAGTAGGTATTTGAAGAAAAAAAACATTTGATATTTGTCTTAGTTGCTTATGTTATGATTTTTTTTTTCTGTCATTGTTTTTTATTAATTGACAGTGGAAATAAACAGCAAAACATATTTTTCATTTATTTTGAAAGTGATTTAACATTTCCAATTAGAATATTTAATTTGATCAAAATGTTTGGTCTGCATTGTCTTAACATAGTTTGAAATATTTTTGTTGTTTTTCTGTTCACTGTTACACCATTGTGATTGACACCTGATCAAAACTTGAATGATAAATTAATATAACTATTGTTTAGTCATGGTGATCAAAATACTAAGAATTTGTGTTTAAAAAAAAATGATCAAAGTCACAGCCTTGTTAGAAAAATTTTTTTTTTTTTTTTTTATGTTGGAAGCAACTAAAATAATTGTCTCTCAATTTCTAATGGGGAAATTCCAATTTTGTTGATTTTTAGCAAAGTTCATTTTGGGATCACAAATGTTTCTGAGTCTATCTGAATGAAGATGTCAAAGAATGATTGAAAAATAAATGTAATATAATTGATCATTACTTTGTGTTGGAGTCCATTTATTTATTTTAATTTATTTTTTTTTATCATTTAAAAGTTACATTTTCTAATTTTCATCAATAAACATTACTATTGGTAATAGAAATTATTTTAAAGGAGATGCAGTTTGCAAATTAGTTTTAAAATTTATTTGGGTTTACTTACTTGTTCAGCATTTACCCTGGATCAGTTGATTCAACTCCATCCAGAAAATTTATTGCGTGCTGACCAGGTGTGACAGTCCACAGCAATAGCAGATACCAGTGTCAGCCAATCACGGTTATAAAAACGAACCCCATAGAGGCAAGGGCTCAGGATCAGCTCGGTATCATGTTTCACTGTTTTGACTCAGGAATTCAGTTGACCTCTACACCATTTTTTTTTTTTTTTTTTTTTTTTTTTCAACCCCCTATAAGGGCTGGTTCAATGACTTTATGGATGAAATCATCTGGATGATGATGAAGGACGTGACCATGTCAATAAAGGTGTCTCAGAAGACAGTTTGCAATAGAGAGGATGTGTTACAGCAATAACAGCATTTGAGATGAACTGCTGTGTACGGATGATGCAATGGAAACATTAGTGATTAAATGTCTCAAGCTTTTCTAGGTTGCTTGCTCTTGTTGGCCAGATTTTATTTTGGTTTGCCTACTCATGATGTATTTAGAAATCATATGATACAAGCATTTTAAGTTACTATAAATATTAGTTGTGAGTAAATTACTAAGGGATTTGTTACCTTACTTCTTGTCAATAAACAAGATGCCTTATTGCTTTACTCACAACTAATAATTATGGTAATTTAAAATGCATTCAGCAAATATTAAATATTTTAAAAGCTTTAACATAAATACATCACACACGAGTTGTTTAACCAAAATAAATTTCCCTACTGTATTTCCTTTGAAATCAAGCATGTGAAATTTTACCTTTTCAGAAAAGCTCAAACTTTTTTTTCTTTAAAAGGCTGATTTACGTCTGGGCTTAACTTTATTTCAAGAACACCAACAAATGAACATGTATCCAAGGCAATGGCAGAAACACTAGAGGAAGACCTCCAGTTTGTAGTGGAATGGCGACAAAAATAGATGGTCACATTCAATGCTGCCAAGACTAAACTTGTTTTCTTTAAAAACTACAAGAAACCTGCTCAACCACTAATAGCACTTTGCTAATGATACATTACCTGAAAGTACTTCGTTCAAACTCCTCGGCCTAACATTCATGGGGAATATGAGTTGGAACAGATACATTGAGAGCATTGCTAAGGCTGCTGCAAAGAAGGTGGGCTCTCTCTACCATGCTAGAAAGGTACTTACACCTGAGAGTATCCTGTACCTCTATAAGGCCACCGCCCGCCTATGTATGGAGTATTGTCACATTTGGGCTAGTGCATCTGCTACTAGTCTCTCCCTCTTAGACAAAGTTCAAAAGAGTCGCTAACCTAATAGGTCCCACACTATCAGTTAAGCTTCAACCGCTGTCCCATCGACGAAATGTTGCATCACTCTGCCTGTTTTACAAGTATTTTAATGGTGGATGCTCCAATGAACTACAAGCCCTTGTGCCCCCTCGATGGAAATACACCCGACAAAACCGACAAGCAGCAAAATCTCACCCCTACACAGTAGAAAGCCCTAGATGTAAGAAATCCTTCTACTCTAATAGTTTCTTCCCTAGGACTTTGGAATTCTCTTCCAGATCCCTGCTTCCATAACTGCACTGACATGCAGAAGTTTAGGTGTAATGTAAAGACATCTTGCTGCTCAACTCCCTACATAGTACCCCTACAAATTATGTCCCAGATAATAGCCCCCTACATCAAAGTGGCACTGTGCCTTGTTTGGATTGAAAATGCAATAAAAAAAATAAATAAAATATTGTATTTTTAAACAAAATTGAGGTTCATATTTGCTTGTTTTTTATGCCTCTTTGGGGATCTCTTTATTAATTTTTTCTAAACTATCTTAATCAAATCTTTTTAAAAGAAAGTTTTT
The DNA here is from genome assembly GCF_053919585.1 of Euprymna scolopes. Lineage (NCBI taxonomy): Eukaryota > Metazoa > Mollusca > Cephalopoda > Sepiida > Sepiolidae > Euprymna > Euprymna scolopes. The sequence goes on along the minus strand of NC_136488.1, from coordinate 95,818,809 downwards.
AAAAGATTTTTTTTTTCAAATTTATGCTATTAATATCGCTATGATCTAACTCCACCTATGATTCCAAAAATTCTGATTCGACTCGATATTTTTAAAGTCTTCCAATATCCAGTAATAAGCGGAGTTAGATGAAAATATCCAACCTTGACTCCCAGCATTCTTATGAATCTGATTCCAACGCCTTCTGCAACCTTGAACATCACATCAATATACAGATTAAATTCGGTTAAATATTTCCTACATTAGTTTTTATTAGGTTAAGAAATTATGACTAATAAATATTCAGTGTAAGCTGAAGGTCAGAAAGAAAGAAAGCCTCGATGTAAACAAATGTCAATGATTATTACGTATTTGAGCATCCGTAGAATTTACAAGTGATGAAGCGAAATTTATTTATTTATCCTACAAAATATTTTAATGTGATTCAAGTAACGATAAGATGACTTTGACTGAGGAGTATCTCTCCAATCTATCATATCTATGATATTACTCACCAAAATAAAAACTGTCAGTCGGCTTAAATATAAAAAGAAGAAAAATTGATTGTGAATAAAAATATTTTTCTGAAGTGTACGATCTTATAATATGTGAAGTTTTTATTTTGTTTTATTATTGTGTCACCACCTATCTAAGCAATGAACCACTCAAAGGTTAATGAGACGGAATGATAGTGTTTCTCATCTTTTGACTATGTGAGTATTAAGATTGATCAATGGCATCCTTCAACAAGTTTCCAGACTTTTTTTCGTATGGGCACACATTAAATTTTAGTCCTCTTCGAAGTAATCTCCTCCAGCTGCAATGCACTTGTTGTACCGTTCCAACAACGTCTGGAACACCCCATCAAAATCCTCTGTCGTGAGTGTCTCAACAATCCTCGTCACAGCCTTTTTATCGTCTCAATTGTCTCATAACGACAACCTCTAAGTTTAGTGAATAACCAGTAGTCACAAGGAGCAAGGTCTGGACTATAGGAATTTGAATTAATCAGCTCAACTATCTCCCTGCTGTCATAATGTCTTTCTTTCTGATCTTCTCTGGGACAAACTTCGCGCAAATCTTCTGCATCTTCACTTCCTCGCGAATAATTGTATGTACAGTTCCCACACTGACATCAAACTGCACTTATTGTCTCTATAGACACACGACGGTCCTTGTCAATGAAATTTTTTATTTGACCAATCAGCTTTGGTGTTCTGACTTCCTTACTCCTCTCACACATCATACCTTACAAACTCCCTGCCTTCCTTGAATCTTTTATGTCAGTCAAAATCTGATGCCTGATTCATGCAAGATGGTCCAAAAGCAGTCTGAAGAATTCCATACTTTTTTGTGCCATTTTTTCCAAGTTTAAAACATAATTTTATTGCATATCATTCTTCTAAAGTGTCCTCATGTCCAGATTGCATTTTTGAAATTCGGCTTTAGTAGGATGTATTCCAATTCGTGCTGTAGCTGGTCATTTGAACTTGAAATCATAAAAATTGGTCAGTCATCTCATAAGATGTATAGCAATAACATACTGAATTTTCAAGAGTTTATGACAATTTTAAATGGCTGTACAAAAAAAAAAAAGTCTGGAAACTTATTTAAGGCACCTCGTATGAATATGTTAAATAAAGCAAGAAAATTCCCAAATAAACCTTATACTTCACCAACACATGAAGGAAGACGTGCCAAGCATTACCATCTCCATGGCACAAAAGAAAAATGGATTTTCTGTTATGAATCGAAATAACAAATGTAATTTTGATATGTTCATTTGTTGAAAGAGATTCTGTACTCGTTCGTTTTTTTTAAACTGTTAAATTTTGTATGTAATAAAACCTTCCGGATCGTGACCTTAGTTTACACTGGAATCAAACGAAATATACAAATAATGATGGAAAAAAAATATGTCAAAAGTTAATATACTTTAGATAAAATTGGAAAAGCCTGTCAAAATGTAAAATTGAGTTGCATGGAGATACGAGTTTCATAAAATATATGGTCCCGCTATGACTTTAAGACATCATGTGGTAGGGCTCCATTTGAGGGTATGGGGAATGCAGAGTTGCCCCTTACCATTGTACCAAGGTCCACTTTGGTAGTGGTGATACCTGATAGAGCAGCTGGTTTTATTTGATCAGGCTGTCTGAAGATACTGGCCTCCTGACCAAAAATGCACCAAACATTGATGAAATTGTTTTTCCCTTTTCTTTTGTAAAACTCAATCATGTTTTGCAAAGTCAAAAACAAAAACAATTTTCTTCTACAAAACAATCAAACCAAAACTCCATGAATAAATATTTAAAGATATAAAGAACTTGAAGCATGAAAACAGTTTTTTTTATTGCTGGATTCGGCATTAAATAATGATAAAAAGATTTAAAAAAAAAAAAAAAAAGAAGTATGAAGCCTAATGAGGCAAGGGTATGGTTTAATATCAAACAGACCAACAGTCAAGTTTTTTTAGTTATTGCTTATCAAGACCTGAAGGCCACTCAAGGATAAGGATTAATTAGTGTCGGGTGAGACAACACCTTAATGATTGGAAATTGGGTAGAAATTAATTATTTAAGACATCTCAACAAGTTCTTGTTTACATTGAACTTGAAAACGACCATTTATAGTCAGGTAGGAAACAGCTCTGCTGTATTGTGTTCCACAGATGAACAGTTCTGATAAAAAAGTATTGCTCATGGAATTTTCGTTTAGTTTTAGACACAGGCAGAAAGTAAGGGACTTGTTGTTAGTGGTTGTAGATAGACGAGTGCTTTCCATGAATATTTTAAGGTTCTTAGAAAACAAGTCATCTTTGTCTATCTACTTATACTTATATATAAAATGCACTTTGTTTGTGTGTGAGAGAGAGTTCATTCCCTGTGAACTCTGAAATGTTTAGGTCGATTTTTTTGCACAAATGTGATAAGTGTTCTTAGGTTTTGCATCAGAATGCCTTCGATAAGTATTGGAAATCAATAATCAAAAAATCCAATTAAAGAAGGAACGGTTTGATCGTGATCAAACTTAACAACCTTATACAGCCTAACATTGCATGTATATTTGAGAAGTTTTATCACCACACAAGCAAAAGGCCTCAGTGTATAAAATCAACTGTAGGTTCTTTTTTTAAGAGAGAGGTGTGTTCAAAATGATTGTTTTTATTTAGAACCAAGATTCCTGACTCTCATATTTTAAACTTTAATTTAAGCCATGATATAAAAATAATTTTATAACATAAACTGTAAGTTCTCTACAGTGCAATGTAGATTACAATGTATTGTGAACTAAATCACTGTATGGAAGTATGTAAGACTTCCTCCTAGTGCACTGTGGTGGGTCTCTGACTAGAGCAGACAATCGATTTGATTAAAAAGAAAAGGGGGCAATTTTACTGATTTTCTTTCGTATTTTTTTAGAAAACTATATTAGTCAAGCAAATAAGGGAAACTGTCACCTTATTTTATATATAAGAACAAGATATGATGGTGCTTGTACAGAATTCTACCCCCCCCCCCATGAACAAAAATAAAGAGAAATCTGTATGGTGTACATACTTGTGACAGAAAGAAAATATTGTACACCAAAAAGCATGTAAATTGATCAAGTGGTTTTATAAGAAAATCAAACTCTATAAGAAAAATCTAAACGAACAACAACGATATCACAACGCCATCTAGAGAACAGTCTGAAGAAACAAGGGAGGCAATTTTAAATAATTCAAAATTGCAAGATTTTGGAAAACCATTCTTAGTATGGGGAGGAGCGGGCATTGCAAAAATTCAGATTCGCTTAAAAATGATTTTTTGCAAATATAAAAATAAAACTACTTGATCAATTTACGTGATTTTTAGTGTACGGCATTTTCTTTTGTCAAAGGTATGTACATCATTCAGATTTTTCTTTATTTTGTTTTTATCATGACGTGTGAGGGGGGGGGGTTCTGAACAAGCGCCGAAATAATTATTTCTCCTAAAGTGATTCCTGGGAAAGTTTTAAATTCTATAGTAATCCAAGTAAGGTTTGTATCAACAGGTTAAAATCGAAAGGATTTTTGTATTATATATATATATATATATATATTCATTGATAAACACAAGCACACACATGGCTGGATGAAAGAATGTTGATGCAAAAACAAAACAGAAGAATTGCAGTTCTGTGAAGAATGTTTGCAATTCGGTTAAAAAGGGCAGCCGATAAAACCACTGACATCAGCGTCTTCCGGTTGCCTTTTGAACACCAGCCAAATAGTTGTCTTCGAGCTAACAGCCATTTTAGTCTGTACTTGTTTATTCTTGCAAAATCCCTAAAATGGTGCCTCCACCCTTTTTTCTTTTTTTTCTTTTAGCCAAATTCCTGTCTGTGTTGAATAGTAAAGAAATATTAGACTTTTAGATTTATTTTTACCAGCGTTTCACTTTCCTCGCTAGCATTGTCCGGCTGGAACATTCATAGAATTACATTTTCAGGAAATGATATATTCACAAAAATACTATGACCTTCCTTCCTTTTTTTTTTTTTTCTAACTACTTTCAGAATATCAGACCTAAGAATTTGAAATTTGATATAAATGATGCCCTATATATGCTGACTGTTCTAAGGTTATTTCAGAGGGGTCATATTTTTGCTAGTATATATGATGAAATAGTATATACTACACAGTTCTCTGCCTCCTAAGGAGGAGGTAATGCCTAGGAGGATGGTACCGTGACAAACAACTACATGCTACTCTGATCATTACATGATTTTGACGATAGAAAACGTCTCAAATTTTAAGCTTAAAGTGGTCATAAGAAGAAAGTTAAATTCAGTGAATCTTGCTTCATCGGTGTCTAATGACGATGAATCAAATTTAATGAAAATCTGAAATATTTAAACTTTCAAATGAGAAGTTGTGCCCATATTACAACTTTAGAACTTTTATTGAAAAAATCAGTTCAGGTAACTTGATTATGAAGTAGAGATGACATCTATTTAATGTAGCCACCTTCAGCCTCAATCAATCATCGGAACTAGGAGCATGCCCTTTCCACAAGTGCTGCCGAGAGTTTGATGAATACTCAGCGGATGGCAGCAATCAGGCTGGCTTTGATATTGTCTGAGGTTATGTTGCTAATATGACCGAACGAAGTAGTCCAGCGGGTTCAGGTCGGAGGAGAAGGGGAGGGCAGTGAGAGAAGGGTGCAAAGTCGTAGCACTCCTGAAGCCAAGCCTGGATCTCTTTGGACTTGTGGGCCGGCGCCGAGTCCTGCTGTCACACACAGGGTCTGCCAGCGGCCACATGGATTGCACCAAGGGATCACCACACACTTCAGCACATCTAGGTACACTTTGGTGTAGACTTTCAAGCCGACTTTGAAGATGTGAGGTGGCATGATGTGGCCATCATTTGAAACTACACCAAAGACCATAACCATGGCGGGAAACTTTGTTTTCATTACCCTGGGCACTTCCATGTTATTCATCACAGTCCAGTGATGCATTTTGAGGGTGCTGGCAATGCTGTTGTCATAACTTGGATCTGTAGAGAGCATGAGATGCAGAAGTGCATCTCTGAGCTCGCTCGTCAAACATTGTGTCACTTTCAGACATGATAGAAGGCTGCTATCGTTCTTGGGATTTGTACACAACTGGCAAACTAGTAAATGGTCTGATGGAACCATGTAGTCTATTCTAGAGTGACAATTTTATCGTTCCACCCTGTATTCATCCTAAAAACCCTTTAAAATATTCTAAAGAAACTGAAATTTGGGGAATATTTATTAATTAATGTTTAATTGTTAAAATTTCACAAAAATCATAAAACTAAATTAGATTAAATATAGCCCACATCATCCACCTTTACACTTAATAACTATATTCCAAAATTTATAATGATCAGTTGATTAGCTTAACAGTGAATTCTATGCATGTATAAACCTATACCTAAATTTATATAAATAAAGATGAAAACAGTCATTTATTTATTTGTTGTTTTTTTTAATATATAACAGTCCATTATTGATGAGGATGATCGTCCACAATTATCAAAAAACTTCTTCAGAAATTTGCAACAAATGTACTGTGAAGAACATGATCCACTCTCTTCATCAGGTAAATGATGATTGTTCAAGGTGTTGTATATTGCTGCTGTGCTTTAAAAGAAAACTACAATGAACACTTGTGTATAAAGATATAGTATATTTTTATTTTTTCGGCTGCAGTGAACAAGTAGAGTTATTACATATTAGGGACCCTACGTCGGTGGCGATTAGGTCAGCTAGTGTGAATTTCGACAAGAATCACATTTAGTGCATGTCATAACCTTAATCTGTTAACAGAATCGCTCCCAGATATGGGTGAAATTAAGTTGAGACAGTGGGCAGTAGGTTAAATGGTACACAAAACAGAATCGAATGGCATCACGTTTGCAAGCTGAGAGAAACAAAGGTTTTTAAATTAGTTTCTCTATGGAAGCTGTGTGAAGGAGAAACTGCCAATAATGTATAAATAATCTAAGTGGAACATTCCTTCGATGTCTGACCATATGCGTCACTCATTTCAGTAAGTTAGAAAGTTAAAATGTAAATAATTAGCTAAGGGAACATTAGTCTCTCTCTTCTGAGAAAATTCTCTCCAAAATAAAACCATTTATAAAGAGTCTCAGCAGACGTCTCCTTGTATCATCTTTCTTCATCAGAAGAAGCTTATTTCTATAGCAACCACTAGACGAAATGGTGACAACAAAAAGAAGTGGAAAGCATGTAGAAGATTAGTACACTACTTTCAAAAAAGTTCTTTAAGCAGTTGAGGACAGCCTTGCTTGTGGTCAAATTGAGAGAGAGAAAACATCTTTCTTCATTGATGCCTGAAAACTCTCTGGCCACTGTTTGAAATTACCAATAGGGATAGAAATAGTCCTTTAAAGTTTTGGTTGAAATTTATGCACTCTGAAGGCTGCTTGGTTACCATGTGACCCAAACACCTTGCAGGGGCTGCTCTCTGTGAAAAGAACGAAATCTTAATATTTTGTACTCTAAGTTTGCAATAATCGATTTGTAAATGAATAACACTTAAACTCGTTTTTAAGAATTTTTGTGATCTTTAGACAGAAGAGTTGTTGCTAGTCTCTCTTTACCACAACTTGATGTTCATAGCAGCTCCAATCCCTGGTTCCCCTATAAAACATTCACAGAAATAACTCTCCTAGCTACAGCAAAGAACTTCCCTCCTCTCTCTTTCTTTTTCTCTCTGTACCAAAAACCAAATGGAACTTCCTTAAACAAAATTTCTTTCTGAGAACATTATATCTGTTGAACAAAAAAATGCCACAAGGTTGTTTCCCGGCTGACTACAGGATGGTCATTTTTAAGTCCAATTCTTAACAAGTTCTCATGGAGCCGTCGTCAAATTCTGCCCAAATTCAATCTATCATCTGCAATTCTCAATTTGTTCGTCTCACTATCCTCCTTATGCAAAGCATTAACTCGTCCTCCAATGGCCTTTGGGCTTTGATAAGTGTTGGCTCACTAGTAAAAAAAAAAATGGCACTAGTCTCTAGGGTTTGTGTTTATTTTTTCTAATCACTATCTCTGGTTAGATTAGATTGTGTACTGGCATGAGCATTCGCATGACAGTTTTCTGAGCCTTACAACTTCCATACTGTTTCATAACAAATTGGAAGCAGGTGTTTTGACTAGGACACCATAACTAGAAAACTGCCGTACAGGAATCTCTTTATCTGATGTTTTTTCAACAGAGCCTCCCTTTTACTTAAATGTATTTCTTTCACCATGGTGGAGAAACTATTTAACTTCATCATGGTAATCCTCCAAAATATCAAGGGGAAGCTGACAAGTGCTACGCCTTGCTCCAGAGTGACCTAAAACTGTGCGAAGTAGGGGCGTTCATCTTCAAGAAGTATTATACATACCCACTTATCTGTTCATATGGAATATGATTTAAAACTTTAAAATTGATTACTGATTCCTGTTCTTAAAAATGGTCTGTTTGATGCATTTTTAGTTACTATCCGCAAGGTGGATTCCTTTTTCCATACAAAAAGAATAAAAGTTTTCCAAGAAAAGAAAATAGACTTGATTTTTAAAATAAAATCTTGTCATCCTACTTGGATTATTCTGAACTTTTCCAACACAAATCTCCAAGGATCCAATTGTTAATATATAAAAAGAATCATTGGATAAAATTTTAGGAAGAACATAACAAACTTTACATTTCTGAATCTTTGAGAGGAGGATTGGTAATTAATATTATTTGGATTCTTCAGATTACTGTTCTGATCTTGAGTGTCATTTTCACAATGTTTCAGTCAATGTAATCTCTGATGAAGGACCATGGCACAGTAGTTAGAATACTTGGAAAAATCTAAAATAAACGTGATATTCTCCTGAAGTTGAAGGTTCAATTCTCAATGTGGACGACCTAAAAATACAATTGTGAATTACTTATGACTGCTATCAAGTCATGGCTGACAGAATGAGAGCATGCTACTCCTGTGAAGTAAATAAAAGGTTCCGTTCAAAATTCCGTTCAAATTCCCAAGTTCGACAGAAACTCTTTGACTGTACCTAAGTCAAAACCTAGATTCCATGAACAAAGCTTCTTTCTTAGAACTGCACGCCTGTGGAACTCTCTTCCATTTGCCTGTTTCCCAGCTTGTCTTCAAGTCCAACATAAACAAATTCTTGATGACCGCCCCCTTAAGTCATCCAATCTACCAAATTTCCATTACTAACAATTACTATGATATTATCCCGTTGATTACTGTACACTCAATAATCCTTATCTTTGAGTGGCCTCCGGGCCTTGATAAGTGGTGACTCCCATGTAAAAAAACAAAAAAAACAAAAAAAAACATTCCAGAGTCCAACAAGATACGCCTAAAGAAGGTCAGAGGTCATATCAACCAAAACATTGTGAAAATGACACTCAAGGTGAGAACAGTAGTCTGAAGAATCCGAATAATACGAGCAACAAATCTTTGTGATTAGCATTTTTTGTACTTTTGTAGACATGCACCGCACAGCATGTTTTGCTGGTGCATATAAATTCCAGACGTTGCAGTGATAGATGCTTAGCCAAGAGAAGAGGAGGGACACAGAGAACTGAAAATATTTCTGACCACCCAAAAGATATTTTCCTTGCTTGAAAAAATGAATGGTCTTGTTTTTTATGTACCCATTCGTTTGTATGTCTGTCATCTTTTCTGAAGTCCTTCATGAAAATTCAATCCCCTCCGATTTTTTTTATAGAATTTTAGCAATAACTCTTAGACATCAGTAAAAAAATATTCCTCAAATTTTAGATTCTTTTTGATATTTTGAAAGGTTTGTTTAAGGAACATAATAGACAGGCACAACCTTTTATTTGAAAATTTAAATATTCCAGATTGGCATTAAATTTGACTCAGAGTCATTAGGCACCAAGGTAAAAGTGAACCAGTCTACTTGATGGCGGCGATTCTAAATTTATAACTGTAAGCTGCCATCAAGTAAGTTATTTAAGTTTTACAAAACGATTATAATAAAAATTTAAAAAAAAAAAAAAAAAAAATGCACAAAATCTTTTTCAAGTAAAATTTTATAATTAAATCATTAAATATTCTGGGGGTTTTTTAAAATGAAAATTAAATATCAAATAAGCATGGAATTTCTACTGAAAATCATCAGATGGTTTGAATTTACAAACATCGACTTTTTTTTTATACTTTAGTTGTTGTTAATGTACAATCATTTATATTGTTTTGAAAAACAACTAAATTATACTTGAAACGTTATTTAGGGCCGTTTTGTAAAAGTGAAAAAATCTACTTGATGACGGCTTATGGTTATGAATTTGGAATAGCCGCCATCAAGTAAACTGTTTCATCTTTTACCAATACCATTTAAACAAGATTCCCTGAATTTTAATTCATTCCCAAAACTCCTTAAGCTTAAGTCTTAAATTTTAGACATTTTCTAGAATCAAAATTATGTAATAGATTTTAATCAAAATTGGAATAAGGATTCTAGACATAAGGTTTAGTGGTATTATATCTTGGTTGTAATCTTGGTAATGGGGATATAAAAGTTGTGCAAAAGTGTTTTGTTTGGGAAACTAATGTTACCCATCCTAGGAAGGTATTCTTCTATAAAAAAAAAAAAAAAATTATAAAAAATGCAATAATCACATTTCTCCCCGCCCCTCTCCCCAAAGAACATATACAAATTCAAACACTCTATGTAAACATAAAACAAAATATTTTCAAGAGAAAGAAGTTTCATCATATTTTTGAAAACTTTATTTCTTAAGGTTAATTTGAAAATTTTAGAAAACCAAATAATGGTATAAACTATTTTATTAAATAATTAAAAGCATCTTTTTCCTGAGATTCGAATGTAAGAAACCTTTTTCAAAGAAGACTGTTGTTGTTTTGTTTTTTTTTAATGTTTTTTCTCTTCATTTTACTGGTCGTATTAACCCTGAGGGATCAGTCCCTCGTAGATAAAGAAAAGGATACGTCCAGTGTTATTAACGGTTGTTGTCAGAAGCTGTCTTACACCGAAAGTCCTCCACCCCACCCACCCCCGCCAAAAAAAGATTTTAATCATTTAATAAAATATTTTATAACATTATTTGGTTTTTTAAAAAAAAATTTCAAATTAAAATATTTTCAAATTGTTTATTGTCAATTTCTGTCGTTATTGCGATATGCAAAATAGGAAAAAAAAGTAATGAAATGTTTTTTTTTTCCTTTTTCTTCATAAATTACAAATATTTGAATCAAAAACAAAAACTGTTTTGTTTTTCTGCAAAATCATCACATTTTATTGGCATCAAGACATGTTGCATTTGTCACACCCAAATGGGAAATCAGAACATAAAAATTCCAACAAAATGTAAGCACTTAAAATAAAACAAGAATAACAAAAAGTCGCCATTATTCAAAGGAATGACTTGAGCCTGCTCTTGGCCTGCCAAGCCATATATTAGGTTGATGCAAAAGTTTTTTACGATTTAAAATTTCATCTTGGAAATAAAAAACTGAGTTTTTATAAGTCTTTATTCATAACAGTAACGTCCTTTGTTCTCTATAACTTGATGCCATCTATCAACGAGCTTATAAATGCATTGTTTTTAAAATTCTTTAGGTTTTGATGTGAAATATGAATCTAACCTCATATTCAATCTCCTCTTTTGATTTTAACCTAAGACCATCTAAATGGTTTTGTAATCCTCAAAATAAGTGATAATCTGAGGGAGCCGAGTCAGGACAATATGTAGCAAAGGGCAATGTTTCTGAACCAAATTTTCCTAGTAATGTTATGTGAGGACAAGCATTATCATGATGGAAGATGACTCCTTTTCGGTTGACTAAAGAAGGTCGTTTTCAGGTTAACATTGGGGATCAACATTTGCGAGAATATTGCAGAAAAATATGAATTATGCTTTAATAATCTGAAAGAAAAAATTATAAATTAATCATGGTGATATGTTTAAGTAATATCAATATGCATAAAATAAACGATAATGGTTTAAAATGATCGCTTCTTCAAATTGGCAAAACTTTTGCACCGATCTGATATCATATTTATTAAATAAATGTTATTTTCCGTCTGTTCATTGACATATTTCTGCCTTTGTACATATCTATTATTGATATACTACATTAGGGATCATCGTGAATTGGCTTGCCTCTCCATCACCCTTATTTTGAGGGAATGCTTTGAGCCTGCTCCCGGTCTGCCAAATCAGCATGAAATCCATTGAAACTATCTGATGTTCCGAATGGAAGCTTTTTAAATTTGGAGTTTGAAAAAGATCATTTAGAGCAATTGTAAACATGCGCTGAGCTGCATGTTTTAGTGATGCATATGAATACTGCAGGTGATAGATGCTTGGCCAAGGGAAAAAAGGAGGTGACAGAAAATTGAAAATATCTCTGTTTAGAATCCGGCCACTCAAGAGAACTAAGAATAGTATCTCATTAAACAAAGGAATCATGCTGAGAATTACCCATTTGAGAAAAGCAATGTTCAAAATTACTTGCAGGTAATGTCCTTTGAATGAAGACGGTCTAGCTGTTATTTCCAGTGGGTATCTCAAGTAGTCAACTTCTGAGTGGTCGAATCGTGACCATTAACAAAGGTCAGTTGAAATTGGCCATTCAAGGAGACAGTTAATTTTTCAGAAAGCTGATAGTCAGTTAGGCTAAAGTGCCTCTCCAGGCAAGGTGGACCTTTGGTGTTCTTAGCTAAAGGATTGTGTTAATGGCATTTATATATTTTAGTTTGATCAGGCGAAAATCTCATTTTGCAAGTCTGCTATTCACCCTGGAAAAGCAAGAAAAAAAATAACATCTGTCATTTGTTTATAAACTGCTATTTCTATTATCACGCAGCTAATTCAATGAAAAATAAAAAAAAATATTCTTGAATAATTATTAGACAATTTTTATTAAACTTTTAGAAAATTTAAATTTCAAATCAAGAAAAAAAATCATTGTAAGGTAAATTTCATAGATAAATATTAATTTTTTGAATAAAGAAACAACTGATTACAAACAAGTCTTTTCAATGATTTTTTGTTTCTTTCTTTCTATGATCTCTTTATAACTTTTTGCCTCAAATCAAAGATAAATATTTATATTTTTTAATAATAAATAAATGATAGCAAATTTTTTGTGCTGGGGTCAAGGCGCTCAGTGCTTTGGCATCTTTCTGCATTTTCCATAAACTGGAAGATTCCAACACTAACATGGCCCTTATATTGCACTAGCAGGACTCGTTAACCAGCGTTGCCCAGTGGTAGCACGCATCCCCCCCCCGCGTGTAAAAAAAAAAATGTACCTAAAATTTTTCAATATACAAAAAAAACAACTTTTTGTTAAGTTAATCTGAATGATATATTTGATAAAACAAGATTTTTTTTTCTTTTAATTGCTAAAAGAATCATCCTGCAGTATATATGCAAAGTTGAAACTCAACATCAACTAATTTTTATCCCAATGGCTCCTATGGCAGAATGATGTGACATAAGGGTCGGGAAAGTGGGATTTGAAAAGCCAGTGCTTTAAAGAAAGAGCACTCTGGCCTACAAAAAATGTTATAATATTTTTTATATAAAACAAGAGTATGATCACTGAAATTGGAAAGGTTCTACTTATAGACACTGGTGATAGGAACTGCCCAATCAAGTGGCACCACATTCTGCTAGCAACGAATTGCTTCCTACAAATATTGAATCCTTTAGCATTCCAGCACATAATATTTTCATGTTAACACGAGAAAGACCTTTTGCTCTTTACCTGCAAAATTATAAAGTCTGAGACTTACACAGAACAGCTACCCACTAAAAACTCTTCATCTTCACGACTTGTACAAAATAGTTATCCACCAGAACTCTTCTGAAATTAAAAATTGCTTTTAATTCAAGAGCCCTCATCAACATTTGCCGGTAGGGGTGCCTGAAGCGATTAACAATAAACTAACCACTTCTCAAAAAGTGAGAAGGTAAAGCCTGGGAGGGTGGACCGCCTAGAACTACACAGAACCAGAACCACACCTCAGCAACAGGGAAGAAGCCATCTCAACAATGGCCGAGACTTTGGTGACTAAAACTGAAAAGCTGAGAGAAAATGCCCGGTTGGTTGAAAGATGCTCTTACTATTATTTACGTCTTTTTCAATTCTCTCTTCATCTTGGTTGTTGTTATATTAACATTTCAGCCGATGTACTCTCAGACCTTCTTTCAGGTAGTAGTGCCTTTCTAAGCCTGAAAGTCTGTTAGATCCATTGCTTATTCCCAGTCACATAGTATTAAACAGAACAGATAGCTTGAAACATCACTGTGACATGATGCTAGTCTGTTGCCGGTTCATATTTTCTAGCAAAAATGGTACCCTCCTTTAAAAAAGAAAAAATGCTAGCCATGGAATCGTTAATAAAACTCACAATCGTTTCTGCAAATAATTGTAGCAGAAATAAATGGAACTTTTTTTCTTTCGCAAGTCAATGCCTCTCCCCTGTGTTATTTGGCCATATACTGACCAATCAGGGGTGCAGCGCATTGATCCTTTCTCTCCCCTAAGGAAATCGGACAGCGTCCGGTTTGAAGAAAAAAACCTCTTTCTTACCAAAAGAGACACCAAGCGGATCAGACCCTCTTTCTTCGCTCTCTCTCTCTCTCCACCTCTGTGTTATTTCATCCGGTATCGACGATTCCCACTGGGAATAACTACCACGACAGCACCAGGTAGCCAGAGTCCAGCTTTTACCCAGGGATAATATCTCCCTATGAATATTCGCCTGAATAAACCTTTTCTTTGTTACATTTATTGAAGTTGTTGTGTTCGTCGTTTCAGAAGCTTGTATGGAATTATTTGTTTTATTAGGTTGTGCCCTAAAAGCATCTAACCCCTAAATAATCTTCAGTTAATGACAGATTTGCCTACCAAGTTTCAGTTGTGAATGTCCAACACTCTTTATTTTATTACTGTTCATTGATATGTAGGAACACTTTGGTGATCGTTTCATCAGTTTCATACTCACTGGACTATAACCCCCCCCCCTCAGTATCTTCGGGTGTCTTATCAAAGATAATGTCTATCAAAGCAATAACCAGATTATTCCTGAACCCCCTCATGCTCAAATCGGGACAGTTTCAAGAGAGGAGTGTGTTCGAGTCATTCACGTTTTGCATGTCGTATTTAAGTGCGCTTATCATTGAACTAGCTTGGGTGTCTAGCGTTGCCCGGGTGTTTGGAGGTATGTGTTAAGCAACAAAAAAAAGGAAAGAATAAAAGTGGTAGTAAGGAGACAAAGAATGTGAAAAAAAATGATATCAATCTTGTGAAAATCCGTCACCTCTGTCGAAAGTTTTAGACAGACATACAAACATACATACATACATACATATATACATCATATATTTAAACAGACAGGTGAGATTTATATTATAGATGGCAATAAAACAAAGACTATTGAACATCCATGATTAAAACTTGATGAACAAGTCAGACATAGGTTGATGTTTATTTGTATTAAATATGGTTGGATTACATGAATACTTGTGAATGTTATTAACTATTCCATTGGTGGCATTTCATCGGATGGGAGGGGGGTACTCTGTACGTGGGTAGAGGAGGGTTAAACGCTTACAGCACCAGATATTCCCAATTGGTTGGTTATCTGCGTATGATTAAACTTTACTGATCTAATGAGAACTAGTATATCAACCTGATTTGAACTTTTTTCAGGATCATTAATACAAAGTTAAAGCTGTTATGTTTTTTTTTTTTGGAGGGGTGGGGGGTTACCGGTCTGAGTGAAGTGGCATTATTCAGAATTGGTCTAAGTTAATTATGCATGGATTTTCATAAAAATTTATGGAGAATTCAATAATCATTTCAATACAAATAAAGTTCATTTTAAGACATAAATTTAGTTTCACTTTTTTTCTTTCTTTTTTTTTACATGGGGGTCACCACTTTTCAAGGTCCAGAGGCCACTCGAGGATAAGGGTTAATGGGTATGCATTATTCATTGTGATTTTAGCGTAGTAAGCATTAGTGGGAATCTTGTAACTTGGATTACTTAGGGGGACGGTTCAGTAAGAACTTTTTCACATTGGACTTGAAGACAATCAGATTGTAGTCAGCTGGAAAGCAGGCAAACGGAATAGAGTTCCACAGGCGAGCAGTTCTAAGAAAGAAGCCCTGTTCATGGAATCTACGTTTAGGTGTAGGCACAGATAAAGTGTAGGAAATTGTTGATAGTGGTTCTAGCTAGACGAGTGTTTTTCGTGAAAGTCTGGGGGGGGGGGTTCATAGATTGAAGTTCAGATCAAACTAGGAATAAAATAGATTAAAATCGGGCAAATATAAAAGAAATCACTGAAAAAATGACTAAAATTGGTTCAAATGCAGCCAAACAATCATGTTAAATTTAAACTCTTGTGATAGAATAGAAACTGATGTATGAGACGAACGAGCATAATAAACTACCCTTTTTTATTATTTGACTTACGTTTTCTTTTCTTTTCTTTTATTTGACTTACGTTTCATTTTCTTTTCTTTTATTTGACTTACGTTTTTTTCTTTTATTTTATTTGACTTACGTTTTTTTCTTTTTTATTTGACTTACGTTTTTTTTTCTTTTCTTTTATTTGACTTACGTTTTTTTTCTTTTTTATTTGACTTACGTTTTTTTCTTTTCTTTTATTTGACTTACGTTTTTTTCTTTTATTTTATTTGACTTACGTTTTTTTTTCTTTTTTATTTGACTTGCGTTTTCTTTTCTTTTTTTATTTGACTTACGTTTTTTTTCTTTTCTTTTATTTGACTTACGTTTTTTTTTCTTTTCTTTTATTTGACTTACGTTTTCTTTTCTTTTCTTTTATTTGACTTACGTTTTCTTTTTCTTTTTTTTATTTGACTTGCGTTTTTTTTTCTTTTCTTTTATTTGACTTACGTTTTTTTTCTTTTTTATTTGACTTACGTTTTTTCTTTTTTATTTGACTTGCGTTTTTTTTCTTTTATTTGACTTACGTTTTTTTTCTTTTTTTTATTTGACTTGCGTTTTTTTTTCTTTTTTATTTGACTTGCGTTTTTTTTCTTTTCTTTTATTTGACTTACGTTTTTTTCCTTTTTTATTTGACTTGCGTTTTTTTTTCTTTTATTTTATTTGACTTACGTTTTTTTTTCTTTTTTATGTGACTTACGTTTTTTTCTTTTCTTTTATTTGACTTACGTTTTTTTCTTTTATTTTATTTGACTTACGTTTTTTTTTCTTTTTTATTTGACTTGCGTTTTCTTTTCTTTTTTTATTTGACTTACGTTTTTTTCTTTTCTTTTATTTGACTTACGTTTTTTTTTTCTTTTCTTTTATTTGACTTACGTTTTCTTTTCTTTTCTTTTATTTGACTTACGTTTTCTTTTTCTTTTTTTATTTGACTTGCGTTTTTTTTCTTTTTTTTATTTGACTTACGTTTTTTTTCTTTTATTTTATTTGACTTACGTTTTTTTTCTTTTTTATTTGACTTACGTTTTTTTCTTTTTTATTTGACTTGCGTTTTTTTTCTTTTATTTGACTTGCGTTTTTTTTCTTTTTTTTATTTGACTTACGTTTTTTTTCTTTTATTTTATTTGACTTACGTTTTCTTTTCTTTTATTTTATTTGACTTGCGTTTTTTTTTCTTTTCTTTTTTTTGACTTACGTTTTCTTTTTCTTTTTATTTGACTTGCATTTTTTTTCTTTTGTATTTGACTTACGTTCTTTTTCTTTTTTATTTGACTTGCGTTTTCTTTTCTTTTTTTATTTGACTTGCGTTTTTTTTTCTTTTATTTCATTTGACTTGCGTTTTTTTTCTTGTTTTATTTGACTTACGTTTTTTTTCTTTTTTATTTGACTTACGTTTTTTTTCTTTTATTTTATTTGACTTGCGTTTTTTTTCCTTTTTTATTTTATTTGCGTTTTTTTTCCTTTCTTTTATTTGACTTACGTTTTTTTTTCTTTTCTTTTATTTGACTTGCGTTTTTTTTCTTTTCTTTTATTTGACTTACGTTTTCTTTTCTTTTCTTTTATTTGACTTACGTTTTTTCCTTTCTTTTATTTGACTTACGTTTTTTTTCTTTTTTATTTGACTTGCGTTTTCTTTTCTTTTCTTTTATTTGACTTGCGTTTTTTTTCTTTTATTTTATTTGACTTGCGTTTTCTTTTCTTTTCTTTTATTTGACTTGCGTTTTCTTTTCTTTTCTTTTATTTGACTTGCGTTTTCTTTTCTTTTCTTTTATTTGACTTACGTTTTTTTTCATTTATTTGTTTGACTTGCGTTTTTTTTCTTTTTTTTATTTGACTTACGTTTTTTTTCTTTTATTTTATTTGACTTACGTTTTTTTCTTTTTTATTTTACTTGCGTTTTTTTTCTTTTTTATTTGACTAGCGTTTTCTTTTCTTTTCTTTTATTTGACTTACGTTTTTTTCTTTTCTTTTATTTGACTTACGTTTTCTTTTCTTTTTTTATTTGACTTACGTTTTTTTTCTTTTCTTTTATTTGACTTACGTTTTTTTTTCTTTTCTTTTATTTGGCTTACGTTTTTTCCTTTCTTTTATTTGACTTACGTTTTCTTTTCTTTTCTTTTATTTGACTTGCGTTTTTTTTCCTTTCTTTTATTTGACTTACGTTTTTTTTCTTTTCTTTTATTTGACTTGCGTTTTTTTTCTTTTCTTTTATTTGACTTACGTTTTCTTTTCTTTTCTTTTATTTGACTTACGTTTTTTCCTTTCTTTTATTTGACTTACGTTTTTTTTCTTTTTTATTTGACTTGCGTTTTCTTTTCTTTTCTTTTATTTGACTTGCGTTTTTTTTCCTTTCTTTTATTTGACTTACGTTTTTTTCTTTTCTTTTATTTGACTTACGTTTTTTTTTCTTTTTTATTTGACTTGCGTTTTCTTTTCTTTTATTTTATTTGACTTACGTTTTTTTTCTTTTCTTTTATTTGACTTACGTTTTTTTTTCTTTTCTTTTATTTGACTTACGTTTTTTTTTCTTTTATGTTATTTGACTTGCGTTTTTCTTCTTTTTTTATTTGACTTACGTTTTTTTTCTTTTATTTTATTTGACTTACGTTTTTTTTTCTTTTTTATTTGACTTGCGTTTTTTTTCTTTTATTTTATTTGTACTTACGTTTTCTTTTCTTTTCTTTTATTTGACTTACGTTTTTTTTCTTTTCTTTTATTTGACTTACGTTTTCTTTTCTTTTCTTTTATTTGACTTACGTTTTTTTTCTTTTCTTTTATTTGACTTACGTTTTTTTTCTTTTCTTTTATTTGACTTACGTTTTTTTTCTTTTATTTTATTTGACTTACGTTTTCTTTTCTTTTCTTTTATTTGACTTACGTTTTTTTTCTTTTCTTTTATTTGACTTACGTTTTCTTTTCTTTTCTTTTATTTGACTTACGTTTTTTTTTCTTTTATTTGACTTACGTTTTTTTTTTTTTTCTTTTATTTGACTTGCGTTTTTTTCTTTTATTTTATTTGACTTACGTTTTTTCCTTTCTTTTATTTTACTTACGTTTTTTTCTTTTTTATTTGACTTGCGTTTTCTTTTCTTTTCTTTTATTTGACTTGCGTTTTTTTTTCTTTTTTTTTATTTGACTTACGTTTTTTTTTCTTTTCTTTTATTTGACTTACGTTTTCTTTTCTTTTCTTTTATTTGACTTACGTTTTTGTTTCTTTCTTTTATTTGACTTACGTTTTTTTCTTTTCTTTTATTTGACTTACGTTTTTTTTCTTTTTTATTTGACTTACGTTTTTTTTCTTTTTTTTATTTGACTTACGTTTTTTTTTCTTTTTTATTTGACTTACGTTTTTTTTCTTTTTTTTATTTGACTTGCGTTTTTTTTTTCTTTTCTTTTATTTGACTTACGTTTTTTTTTCGTTTTTTTATTTGACTTACGTTTTTTTCTTTTCTTTTATTTGACTTGCGTTTTTTTTCTTTTTTATTTGACTTACGTTTTCTTTTCTTTTCTTTTCTTTTATTTGACTTACGTTTTTTTTCTTTTTTTTATTTGACTTACGTTTTTTTTCTTTTTTATTTGACTTACGGTTTTTTTCTTTTTTATTTGACTTACGTTTTTTTTTCTTTTTTATTTGACTTACGTTTTTTTTTCTTTTTTTTATTTGACTTACGTTTTTTTTTCGTTTTTTTATTTGACTTACGTTTTTTTTCTTTTTTATTTGACTTACGGTTTTTTTTCTTTTTAATTTGACTTACGTTTTTTTTTTCTTTTTTATTTGACTTACGTTTTTTTTTCTTTTTTTTATTTGACTTACGTTTTTTTTCTTTTCTTTTATTTGACTTACGTTTTTTTTCTTTTTTTTATTTGACTTACGTTTTCTTTTCTTTTTCTTTTCTTTTTCTTTTCTTTCGTGGCATTTTTTAGCGTCAGATCTTTGAGATGCAATTTGGACGAATTTTGTTTACTTATTATGCAAGAACTTTAAAACTTTTCTACAAACTTTCAAAGTATATTTTACATGTCTGTAAAATTGTTTATATAAATATATTTTGCTCGCTAATTCATGTTTTCTCGTTTTCATTCTTTCCTATTGTTGAGTAAACTCTTGTTAATTCATAACGTTCATGGTTTTATCCATTTTTTTCCTTCGCCAATTTGACTACATGTATACTAATTGTTAGTGCTGTTTTTGGCCTTTTTTACAAAGACGTTTCTGTTGCCAAAAATACATTACCTGCAGCTAGGAGCAGTACTACACTATATTAATTCTGGATGAATACAATTGCCTGAAAATGATTATTTTTTACCATTTTTATACAAAAAAGGATTACAGAATTTTTCCAGATTTTGCCTGCCAAAAAGGAAAAAAACAAATCATTAAAAATGGTTTTACACAACTAATAATAAATTCAAAATCATCATTTCTTACTCATTAACTTAGCATAATATTAACAACAAATCTATGTTGTTGTTGTTTTTTCTATCTGAACATCTACATTTGAGGATAACAATAATTTTGTTCATATAATTTTGAAAGTGAAAGTCTGATAGTGATTTGAACTTTTTTATCACTTAATCGAACCATGTAATTTTTGTGGTCGTTCTAGTGATCTTTTAGTAGACTTTATGAAGGTTTAAAGTACTTGAAGCTCATCTGTTTCTGATGGCAGTCTCATTAACTAAACAAACCATGACAACCTTATTTTAAGTTTAATAACACTTCATGGTTTTGCTTCAACGTGACTATAAAGTCCTTTGTTCAAGACTGTCCTTGACCAACTATTTTGAATGACTCTTCTTCCTTTCCTAACTATTTCAAATCTTCATTCCATATCACATTTTTTTTTGTTTTTGTTTCAGACAATTACAGCGTAGAATCACTTACACAATTTGCTCTGCAACGCATAAAACAATTATGTTGCGAGAATCATGTAAAATCTTAGTTCAGCCATCCACAGATTATGCATCTTCTGCTGACTGTGAGGAGATGTAGACAGAGCAGGCTTCCATTGGTTGAGCTGCTCTTATATCAATTAAGAAACAGAATAGAAAACCGAGAAGGAAAGAAACTGAAACTTTCCCTGATCTCAGCATCATTACCCAAATTTTATCAGACCAAAGTCTTTGTGGTAGACATTTCAGGATTAATAGATTTACTCATGACCCGTTGGGTTACAACCACTAACACTATTTTACTTTGATTTCATTAAAAAATTCATAGACTGTGACATATCTGTAAAGATATCTGTAAAGTATAAATAAAAATAATATCTCTTTATTTCTATGTTTCTGAATTTTTTAGATGAGGATTGATAATTTGAATTATTTGGGCTATTTTTCTTATCTTGAATGTTATTTTCACAAAGTTTCGACCGATGTAACCACCAATCTTTTTCAAGTGTATCTTGTCGAACACAAGAATATTTTTGATGAATTTGGGAATCTGCATGGAATTTTAAATGGAAACCTTTATTTAATCAATAGGGGTAGGAAGCTCCCATTCTATTAATCACGATTGGGTAGAAGTCTTAATAAATTTATAATTTTATTGTTAGCATCGCTCACACTGAGGATTGAATCTTCATCCTTCAGAAGAACTGAACTTTATCGAGTACTTTATCCATTAAGCCATGAGTCATTTACTTCTATATTATTATTATTATTATTATTATTATAGGATACAGCCTATATAAAAATGGCAGCAAAAACAATTATGCTTTGAAATTCTTCATTCTTATAAAAGATTATAAAATTACGCTAGAAATTTTAGTTTTCATATATAAAATCTTATTATCATTTTTAATGACCTGAAAATAATACTCCCCATTGACTTTTTATTTAGAGTGGGAAATTTCTTTGTGTTTGGTCAGCTTACTTGGATGATTACTGTCTTGATTCTTTTGAAAAAGTATCAAAGTTTACTGACTGATTTAAAAAAATGAAGAAGGCTGAAGAGTGCATCGGTTGAAATGTTGTGAAAATGGCTACAACCAAGATTAGATCGGCAGTTTTACTCCTGTTAAATACTGGGTGAGTAACCCCACTAGTATATAAAATAGTTAGTTGAGAAAAGGAGGAAATGGAAGCTAGAATTGTGTCGACTTGCTTTACTAGACTGTTAGAATTACTAGAAATAGATATGAAATCATATTGCTATAGATAGATATAGAAATAGATATGAAATCATATTGCTATAGATAGATATAGAAATAGATATGAAATCATATTGCTATAGATAGATATAGAAATAGATATGAAATCATATTGCTATAGATAGATATAGAAATAGATATGAAATCATATTGCTATAGATAGATATAGAAATAGATATGAAATCATATTGCTATAGATAGATATAGAAATAGATATGAAATCATATTGCTATAGATAGATATAGAAATAGATATGAAATCATATTGCTATAGATAGATATAGAAATAGATATGAAATCATATTGCTCAGAGAGAAAGAGTGACAGCCAGTTCCTTAGAAGCATGCAATGTGTGGATATAGAATTTTGAATTGTGTTGACAAAATATGATTTACAGTGATTATCCACTTCTCTTCCCCCCCCCACGCACACACCCCACTGGTCAGTTATATGGAATGAAGAACAAGTCGAATAAACCTCCTCTGTCTTTCAACTGTTTTGTCTCAACTCAATCCTTTCGATAGTAGAAATAAGAAGCCTTCATTTCAGGATGGCAAGTTCTCAGTCTGGAAGTATCATAGAAGGAATGCCTAGAAGAACAAGTGGCTAACGAGGTATGGATAATAATACTTTCATGTGTTCTTTTAATGATGATGTCAACTTGATTTTTTGCATGTATGACACAAGGTCGAAATGCAATATTCATGTATTCTAGTAACATTTATAATTGTGTATTTTTTTTTTTTTGCATACATGCAACCATGATAAACGGTTTAAACGAACTCGGTTCCAAATTGTTCATTCGTTTCGTTTTAAGAAAAAAATATAAAAAGCAAGGAGTGGAAAGCGCTGAGACAGGAAATACAATTTGCAAGAGGATTTATTTCAGAAAAGAAAACCGAGTAAAACCTTTTGAAGAAAAAAGATTGTAACACTTGCATATTTTTATGTAATGTTTTCTTTGGCTGAAAGTTTGCCTGGAAGCTTACAATGACTACTGTGTAATTCCCTATGGATCTGAAAATAGTCCTTCAAAGGT
Organism: Euprymna scolopes; assembly: GCF_053919585.1. NCBI lineage: Eukaryota > Metazoa > Mollusca > Cephalopoda > Sepiida > Sepiolidae > Euprymna > Euprymna scolopes. The sequence continues at coordinate 95,795,636 of NC_136488.1, read as the reverse complement.
CCAGCTGAAATTAATACGTCTAGGAGTCTACTTGGTCCTCGTATGACCAAACAGTCTCACTAGGATTGCTCCCCGTGAAAGGAGAGAAGTGATTGCTACATATTTAGATTTATGTAGATATAAACTTGAAACAGGATTTCTGAGAAAGATTAGAAACTTCTTAGAAAAAAGAAATTCGAAAATACAATATAAAAAGGAGTGTGTGTGTGTGTGTATGAGAGAGAGAGAGAGAGAGAGAGAGAGAGAGAGAGAGAGAGACAGACAGACAGACAGACAGACAGACAGACAGACAGAGAGAGAGGGCTGGGAAGCAGGAAAGGAGAAAGAAAGAAACATGAGAGAAAGATTGAAAGGAAGGGAAGAGAGAAAGTGACAAAAGATAGAAAAAGAAGGGTTATGAGGGGGAGAGAGAAAAGGAGAAAAAGGCAGAAACGTATATCATTAGTTGCTTCCTTTGATAAGCATAAAAGTTTTACTGACTTATAAAAAATGAAGGCTGGAGCGTGAAACGGCTGAAATGTGAAAATGGAAAATGAGAGAGAGAGAGAGAGAGCTAGAGAGGGGGGCTAATAGAGAAGGAGAAGGTAAAACAAAAGCAAGAGAGCCAAATAGAGGGTTAGAAACAGAAAAGAAAAGTAAGAGAAGGAAAAGGGATAAAAATAGGAAATATTTGGAGACAGACAAACAGAGAGAGGGAGAGGAAGATATATATATATATATATATATATATATATATATATATATATATATATATATGAATTCGATGGGAAACTCTAATCCCCTCGATTCTGCTAATTCATCGTTAATTTAGTATCAATCTTCCCTTTTGTGCTGATAAAAATACTTTTAAACTTGATTTCTTCGAATTTATCATGTAAATGATCTTATATAAATTTCAGATAGATAGATAGATAGATAGATAGATAGATAGATAGATAGATAGATAGATAAAGAGAGAGAGAAAAGGAAAGTGAGATAAAAGAAAAAGGGATAAAAATAGGAATAAGAGAGAGGGGGGTCTAAATATGAAAGCAAAGTCAAAAAAGAAGAAGAGGAATAAAAATAGGAGAAATTCAAAAAGAGAAAAAGGAGACAAACCAAGACAGCGGGAGAAGTTGAGAGAGAAAGAGAAAGGGAGAGGGAGAGAGACAGAGAGAGACGAGGGATGCTTTAGTAGGCTGTACTTTAAGTGCAACAAACATCAGTGGAGAAAATTTGCACTGAATGAATTCCAAGAAAAGGTCATTTTTATCATCTTTACATGTTTTTAATTAATTTACTTCTTAAAAGAAAGTGCAAATTTCTCTTCATTTCTGATCTCTTCAAATTGGGACAACAATTCTACAATGCACAAACAATCAAGTTATTGTTACCTGCCCACCCACACATCATTTTTTTCTCTTTTTTCTCCCCTTGCTGTGACTTTCTTTTATTCATATTCTTTTTATTTATTTGTAAAAATTAGAGAAAATGAAAACACTTTCTTGGCTTCTTTCTTTCTTCTTTTTTCTTGCTTAAAATACCGACAGTTTTTCTCTTTTATTCAAAACCTTTTACTGTCTGCTCTCTGTTGTGCATTCTTCTTCTTCTTCTTCTTCTTCTTCTTATTATTATTATTATTATTATTATTCTCACCCTCCCACACATGAAATTGGGGATTGTATTTAGAATCAAATAGAAACCTTCCCTCCACCTCTCTTTCTCTCTGTCTCTTTCGCTGCTTTTCTGTCTTTCTCTCTCTCTTTCTGCCCAGCCATGTCTGTGCCTGTCTATCTTTCAACCACCTGACTCCTCCCTCCCATACACATACTTTCTCTCCCTGCTGGCTGATAGCACCCATCCTGAATCAACTTGTGCCTCCATCTTTACCACATTCCACAAAGCACCAAAACTTGTTTACCTCGTTTCCTGTTGGTGCCCAAACTGTACACTAAGGTAATGACAAAACGCATATCAAAGACAGTCATCAAAAGCAACAAATATTTAATCTAAACACACAACTGACTTCATCCATCACCTGCCCTGCTGTTTTTTCATATCAGTCGAGGTTTGCGTCAGTAATCAATCTGACACATCGGTGTCTACCACAGCAGCAACAGACTCTTTGATATAGTCACACTCGGCCCTAAGAGGTTCACCGTTCCGGGCAATACCTCCTTACTTTGAAGGGAAGAACTATAGTTGATCACCTGCTGCAGAATGCTGACCGGTTAGTCCATAACTATTTTTGTACCGACCAGAGCGCGCTTTCAGGGAAGCTGGCTTACTTCACCTTTCAACTTGATGCCTGTTAAATTCTTTTCATATATACAGTTAATATATGCACATTTGTTTTCCATGACTACGCGACGGCAACAGTGGTGATGTATATGATATCAATGATAAATAAATGTATGTATTTATGTATGAACTGTGAGACAAACAGACAGTAGTAGCAATCTTAGTGTTGCAGTGTATGCGTATATATATATATATATATATATATATATATATATATATAGTGTCGCAGTGTATGCGTATATATATATATATATATATATATATATATAGTGTCGCAGTGTATGCGTATATATATATATATAGTGTCCGCAATGATATTGGTTTAAACAGAGTTGAGATGACAAAGATAATGGTATACCAAGGTTTATGTAAATGCAGATTCCATGAACTAAGTTTCTTTCCCAGAACTGCCCGACTATTCTGCTGGAATGCTTCCCAGTTGAATACAACATGGTCGCCTTCAAATTTAATGTAAACAACTTCCTGTTAAGCCGCCCTCATAAATAATCAAATTCTACCCAATTTACACCATAAGTGATTACTACACTACCACTTTACATTCATTAATCCTTATCTTCGAGTGGCTTTCCGCCTTTGATTTGGTAACTCCCAAGTAAAAAAAAAAATGTATGGCATAAAAAGAAACTGGAATATTGGGAAGATCTCATTATTCCAGTAATGAGCAATCATACTCATGATAAAAGAATTTCAAAAACTGCCTGGCAAGTATACCCGGTGAACCAAGTGCAAAACAGATACAAACTCTTGCACTTAAAGGGACAGTTAGAGCCTTACAAAGATTTCTCGGTTGGAATGTATGAAATCGTTTATGAATGTCTGGCATCCATTCCCAGCTAGATCAAAATAATGAGAGAATTAATATATACATATATTCGTGATGAAACGATTCCCATATTTTTTTTCCGATTCCGGTACAATTTTGGCTTCCATGCTAAATTACTATTTCCAATTCCGATTCTTTATAAATCTCTACTTATTTAACTATAGAGTTGTTATTTTTTCTCGATTACTGTAAAAACACACGGTTAATGAGCAGATATTTTCTAAAACGTAAAATTAACTTGCAGACGATAATCTATAGATAATTTAAAATCAATATTTATTATTTTAACATTGCTATCTAGAGTGGAAGATTTTGTTTTAAACAAAATCAAACAAGAAAAGACAATTAAAAGAAGCGTTTTTGACATCGGAAAATAGGCACAAATTTTTCTGATTTCAATACTCTGTAAAGTTCAACATTTTATTTTTTGATTCCTGATTTTGATTCCGATTAATCGTCCCAACACTAACAAACAGGGTGATTTCCCTTTGCACATACACCCAAAAATGTAGAGCCCACAATTTTTTAAATAAAACTGTTAATTTTAATTTTTTTCTTTTATCTTTCAGAATATAATAGTCAACCTTGTACACAAAATATTGAAGAATGACCATACAAATGCTAAAGTTTATAATATATTATAACTTTATATTAGATTCTGTTTTTCTAGCGAAGGGGTGGATAACCCCATATATATCATATATATATATATATATATATATATATATATATATATATATATATATATATATATATATATATATATGATATATATATATTTTCAGAATGTGAGAGATTATATATAATTATTTCCATAGCCAGGCAACGTTGCAGCTCACAAGAGCCATGACAATCAACAAACCGGAAGTCCAAGACTCGAGTTTCGCTGTTAGTTGGGCTCATCAGTTAGACAAATCCAAACTCGGGATTCGAAAGCAGAGCCCCAGAATCCTGAGTTTGGATGTGTCTAACTGATGAACCCAAATGAGGGTGAAACTCGAGTCTTGGACTTTCAGTTTGTTGTCTGTCATGGCTCTTGTGAGCTGCAACGTTGTTTAGCTGTGGAAATAATTAAATATATATATATATATATATATATATATATATAAGAACAAGTAGTTAATAAAACATGTTAAAAAACACTTTGAAAAAGAGTTAAAAACATATTTAATTTTAAAAAGGAAGCACAAAATAAGTGGATAGTCCTTAATCCGCGGAGTTTCGAAGAAATACTTTCCTTCTCATCGGAGGGTAGGAATTAGCAAAATGCGGGATCAGATTTTGCTTGCAAAAGTATTTAATGAAACTACAAGTAAGTCGTAGATCTTACTTGGTAACAAATAGTGAAGCAGATGGAATAGAGTGAAGAAAAAGGCGATTTCACATGAATGGATAGTCTGGTGAAGGGTAAAATATCCAATAACGTATGTAATATATTATATATATGTGTGTGTGTGTGTGTGTGTGTGTGTGTGTGTGTGTGTGTGTGTGTAAGGGTAAAATTTAATTCTGTTGTTTATATTAACAGTCTTTAATAAATTGTGATTTTTATTTTCTTTTGTACCAGTTTAGGTAATCAATTTGTCCTCTATACACATCTTTTATTTATCCTCCACCATGAGTAACTTCGGTATTGATATCAGTGCCACTACAAGGAATTTAACATGTTATGGGACCAGTACTTTAACTGTGCCCTATTTTGCTTTGGGAGAAAACAAGCAAATATACTAATCATGCATCATACAAGCTAAAAACGTATCATGATGTCTAGAGTTAGGATCTTAATGGAGTCGGGGGGGGGGGTAGACTTTACATCATTCTTCGGTTCAGTCACGTTCGTTGAGAATGGTGTGGCGTGTATGCACAAAAGCTACAACAGGTTAGTATTCTGTCATGAAGACGGAGGCCCACCTGTTTGTTTCAGGATAAAGGGATAAACACTAGCTCTATTAACCTTATGGCTTACAAAGCAACTTATCTTGGCAAAAGTGTATTAAACCGCACATTTTGAAGAGCCAAATATTTCCTAGGTAATCACCCTAATCATCATCATCAGCAGCAGTAGCAGCAACAGCAGCAGCATTATCATAATAAGTATCAGCAGCAGGAGCAGCATTGTAGACGTATTAAATCTCTCAATCAATAATGATATTTCGGTTTAATACTTGTTTTACATGCTGCCATATATTGTACGGTTTTCGAAATTAACTTCCAAAACCAACTTTGATTCATTCCTCTTTCTTACTGATCCATCCTTATCACATCCTCCCATGTTTTCTTTGGTCCTGGATATGACCTTAAACTATATCCGATGGTGAGGCCCCAGCTTGTGTGGAGCCACCCTTTAATTGCCATTGCTCCCAGGTCCACTCTGACGCAGAGTGGTAGTACCTGTTAGGGCCCCAACTACGGGTTAAATAGAAACCGACTTGCAAAAAACAAATACATTCTATTAAAAAAATTTTCTTCAAAATCACCGGATTCGGTATTAAATAACCTGGAAAGAGTTGATATGCCGTAAAACAAAAACAACCAACCCATGTTTTCTTTCATCTATTCTTTCAATGTGACCCTACCAATGAAGTTCTTTGTTCCGCACACAATCTCCCTATATTCTCTAGATTTACTTTTCAACTGAGGTCATCAGATCTAAGCTTGCCTATGAGGCACACGTTACTCTATAGATTCTTCTTCCCTTGGCTGTTAGTAATGACAGAAGTTCCCGGAACTTTCTCCATCCACTCCTAAATCTTACTATAACACCAACACTGTGCTTCCAATAGCATCACCAAAGCAGCAAAACTTCTGAACAACCTCAAGAGCCTCATTATCCAAATATACTTTATCCACATATGATTTCTCATCCACAGGTTATAAAAAGGTTTTTTAAAAAATGAGGCATATAAAAATATTGGTCCACGCATGAATGCAAGCATCAATAATTATTCAGTGACAAAGTGGTGTTTCCTAAATTCTAGGTAACAACAAGTCTCCCCAGATTCCAGTAATCTCCATCTCTTTCTATAACCTTCGCAAATGAATTGGTGATATTGCAACAGCCATAGAATACAATATGAAATCGCAATTTAAACTCAATTATGGCTACCCAATATCTCTAAGAAACACAGGAAACAACAACTTTAACCTAACTATCTGTAACTAATACCGTTGTGAAACTAAATTTAACCCAAGCTATTAGTAAATAATACCAATTTCTCTCAGTAATACCTTTGAGAAAGACATGAAAGCACAATGTTACACCATTTTAACCAAATGTAAATATTATGAAAAGCATAAATCTACAAGTTCATCCTTGCATAACTAATACTATTGGAAAAGGCACAAAACGAAAATTTTAACTCAGTCGTGTGTAACTATACCATTGGAAGAGGCTTTAAATCACAATAAGGTCCCAGCTATGTATAACTAATAAATGTTGAGAGATATATGAAACCACAAATTAATGCAACTGGAAAAGGTGTCATGTTACTACTCCTTTGTTTGCATTACAAACTCGAATATGCATGCTGGCAGAGACAGGCACATAACTGATGATTTTTTTCAACAACAAATACTTCATTTTTTTGCCACTAAACAAAAACAACTGACTTTTATTTTGGACCGAGATTAAAATATATACAAGCAATAAACACCTCAGACATTTTTGACTGTAAGAAATCCGATCAGAAATTAATTATAATCATTTGTTTGTCTAATAAACCAATTTCTGTGAGATGAACATCTTCCTATGAAACCAGCAACTACATGACAAAATCTTCAGAATGGTGTGGGAACGAAGACTCTCAAATCTTGACTTTGATTCACTCTTTGTGAAATCGTCAAGCCCAGCAACTGAGAGACTCAGCAGCAGTAACACCAATAGTTCAAGCAACCCTTTTCAGGTCTAACCCAACCATTAATGTGATTCAAACCGTTCTTTTAAGGATGACTCACAAACTACACGAATGTATTACACACTTCACTCTCTGCTACTGCCTGCCTTTTGAGACTCCAGTTAACAGTCAGTAACTCCAGCTTCCAGCCATTCCCACAGCCTCCACCTTACTTATGTAGCATCCTGCAGCTCCAGAGGTTCTAGCCACCAGCTATAGTTGCCCTTGGCATCTGACCACTAGCTCCAGTACCTGTCGATATTCAGCTACCTGTTCTTGTGCCAACTGACGTCCAGCTATCTATTTCAGTGCTCATCAACGTCCAGCTACTCATTCCCGTGCCCACTAACGTCCACCTATTAGTTCTAGTCCCCACTGACGTCCAGCTATCTGTTCTAGTCCCCACTAACGTCCACCTATCAGTTCTAGTCCCCACTGAATTCCAGCTATCTGTTCCAGTACTCATTGATATCCAGCTACCTGTTCCAGTGGCCATTGACGTCCAACTAACCGTTTCAGTGCCCGTTGACACTCACCAGCCCATTCCAGTACCCACTGACGTCCGGCTACAAGTTCCAGTGCTCATCAATATCCAGTACCCCATCAACCTCTGGCTACCAGTTTCCAACATCAGATCCTGTCTACACAACCCAGACCAACCCGAGGCATGTCATCCTACTTCTGAGATGTACAGATTTCAACTTTGTGAGATGCTCATTCTCACCCCAAACAATTCCGATTCAAGATCCCCATTGCCATGCAATTTACTGTTTTTTCTTGGTAAATAAAACATGATTGTCTTTATAAATAAAACGTGATCATCTGTGTTTTTCATCCCTTTGGATGAAAAAAGAGGTACCAAAAGAGTTAACGGCAATAGCCTTACCTCTTTTGTCTTGTATCTACCTTCTTAGTTGTTCAGTTGATTGGCAACTTCACCATTTGATCCCCTGCAACAAAAGTATTAAACCACAATATTACCCTGTTGATGAATAACTAATACTATTGATAAAGTTATGAAACCCGAATGATATCTCAATTATGAGTAACTAATAAAATTGGGGAAGGCATAACACCAAAGTATTATCCCTTCTGTCAAACGCTAATAACATTGGAAAATGGGGTAAGCCTCAATCTTATTCCAGCTATATGTATCTAATATCATTACGTACAGTATGAATCCACAATGTTATCCCAGTGGCTAATAAAACTCATTAAGGCAACAAACTATAATTCTATTTCAGCTATGAGTAACCTATATCATTGTGAAAAGCATGAACCCACAATGACATCAATGTTTGGTGAAATTAAGCCAGGAAATTGATAGCTTTAGACAGTCTGATTTGGTAACATCAGGTATACAATAAAGAAAGGGGAATATAGCTATTGCTCATTAATTGAACACACTCGGCTTCTCTAGAGTGATCAACCAACCAAAGGGAGGTAACTTTGCAAAATTGTTTAAATTTAAAGATTTTCATGTTTCTCTTACATTGTAGTGTGTGTGTGCGTGTGTGTGTGAGAGAGAGAGAGAGAGAGGGAGAGAGAGAGAGAGAGAGAGAGAGAGATGTAAAAAGCATGGTTAGGGGTGGGATATGGTGGCAGAAACAAAAAGTTTGAGAACCACTGATTTAGATTTCAGACATTCACTTTTCCAAACACAAACAACGAAAAGGGTTTGGTCAATTAGTCAAACGCATTCTATGATTAAGGTGTATCAAAAATAGGGTTGGGTCACTCAGAGCATCAGTTCGAAAATTTGGTCATCAAAATTCTTGAATTTTTTTTTTTAAACTCTGATGAATTTCCCACTGAATTGATTCGATTCAAGGTTGTTTTCACATTTTTATTCTTTGAGAAAAGACGCTTGTATGCAGAACTGTAGAGAGAAATTATTGTCTCCAGGGTAACAAATATTAAGAAGCCTCCCTCAGTCAATATATATATATATATATATATATATATATATATATATATATATGTGTGTGTGTGTGTGTGTGTGTGTGTGTGTGTGTGTGTGTGAAAGAGAGAGAGAGAGAGATCATTTTTTTCATTTAAGCAAACAGTTAAAAATAACAGTATTCCCCTTTTTTTATTTTTTGCATTTTTTTATGATATTTCTTGTGTTAAAATCAATATATTAATAAATTGTGTTAAAAACAATATATTAATCAATTGTGTTAAAATCAATATATTAATCAATTGTGTTAATATGTGTTCTATGTGTATCACAAACGTTTTTGATTCTTCGTCGAATTATCATCAAGCAAATGAACAAAAAAGCTAGAGAAAAGAATTTAAATTGTTGACGTCTTTCCTGGTACAATAACCTGTTTACCAACCATGTGGAAAATCTTAACGTTAAAACTGCAAGAAAAATCCACCTTAAAAATCATGGAGTATGTCACGAGAAACAAAAAGGATGCCGGAAAGGGAAAGAGGGGGCATATGATCTGCTGTACATAGATAAAAATACATATATAACCATAAAAACGACATATATAGCCATGGCATGGGTTGACTACAAGATACCTATGATAGAACCCCACAAGCATAGATAATTGAATATACAATATAATACGACACAATTATTAATCTTATTAAGAAAACAATGGGAAGATGGAGACTGGAACTGACAGCTGAAGGGCGACACCTGACTGAGATAAGAATGCAGAAAGGCATTTTCTATAAAGACTCTCTATCATAACCATGATGCTGCCAAAGTACAGACTTAGGAAGCAAGACCCAGAAGAAAGAATAAATGACTTGTGTATATGGATGACCTGAAATTGTTTGTAAAAGGTAAAAAGTAGCTGGAAAAGCTGGTATATGCAGCCAGAATCTTCAGCCAGATGGAATTCAAATGGAATTCAAGATGAAAAAATGTGCAGTAATAGAGATGAACAGAATAAACCTGAAGAAAACGTAGAGCACTGAACAGCCCAAAAAAATAATAAAAAATAAAAGATAAAAAAGAACTGGAAAAATTACATAAACCAAAAGACAGAAAGGCAAGAGACACTACATAAAAATGAGCAATACAAGAAGCATCAAACCAGAAACAAAAAGACAAGAAAAGTGGGAAGCATTTCTATGGACGATTCATAAGAATTATAACAGAAAGGAGTCATGAAAATATCTGGATATGAAAAGGACACTTAAACATAAAAATGTCAATGCTATTGACAACTTCACACAACAATTCAATTCGATTAAAAATAACTACATTAAGGTTAACATAGATAAAACCCAGGAAAACATTAAATGTAAACTCTGTGGACAAAGAGACAAAACAGTAAATTATACACGTGCACGCCACAAACTTGTCCCAAAAGAATACAAGAACTGTTGTGGTCCTGTTTAGGGTGTCACAATATTAAAGTGTAAGAGTCCTGATGTTCACTGCGAGCAGTTAAACTATGTGTGTGTTCTCAGTATTTGTTTTCCCATGAAAACAGAATGTGACCCAAGGTCGTTTTTATTGTGGAAGAAACCCAGCCCTCCCAAAAAGAGGCACTCTAGCAGTATGCAAAAATAAAATTGTCTTAGTGTAGAAAGGTTTCCCCTTCCATTGACTAAGGACAATTTAACTTGGGTGCAGCGTCAAAGCAGACACTACACCCCTACCACCAGGCTGACCAAGAGGAGAACGCATGTGCTCTCTGCTTGACGGCAGAAATGTCTGGCTTACATAGTGCCAGATGAATCCATGCTATCATGTATATAGGGGTGTTAACTACCCCATAATAAGAACAAACATGACCGTATGGAGAAAGTAATAGACTGAGAACTATACAAACGACTACATTTTGGACACATAGTACAGACATAAACCGGAAATAGAAATGGAAAAAAAAAATCACAAAATCCTCTGGGACATTGAGGTACAAACAGATAAACTCATCCAATTAAAGAAACTGGACATCATAATAGTTAACAAGAAAGGAAAAAAACTGTGAAATTGTAGATTTTGTTATCCCAGCAGATCACAGGGTAAATATCAATAAGACAAAAAAACTAGCAAACACATTGAACCTGCCAGAGAATTTAAAAGAAATATAGAACATGAATAAACTCAACATAATTCTAATAATCATAGAAGCATTAGGAACAATCCTGAAAAACCTGAAAAAAAACTAGGAGCAATGGAAGTTAAAGGAAAGTCTGAGACTATACAACGGATGGCAATGATGTTGAAATCTTAAGGAAAAATCCTCGAATGCAGAAACCAAGTCATGTAAACTACAAACACTAATGACCGACATGAAAGTTGCAACAGAATAAAACAAAAACAAGGCACATCATGTGGACCTGAGGGATTTGAAACAGCAAGTAATTTTATTAATTGCCCCCTTTCCCCACCAATAAAAATGGCATCAATCATGCTTGATACCAAAAAAATACTTTTAAGCGATCAAGAAGGATGGAAAGACCAAGGTGGGAGAGCACTGACCAGACCTCCACTGGAAGAGTGCAGAGAATACTGGGATCTTGCTACCTAAATCCCAGAGAAGATCAATAGTTGTTGCCAGTGAAAAGTCAATGATAAATGTCTTTTAAGATAAGACAAAGTCATTTGCAACAATTATCGAAAGATATGGAGAATATTGGAGATCTGGGGAGACTTGTCACTCAAAATAAACACCACCGGTTATTATTAGTGAGCATCCCTAGTGTGGATAATAATAATAATAATAATAATAATAATAATAATAATAATAATAATAATAATAACAGATAAACTCATCCAAACAAGGAGACTGGATGTCATAATAATTAACAAGAGAGAAAAAAATCTGCCAAATTCTAGATTTTGCCGTCACAGCAGCCCACAGGGTGAAGATCAAAGAAACAAAAAACGAAACGAACTAAAAGGAATAATGGAACCTAAAGAAACTCAATATAATAACAATAATTGTAGGAACACTAGAAAGAGTCCTAAAGAATTTAGGAAAAACAGCAGGAGAAATCAGTATCAAAGGGAAGACTGACACTATACATACGATAATGCTGAAAAGAACTGAAATCTTAAGGAAAAATCCTCAATGTAACATGAACTACAAACGCTAACTAGCCATATTGAAACTGCAGCAGAAGTAAAACAAAAAATAGAAGAACAGCAAATCGAACCAAGAAAACTGAAACCGCAAAATTATAAGTTAACTAACCCTCCAAAGATTGTAAGGTTAGCATTGACTGACGCCATATCGATAAGTTGTGAAGGGTCAAAGAGAATTGAAAGACCAGAGAGAGAAAGCACTAACCAGAACTCCACTGGATGAGTACGAAGAGGACCGAGATTTTGGGAAGGCTTGTTGCCACCCAAATTCCAGCGAAGACCAGTAATTATTGCCAGCAAGAAATTAATGGCAAATGGCTGTTGTGATTATGCAAATTCATTTGCAAAAGTTATCAGAAGAGGTGGAGAGTACTGGAAATCTTGGGAGACTTGCTGGCACCCAGACTCAAGGGAACACCATTGGTTGTTGTTAGGAAGCAATCTCTGATGATGATCTGTGTGAGGACTCCTACTGAGTACAAATAGTAATAAATAATAATAATAATAATAATAATTTGTAAAGATTAGCAGAAGATGCGGAGAGTATTGGAAATCTGGGGAGATTTGTGTCATCCAGACTCCAGGGAATACAACCCGTTGTCGGTGAGCAATCTCTAATGATGACCTATGTGAGAACTTCTAGTGAGTACAAATACTATCACTATTCGTCTAGGATCTCTCTCTCTCTCTCTCTCTCTCTCTCTCTCTCTCTCTCTCTCTCTCTCTTATCTTTGTTTTCCCTTAATTGAAATGAATGACTTTCTCGTTACAGAAGCTTCTGATCTTGATAAGCTCTTAGGACTGACTTTCACTTCAGATACAAAATGGAAGACTTACATCAAATCTGTGTTATTTGGATTCATCTTGAGTATGATTTTCACAACATTTTGGTCAATGTAAACTACGACCTTCTTCAGGAATGTTTCTGTCAAATTCAGGAATTTGGATGGAATTTTGAACGGAAACTTTTATTTACTTCACAGGGATGTTCTTGTTCCGTCAGCCAAGACTGAATAGAGGTCCTAAGTAATTTGTATTGTATTTTTCAGTTGCCCACACTGAAGATTTAACCTTCAACCTTCAGGAGAATATCACTTTTTACAATTGATTTTTCCAAGTACTCTAACCACTGCGCCACAGGTCCTTGTGGTTCCGCTCAAAATTCCAACCAAATTCCCGAGTTCGACAGAAATATTCCCAAGTCCGACAAGATACACCTGAAGAAGGTCGGAGGTTACATTGACCGAAACATTGTGAAAATCATATTCAAGATGAGAACAATAGTCTGATGAATCCAAATAATATGAATAACCAATCCTCATCTCAAAAATTCAGAAACGTTACATGAAATCTGTTGCCAAGATCGTTGGGGGAAATGGTTGGATCATTTTACCAAATCAGAGAACACCTGGTTGATGACGCAAGCCTCTACCTGCATGAGAATCAAATACAACCAAAAATGGAGTACGGTTGCCTCATCTGGGGAGGTGCGGCTCAGCACCAACTCTCTTGCCTTGACAGAATACAAAACTGATTGAGGATGATCTCTTCTTTCTCTACAGTTACTCTCTCACAGAAAAAAATATAGCTAGTCTTTCTCTACTCTACGATAGGTGCTTGACTCATTTATAATCTCTGGTTCCATCTTGTAAAACATTCACAACAAGAACTCGTCTTATTACCACAATTACAAAGAACTTGACTTTTTTTCTGTGTGCTTAACAGCAAACAACACTAATGAACAGATTTTCTTTCCAAGAATTTCCCAGCTGTGCAACACATTACCATGGGACTGATTCCATTCAGACTACAATGTGGTTGCCTTCAAGACCAATGTCAGAAAATACTTGTCATAAATTATCCTCTTAAGTCATCACATCTTACTCTTTCCACTCATTATTTTTTTTATCCCCTCAGAGTATTTTTCATCAATCCAATCAACAATCTCATTAACCCCTATCCTCGAGTGGTCTTTACACCTTGGTAATTAGTATAAAAAACAAAACCCTGAGAGATCTGTTGATTCTATAGTATGCAATATTACAGTCAGCATGTCAGCATCCATATTGTTTATTACAGCACAAAATCATATGATCTTTCTAGGGTTTATTTTTTTTATATACAATATTCATATATAATAGGGATAAGGGTTATTGCAAGTACAGTACGTTAGTGTGGAGATTTATTGAAGTGTTTACTTAAGGTGGCGGTTCATTAGGAATTTGTTTACGTTGGACTTGAAGACATCTAGGTTGTAGTCAGGTGGGAAGCAGGCAGACGGAACATCTTCTTCCCCATAGAGGGAATCAGCTGTCACAAAACATGTCTGCTTTCAAAAGCAAATCAGCAAGAAAGATGAAGATGTGTTACTATCGCTTGCCGGGGGAGAGTATCTTGGTGTGTCCATGTTGTGGGAAGAGTTCTAGGGCAACTGTACTGGTATGGTAACTAGCTCCCTGGTGGAATAAGCGATAAAGGAACAATTTCTCAATGAAGGCTTCATTTCTAGAGCAATAGCTCTTGAAATATCAAAGGCTTTTGATAAGGTATAGCATAAAGGTCTACTTCACAAGATTGTCAGTTACAGAATAGCTGGAAATGTCCTCTCAATTATTAAATCCTTTCTCCCTGATAGGCTTATAAGAGTAGTCATTGATGAGCAAAAATCAGCTCATTGTATCAACGCTAGTATCCCTTAGGGTCCCATTCTGGGCTCAACTATTTTCCTGATCTTCATCAATGATTTCCTGTAGTAGTAATTCTTCTAATGCACTCACCTCCAAAATACACAAAGTCTGCTCTGTTTGTTGTCAACACACAGGAGCTGGGAAAGGAAGAAGAAGAAGAAGAAGAAGAAGCAGTAGACGTGGATGGGAAAGAGAGTGAGACTAGCCGCAAGAATTCCCGAGATTTGAGAGAAATAAAAGACCGAACTCAGATGGATAGGTGACTGTGCTTTTGCTCAAGCAAAAAACCGGTGAAAGGAGAGAAAAGTCCCTTCCCAAAGAAAGTTCCGGCTGGAAGTAAGAAAGTGAGGCTGAAGGACCCTGCAGATTTTAAGCTATTTCGGCTTACAAATTGCAGGCAAAGCATTTAATATCCGTCTTATCCCTAAATTTCATGGCATCTCACCTGATTACACAGTGTCCAAATGGTTGGAACAGGTGGAACTGGTGTGTGAAATGTGTGGGGTTGACAATGTTGAGCGTGTTTTACCACTCAGGATAAGAGGTGGCACACTGTCTGTATACTGGAGATTAACCCATGACCAAAGGGCAGATTTGAAGCAAGTAAAACGAGCCCTCCTCATGGCTTTTGCACCGGTTCCTTTTGTGGCATATGATAAGTTTATTTCCCGTCATTTGCACCCTGGGGAAACTGTCGATGAATACCTGGGTGACCTGCAGGATCTTGCACGGTTAATAGAAGAAAACCCCTCTGATCGATGGTTCAGTTGCGTTTTCGTGCCAGGTCTCCCCAGTTCTGTTAAGCAACAGTTGCGGGGATCTTCCAGAATGGAACAGATGACCCCGGAGCAGATTCTCGCAAGTGCCTGGAGGAAGCAGAAGTGGAGAAACCCGTCGAAATAGCTTGAAATCTGCGGGTGACAGATCGATCGACTGACACTCTTCGCATTCTTTGATAACGGTTCTCACAGTGGCTTTGGAAACCCCAGGGTTAATTCGCTTCATAAAGTAGAGTGTCCGCTTCACACCAGGATGATCGCTTTGTTGGTGAACAATTTTGATCTGGTCCAACCTGACCGAGTTTACAAATGCAGTGCAGACAGGTTGCAAAAGTTCGGTGTTCCTCTTAATCACATCAAGCCACTGTTGAGGTACTCTCATCAATTGGTCCGTCTTGTTTTGGCTAAATTTGACCAAGACTACATCCATCGACAGTGCATATTCCTTCACCAGTTTCATTATTGTATCAAGATGCCATTGGATGAGCATCTCACTTGTAGCTTTAGTCCGTACTCTGGCTCTGCTGTCACCCATGCACTGGTCAAAGGGGAGTTTAAATGTTGACCAAACATGGCATAGGATAGCGATGGATATTACTCAGTACGATGGGGCCCATTTTTTGACACTGATTGACTGCGGTCCCGCTCGGTTTGCTGTCTGGCGACACATCACTCAGAAGGATCTAAAATGTATAAGCAATCAACTAAAGACTCTTTTCTATGAACGAGGTCCACCATCGGAGATTCTAACGGATAATGACACTGCCTTTCGGAACAGCTTGTTTAAAGCCTTCATGGATGAATAGAGAATCAGACTTCAATTTCGTCGTGCATATGTTCCCTCCAGTAATGGCATCATCAAGCGATGTCATAGAAGTGTCCAAAGGATTGCAGCCAGGAAATGGTGTACCATACCAGAGGCAGTATATTGGTACAATGTTACGCCAAAGAATGACTTGTCCTCTGCCACAGCACCGGTCAATATGGTCCATCGGTACTGCATACGACTTAAAGGAATTGACAGAATAATGGCACCGATAGACAATCAACAGCAAACTACAAAACGGGGGACTGAGTGTAGGTAAAAACTTCACACGGATGATGTACTACAAAGTATGAAGTGGGGCGTGTGACTGGGAATACCACTATGCAAAATATATCGATCAATGGAATGCCACATCATGTGAGAGACCTGCGACCTATAGTAGGACCGGGCCCACCAATGGCTTGCTCTGACACACCTTCGGACAGGAGTAGTGAGAGATTCATGACAATCAATGAGACACTGAGTGAACAGACACCCAGTGTGGGTGAAGATGACGACTTAATCGATGACATTCCAGATGAAAGCACAGTAAGCGTCGGAATTATTCCTAATGAAGATACAATGATTGGTCTGCCATGAGGAAGCACAAAAGACCCCCCCCCTGAGCGTTCCATGTGTGATCATAGGATCAGGGGGGGAGTGTAGTAGTAATTCCTCTAATGCACTCACCTCCAAAAGACACAAAGTCTGCTCTGTTTGTTGTCAACACACAGTGGCTGGGAGAAGAAGAGGAGGAGGAAGGAGAAGAAGCAGTAGACGTGGTTGGTTTTATGAGAAAGAGAGTGAGACTAGCCATTCCCGAATTTGAGAGGAATAAAAGACCGAACTCAGATGGATAGGCGACTGTGTTTTTGCTCAAGCAGAGAAACCGGTGAGAGGAGAGAAAAGTCCCTTCCTAAAGAAAGTTCTGGCTTGAAGTGAGAAAGTGAGGCTGAAGGACCCAGCAGATTTCATTTCCCAAATCACATTCTTAGGTCATTCATAGATATTTATGCAGATGACACCACAATCTATGGCAACACTTCAAAAGCTAACAGTGACCAAGATCTTTCTGATTCTCTCTCTTCTGATCTTGAGCACATGAGGCAATAGGAAATAGGTGGCGGGTTAATTTTAATGTATTTAAAACCAAACTCCTCTCTTTTCATCATAATCGTTCTGACCTCCGTCAGGCTCCAATTGAAATGAATGGTTCTCATCTTGGGGAATCACCATATCTTGACAAGCTTCTGGGATTGACTTTTACTTTTACTCCTGATCTGAAATGAAAACATACATCAAATCTATTGCCAAGATCGCTGGAAAAATAGTTGGATTATTCTACCACTTCAATAGGTATGCCACTGCCGATGCAAGTATTTCCTAAAATGGAGTACTGTTGCCACATCTGGGCAGGAGCTGCTCGGCATGCTCTATCCTGCCTTGATAAGAGTTCAAAACAGGCTTCAAAACCTAGTAAGTGATGCCCTTTTCTCTTCTCTGCAGCCCCTTTCTCACAGAAGTGACGTTGCAAATCTGGCTCGCTATTATTATTTTTATGGCAAATGCTCGTCAGAGCTCCAATCTATGGTCCCCTTCCCAAACTTTCACAAAAAACACCCGACTAGTTACAACCACTATATATGATTTCTCCCACTCTCTATGTGTGCCTAAAACGCAGATTCCATGAACAAAGCTTCTTTCCTAGAACTGCTCGCTTGTGTAACACTGTTCCAATAGCCTACTTCCCGGTTGACTACAGTATGGTTGCCTTCAAGTCTAATATAAACAAGCTCTTATTGAACCGTTATCTTAAATAATCAAGTTGTGCCTAACTTTCACAATTAACGATTACTACACTACCAACTTACATTTATTAACCCTTATCTTCGAGTGGCCTTTGAGCCTTGATAATTGGTGACTCCCTTGTAAAAAAAACAAAGGCACATCCTCTTCATATGTCATTGACTACGTCTGATGGTCGGTCTTCTCTTTGAGTTTTTGATGCCATTACTGGCAGGATTGTTTTGCTGTATGGAATAAGAGAACAATACATCATTTTTTCTTTTTGATAAAAGTTGAAGTAATTATTTTAACAATTAAAGAAGCATTTTTAACTCGAGAGACATGAGCTGGCAACTTATCTTCGGAAGGAGGGCCTTACTTCCAACTGATTATCTCTTTCTTTGTGACGAAAAGCGATATATATATATATATATATATATATATATATATATATATATATATATATATATATATATATATATATATATATATACATATATATGAGCAAACAGTTAATAAAATATGTTAAAAACACTTTGAAATTAGTTAAAAACATATTTAATCTGAAAAGGAAACACTAGACAAATGGATATATATATATATATATATATATATATATATATAGAGAGAGAGAGAGAGAGAGAGAGAGAGAAAGAGAGAGAGATGTTGTCATTGTTTCATAATTCCTAGTCTCAGCCAAGTAGATTTGATCTTTTGCACCTTTCTATGCCGATTGATGGGATTTTATAAATATCTGTCAATCTGAGGAGGTAGAAATTGCTGTCTCTGCCATGTTTTAATAGCACATGTTAAACTATACTTGTCTCCATTCGAGTGTAAGTGAAGAGCTGGGGCTTCCCCAAAAAAGCTCTTTGTCATTGTCCACAATGATTATATGTATCACTTCCTGTCTGTGACACAATTTCCTGTTATGTGGATCTAATTGTAAGTTTTAATGGATCACCAAAGTTAAGCAATGTTGAACCTGGTCAGTACTAGATGGGTGACCATTTAGGACTTTCAGGTGCTGTATGTGATATCCGCTAATCTCGGGATTGTTTCCAGTCGTCCTGCCACTGTACTCAAACAGTGCTGATTCAGGAGAGGTGTGGCTGGAGATTGTGCAACCCTTGCAACACAACTACATGCGCAGCTGGCTCTACAGGGGTATCCTTTCTCTTTCAAGACTGAACAAAGGCATTGAATTACACAGCCGATTCTCTATTGAATATTATATGGTACCTAATATATAGTACTGATTTCAAACGATTAAAAAAAAAATAACTTGAGTGCAATTAGTTGGAATCGATACCAAAACATTTAGCGCTCCAGTTGCGTCCCTTACCATTTGAGCTATCAACAGATAGATAAAATTTAAAATGAAACCATTGCAAGCTATGAATGAATTTTCAAAAATTTCTATTAAGAAATATGTTGAAAAGTTGAAATGAACATTTTGCATTTCAACTTGCCATCATATTTCTGTACGTGTTATTCATCCATCTACACAAAGATTTTATTCATTATAAACCATCCTTAGTTTATGATTACTATTTCCTGTTAATTTCAGTATTGTGTGATCAATAGTTTAATGGTTTATTGGATAAATATTTTCATACAAACACACATACATACATCTACTGTTTTATTTATATAGATTAAAATTTTACTCAATACTTTTTCCTAATTTTTGGTGTAGACATCTATTTTCGACTGATACGTAAGTATATCAAATAGTTTTTCTAACTGCAAATACAATTTTCACCTGTGCTTCTAGATGCACCCATTGGGGACGCTGGTCCTCCTCTCATCGCACCCGACTGTATCAATAAATTTTGCAGCTATCCCATTTCAGAACAATGCTAAATATGTGGGTACAGTAAGAAAAGATAAATAAAAATGCGTGTGTACAAACTGAGAATATGTTTTGTTTTTCCCATGACTGAGAGCATAAATTATTGTGACCTGCAGAGTTGTTTGAATGGAACTGCGTTTTGGCTTTCGTTCTTTCTTATTCAGAAATATCATCAGCAGTAGCAACATCAGCAGCAGCATCATCATCAACAGCAGCAACAACATGCCATTAGTTTAAATTGCGTTGTATATTATATCAGCATGGCGCGGATTCTTTCTTTTATGTATTCTGAATAGAATTGCTTAATTAGAAATCCGAGGGATTCTTACATCTGCTAACAAAATTCAAAGCTAGTTATTCATTTTATTTGAGAAAAGCTAGTTATTACATGTGAAAAAAAAAAAGAAAAAAAAACTTTACAAAGAATCTATTGAATCTATTATTATGCTAAACTAGAAGAGTACCCGTCCCAGGATGGATAAAATTACCCCCCCCACCACTCCTGAAACAGAAAAGTTGTGCACTTCATATTATTTGTATTATTCAGACTATCTTGAATGTTATTATCACAGCATTTTGACAACAGGTCGATGTGTTCTGTCGAACTTTGGATTCTTTTTGCCAAGCTCGGGAATCTGCACAGAATTTCGAACAGAACCCTTTATTTAATCAACAGGGTAGCATGTTCTTCTTCCGTCAGTCATCCTCTCAGTCAGTACCTCCACCTTTGAGGTGAGATGAGTACAGTATCTGTTCTGTTGTCACAAGGGAACCCTCCCAGGCAGTACCTACTTCTTTAGGAAGGTAGTGTAGTACCTGTTCATTTTTCATAATGCCATCCTTCCAGGTATTACCTCCTCCTTTGGGGTAAGAGGCAGTGCAATATGTATTTGTTTGTCATATATACTGAGAAAAAATTATTGCTATAATCTAGTGATACAGACATTTACTATTCAGTATTAATTTAACTATTTAATGATATCTCCACTTCTAACTTCAAATAGAAAATTTCATGATACCACTCTCCCAGGCATTACCTTTTCCTTGGGGTGAGTGGTAATATAGTATCTTTTGTGTTGCTATGAGACCATTCTCCAATGCATTACCTCCTTCTTTAAGGGAAGGGGGAAATCTAATATACGTTCATTCATACTACATACTATGTGATCAGAGGGAGTATATTATTGTTAACTAGCAGGACCTGTGTCCCGGTATTGCCAGGAATGGAATATAAAAGAATGATTTGATTCTAAATAAATATCTGTAAAATATTTTAGATTTTAAAGTGGAGGATCACTGTATATAGATTTGGCGGGTTAGTTGGGTGATTTGTAAATATCAAGCAGCTATAATTACAGAATAGAAATCTTAGAAGAATAGAATCTAGTGGTTAATAATCCGTCTCCTATATAAACAAATGACCCAGTGTCAGAAGGGTGTCGTGTCAGTAGATATTATATAGAGAGTATGAGGCTACTACCTTCTATTTTGAAGGCGTTTTGGGAGAGATTGTGGCCTTTCGTTAGCAAGCAAGCACGATTTACTAAGTAAATATGAAATTTACACAGCTAATGATGAGAGATTATGGATATTCAGATTCGAAACAAATAAATACAAATTAAGGATTTGAAGAATGTACAAAGAATAAAAATAATAAATCAGCTGCTTTCAGACGTCAAAGAATGATGCAATTGTCTAGTATCGAAATAAGTCAGAGTTTTAGAGAACAAAACAACAAGTTAGATGGGATCGGGAGAGAAAGAGTTTGGACTTGGAAAAAGAGTTGTTTGCTTGGCAACAGAGTTTTGTTTTGGTGAGAGGTTTGGATCCTTTGGAGGTGAGAGAACGCAACACATGTTTAAAGATGTAAGGAGGAGAGCTTAGTGTTATGTCTCAGTCACCGCAGGATATTGAAAAACTAAATAAAGCTCTGACAAAAGAAGTTATCTTACGGGTGATTTTCATGGCATCGGATAATAGAAGGTCCTTTATTCCAGCGTCTACAAAATAAGAAGGAATTACAGCAAGAAGAATAACAACAAAGAAGCCAGAAAAAAATGTATGTCCATTATACATATATGATAAAACACGCATTGGCACTGTATATTCCACATATGTAACAGTTTTTAGGAGAAGCAAAAGTCTTGGAATAAATGTAATATTTTTTGTAATAATTAAAAATATGTACGTAAATTAGTATGGCATAATCACATTGACACACTGCTGCCCGCTGGATCACCAAAGTTAAGCACTGTTGACCCTGGTCAGTACTAAATGGGTGACCATTTGGAACTTCCAGGTGCTGTACGTGATCTCCGCTTATCTTGGCGTTGTTTCCAGTCATCCTGGACATCTTACCACTGAACTCAAGCAGTGTCGATTCAGGAGAGGTGGAGTTAGGGGTTGCACAACACTTGGCTCACAATTACACGCGCAGCTGCCCCTACAGGGGGAATTCTTTGTCTTTCAAGCCTAAATGGAGGCATCGAATAAAAAATATAAAAATATTTTTGTGAAATACTTTGTAGGAAATGCTGTTGGTGTTGAGTGGAAAAGAATTGCATATTCGGTTATTTTCCTAGAATTGCTGAATTTACAGTGGGTAAAATCGAGATTACTTTATGTACACAGATAATATTGATAATAATCCTCTAATATAGAAATTGACTGTTCACCATCGATTCGACTGTTTAATGACATCTTCAGTTCAAGCGGGGAAATGGGAATAATTTGGCTGACATCCTGAACATAAAATGAGTTTATTTAGATTTGGTAAAGAGCATGCACTCCTTCACAGCCGTTACTTCATTAGTCGTGGACGAAGGACTGACAACGAGACGGAGTGGGGGAATAGAGGGAAGTGGTGCTGATGATGCTGCTAATCAAAGTGGAATCCAGCCAAGACAAATCACTTTCAATAGCCTGTGTCTCTCGATGGTTGACTTCATGCATAATTTCTTTGTTTTGTCGATCGCGGATATGAATTACTTCCCAATTTTAGATCCAACGGCACCTGAGAGAGAGATGCCATTTTAACATCAACCAGTCACAGCTAATGGGGCTTGGCTCTTAGAGTCAAAGACTTTGCCTATTTTAATTTCAGAAATAGTAAAACTCGATGGGAATAATATTAGGAAGAAGAATTATATTAATTGGCTAATAACAACAAAATAGGAGATTATAAGAAAGAGAGAGAAAGTGAGACAAACATACACACAATATATATATATATATATATATATATATATATATATATATATATGGGGGTTGAATGACAGACTGGAGTTAAAAGTAAATACGAATTGTATGGAGTATTGTTGTCATATTTGTGCTGGCGCATCTGCTACAAGTCTCTCGCTCCTAGACAGGGTTCAAAAGAGAGTCGCCAATCTGATAAGTTCTGAACTGTCATCTAAGCTTCAGCCTCTGCCCCATCGACAAAATGTTGCATCTCTCTGCCTGTTCTACAAGTACTTTAATGGTGAATGCTCTGACGAACTGCAAGCACTTGTACCTCCTCGACGTAAATACCCCCAACAAACCCGACAAGCAGCTAAATCCCATCCCTTCACAGTAGATATCCCTAGATGTAAGAGAGCCTTCTACTCCAGTAGTTTCTTCCTCAGAACCGCTAGACTTTGGAATTTCCTTCCGGGTTCCTGCTTCCCATACTGTACTGACATGCAGAAGTTCAAGTGTAACATGAACCGATATCTTGCTGCCCAACTCCCTACATAGTACCCCTAATGCTTATGTCCCTGATAGTAGCCCCCTACATCAAAGTGGCAATGTGCCTTGTTTGGGGTGAAAATGTAAAAAAAAAAAAAAAGAAAAAAAAAGTAACTTTGCAACAGAGTTTGAATCCTTCAACCGGCAATAATTATTATTTCCTACATTGAAGATTGCATAAGGAAGAAACACTAGTAAGTAAAAATAATCAATATTTAGTAAATATACATATATACTAGCATTTCAGCAGGCGTTGCCCGGGTGTTTGGATGTGTATGTTGAGCAAAAAAAAAAATAATAAGTGGTAGTAGGAAGGCAGGCTCGAACCTGTACCCTGAAGGAGGAAAAGAATGGGGGGAAAAAACTGACGTATTTGCTGTTACGACCACCGCCAAACCAGAAGTGACGTAGGTTTAAATTAGGGCTAGACAATCGAAAGGAGAGGAGGACTTTCAAAAATATCGGCGAAAAAGGCGATCCCCCTCCCTGTAGAAAACTGCCCAGTTGAAGGTGAAAATATTAATGTTTTTAGCCAATTTTTCGATATTTGTCGTCTGAAAGGTCAAACTTCAAAATGATACTGATCTTGTAAAAATCCGTCCCCTCTGTCGAAAGTTTTAGGCAAACATGCAAACATACATACATTTATATATTGGTAGCTAAAAATTTTCGACCCAAACCGATTAAAAAGCTTGCCCTATCTCTGAATACCCTTTATGTCAAATTTAAAAATGTTTAGACCAGAAATTGTCTGAGTAGAGACTGCAGAGGTCAAATTTTTTTTTAACTTTGACCCTTATTACGACCACTTAATATTTATTGTTTTGGGCTCAAATCAAGTTATTAAGTTGGATCCATGTCCAAGGAACCTATATCTAAAATTTCAAGTGTTTAGACCCAAAATTGTCGGAGGAGTTTGGTAGGGTTCTCAAAGATCAAATCGTTGAAATTTGACCTCTTAACAGCCAAATTTCTAGCTGAAAATGGATTACAAAGATTTTCCCAAATCTCAGTACCCTGTATATCAAATTTTGAGTCTGTGGACTTAAAATTGACAGAGTTATTGTGTAGGGAAATGAACACACACAGACAGACACGTTCATTTTTATAGATATACTAGCATTTCAGCCTGGCGTTGCCCAGGTGTTTGGATGTGTATGTTGAGCAAAAAGAAAAAAAAATAAGTGGTAGTAGGAAGGCAGGCTCGAACCCATACCCCGAAGGAAGAAAAGAACGGGGGAAAAAACCTGACGTATTTGCTGTTACCACCACTGCCAAACCGGAAGTGACGTAGGTTTAAATTAGGGCTAGACAATCGAAAGGGCAAGAGTCCACCACCACCTTTGGGACCTGAGTCTGGACAGAACGGACGCGGAAGCGCCCCTTTTTACCTGGGGAGAGGATATGCGAGGTGGACGTAACTCAAAGACAAGCAGACCTCAGTGCAGGTCAAAAGAAAAACGTGAGGAAATTGGAGAAGCTCACCGAGATGGATGGAAAGGAGGCCACTCAAGGATAAGGGTTAAAGAGTGTAGTGTAGTCAAAAGGACAATATAGTAATCCATATTAATGGAAGTTCGGTAAATTTGTTAACTTAAGTGTAACGGCTCATCAGAAACTTGTTCACGTTGGACTTGAAGACAACCATATGGAAAGCAGGAAAACGGAAGACAATTCCACAGGCGTGCAGTTCTAAGAAAGAAGCTTTGATCATGGAATCTATATTTAGGTTTAGGAACAGATAAAGAGTGGGGGGAATTATTGATAGTGTTTTCAGCTAGACGAGTGTTTCTTGTGAAAGTTTGGCGAGGGGGGACCATAGATTGAAGCTCAGTCAAACACTTTCCATGAAAATAACGATAAAGCAGAGACAAACTCGCAACATCTCTTCTGTGAGAAAGAGGTTGCAGGAAAGAGAAAAGGACATCCCCTACGAGGCTACAAAGTCTATTTTGAACTCTATCACGGTAGGATAAGTCCTTTCTATAGCTCCTGCCCAGATGTGGCAACAGTACTCCATCCTTGGACGTATCTGGCTTTTATATAAATAGAGAATTGCATCAGCAGTGAGATATCTACTGGATCGATAGAAGGATCTGACCATTTTTCCAGTGACCTTGACAACAGATTTGATGTACGTATTCCATTTAAGATCAGGAGTAAAGGTCAAGCCCAGAAGCTTGTCAAAACTTGAGGCCTCCCCAAGATGAAAGCCATTCATTTTAATTGATGCCAGATGAGGATCAGAACGTTGATGATGTAAAGATAGAAGCTTGGTTTTAGATGCATTAAAATAACCAGCCACTCCTTTCCCCATTGTACAACATGATCAAGACCAGAGGAGAGAGAATCGGAGAGAACTTGGTCGTTTACTGTCTTAAATATGCTACCATAGATGGTAGTGTCATCAGCAAAAATGTCTACAAATGATGTAAGGATGTGATTTGGAAGATCATTAATGTAGATCAGGAAAAGAGTTGGGCCCAGGATGAACCCCTGAGGGACTCCAGCATTAATGCTGTGAGCTTCTGATTTTTGCCCATCAACTACTACTCTTATGAATCTATCAGAGAGAAATGATTTAATAATTGAGAAGACATTTCCAGCTATACCATAGCTAGCGATCTTGTGAAGTAAACCTTTATGCCATACCCTATCAAAGGCCTTAGATATGTCAAGAGCAATTGCCCTAGAAAGATTGCCTCCATTGAGAGATTCGCTAATCCTATGGGATATAACTGTAAGCACATCTGCTGTAGATCTAGCAGAATGGAAACCATATTGTGTGTCACTAAGAAGGTTATTTTTGCTGAGATGGTTGATTATTTCTCTATTTAACACAGATTCCAGCAACTTACTCATGACGCACAGGAGACTTATTGGCCTGTACTGAGAGGGGGATGAACGATCACCTGAATTCTTAAATACAGGGCATACTGATGAGATTTTCCAGGGTGATGAGAAGCAATTCTCCTTAAGACAACGTTTAAACAGTTTTGTAAGTATGGGCACTATTTCTGGTTGAAGTTTTTTGAGTACTATAATTGGAATACCATCAGGGCCGGTTGCTTTACTGGAGTCAAGGTTTTTGATTAGCTTAGTAACATCACATACAGATATATGTATATCACATAGCGTGTTTTCTGATACAGGAGGAAATGTTGGGGGTATGCAGCCTTGATCGCAAAGGGTAGAATTAGCTGCAAAGTTCTTGGCAAAGAGTTTGACTTTGTCTGATGCTGACGAGATTACCCCAGGTCCATTGATGAGAGTTGCGATAGAGCACACGCTGCTGTTCAGGATTCTGTTTGCTATTTGCCAAAACTGGTGGGAACCAAGCTGCTGCTCAGCTACTTTGGACTTGACAAACTGAGCATATAACTCTCTTGCATTCTTTATTACTTTCTTACAATGGTTGCTGGCAGTCCTGAAGTGGCTTTAGTTTCCATACATCTATTAGGTTGGAAGCAGTGGAAAAAGTGATTTCTGTGCGCAATAGCAGTAGCACATTCTGGAGAAAACCATGGCTGGCTGTTAGGTTTTTGCTGGAAATTTTTCGAGGGTATGAAACGGGCTATACCTACAATTAAACATTCCATCAGGTCTGATACTATAGAGGACACATCCTTTTTAAACATGGAATGCAGAGGTAGATCCGATATAAATGTATGGAAACTATCCCAGTCAGCCATAGTGTATCGATATACTGTTTATGTGCCCATTATCACTGTGGAGAGGGTTTCTTTTTTCGGCAGGTGGAGGTGTTCCTATCAGCAGGTCCGGAGTGGGTAGTTTTAATGGGGGACTGGAATGCCATCCTGGACCCCAAGATAGATAAGGTCGGGGGGGGGGGGGGGATAGAGGGTCGGAGAGGTGTGAAAGCAGCCTGTCTGACCTGATGGCCTCGTGCAATCTTGTCGACAGATTCCGTCTGGATCACCTGGGGAGGGAGATGTGGGCGTGGAAAAAAAGTGAGGCCTCCTTGGATAGGATGTTAGTTAGAAGAGCCGACATAGATTTCTTAACTTGTCCCACGTTCCACTAGCTAGGTCATTCGGACCATAAATTAGTAATGCCCTGTTTGAGAGTAGGTAATAGGCCTAGGTTGGCTGGCTACTGGAAGTTGAACGCCTCCTTACTGGAGATGAACGCCTTCCGGGAACAGCTGACAACACTAATTCAGCAGGAGTTAGTGGGGGCGGTTACTGGGAGTAGCTGGTGGGTTAGACTTAAGGCTTCCATCAGGCTCTTTCGCGTCCAATATAGCCAACACTGCGCGTTAACTAGGGTACAGACCAAAAGGCACCTAGATGATAGGCTGATCCGGGTGGTGGCTGGTGGGGATCCCCTAGAGATAGCAGTAGTTAAGGGGTACCTCCAGCGCTTGGCTAGCGAGTGTTACAAAGGTCAAGTAGTTACAGCTAGGTTAAACAGAGTCTCTAACGAACATTGACACAGTTGAGCGTAGGGCCGCTTTTAGACGCGGCTCAGATGGGTACATTTGGAAGGTGAAAAATCTGGAAGGACATACCCTCGTATCGACTCGAGAGATTTGCAATAGGTTTCGGCAACATTTTGAGGAGCGCTTTGCCCAACTACCCAGACTCTTCAGCCAGAAGTTTGGCAGCTATTTAGCCAGCTTGGCCCGCCTTACCGCGGCCCGAGCAGCTAGCTGTGATGGGATGGTTACAGAGTGTGAAGTCATTACTGCCTTGAAGCAGGTTGGCTATAACAAATCTCCAAGGCTCGATGGTTTGCCCTACGAACTGTATTTGAGGCTGTCACCCATGTTTGTTCTTCTGACGGGTGTGTTTAACCCCTAGTTTGCTCAGGGATCCATCCCTGGGCAGGTAACCAAAGGAGTGGTCACACTTCTGAAGAAGAGGGAGCGGCATGGTGGGGAGGATTTAGATGATTATAGGCCCATCACTCTGCTAAACACAGAGTTGAAGATTTTGTCCCGCGTTCTTGCAAACCGACTGCAGGTTGTTATCGGCAACTTGGTCGAACCAGATCAGACTTGTTCTGTAAAGGGGAGATCGATTCAAAACAACTTGCACTTGGTGTGCATGATCATAGAGGGGTTAGAAGATGACACAGAAGCCGCGCTGATCAATTTAGATCAGTCCAAAGCGTTCAATAGGGTCGACCATGGTTTCTTGGAATCTGTTATGGAGATCGCCGGCTTTGGTTTGGACTTTCGCAAGTGGATTTCCGTTCTGTATCGTGATCCTGTGGTAGCAGTACAAGTAAATGGTAGGTTGTCGGAGTCCTTTGGGATCTCTCGGTCGGTGTGCCAGGGTTGCCCGCTGTCACCTCTGTTGTATGTCCTTGTGTTGGAGCCCTTCCTTCGCAAATTAAGGGACGAGGTGGTTAGACCAGTCCTGTGCTGCATAGCTCTACCTGGCAGCAAATTTGCCAGGGTGTCCGCATACGCTGATGATGTCACCATTTTCGTTGGGCGAAGGATTGATATTAAAGCAGTGATGGAGGTGGTCGCTGAGTATGAAAATGTCACAGGGGCCATAGTCAATTGCAGCAAGTCGGTTGGCCTGCGGCTGGGCGCCTGGACTGAGGTAAACTCGCTTCCAGGTGGGTTCGGCTGGATGGATGGCCCGGTAAGGATTCTCTGTGTGTGGTTCGGGCCTGGACTCCAGTTGGACAAAAATTGGTCGGAAGTACAGACAAAGGTCGAGTCGTCAGTGAGGACTTGAATTCGCAAGGGCTTATCCCTGAAGGGTCATGCGGAGATGTGTCAAACTTACGTCTTTCCGTTGATCCTTTACCACTTGTCAGTACTTCCGCAGACCACTATAAGGCTTTGAAGCAACTCCTTTTCAAACTTCTTTGGAAAGGGAGAAAGCCATATGTCTGTAGACAGGTCTGTACACAGAAACTCAGCGAGGGAGGCTTGAGAATGCCTGACTTGTTAAGTCATAAGTATACCGAAAGATTGGCGTTCCTAAGTCGGACACTGCTTGATGAATTACACTGGGTACCAGTTGTGGAGTAAGCTTTTCCACAGCTCATATCCTCCCCTGCCGCTGAAGGTCGCAGAAGACCGGTGGGGGAACGGCAGTTCCTCTCCAAATGCAGAGCCGCCCTTAGGGCCTTGCTGAGGTCCAGTGACCTTGCACAGCCTAGGAAAAGGCTATATTGGGATTTAGTGGTGGGTACCGCAAAAGATCCGCTGGTTGAGCAGCTGTACACGTCGAGGGAGGAGGTCCTCTCTCAGTGGAATTGGGCGCCAGCCAGAAGCTTTTTAAATAATTTAGAATTCTCTTTGACATGGAGGCTTGTCCGGAATGCGCTGCCACTTTTCGGCGTGCTTGCCAGGGACTGCAGGAGGGATGACTACGTGCCCTTTTGCCCCTGCTGTGAGGATGACGAGGATGAAACAAGGGATCACACCTTTTTCTTTGCAGTGGAGTTTGGAGGCTCTGGGAGTATGTTGGAAAGGTAACGGCTCGCATCGACCTTTAGCAGTTGGTGCCACTTGATTTGGCGCACGTCGTCGACAACATGGACCTTCCGTATACTGGGGAGAAACAGTTGGTGTTTCTCACGATCCTAGCTGTAGCTAGGTTAGTAATGTGGGTTACACGTCTTAACATTATCTATGGGGTTGAATCAGTTTCGGATCGGGATCTAGTCGCTTACTTTAAGCTGATGCTTAAAGTAAAGATCAGATGTGATTGGAAAAAATTGCATTGCATAGACTTTGATAGGAGATGGGTGCACAACACTAGTTTTTGCATCCGACGAGGCGCCAGGTTGAAGTTTGTTTTCCCACCCTAGTAGTATTGGTCAGGCGGTGTTAAGGTTCTACGGAACCCAGCCCCGAGCAAAGTTTATTAGAGTAGGGATAGTTAGGTTTTAACCACTTCAAGTGGAAAATACTTTATTAGGTGCTAGACTAGGGCAAGTATGATAGTTGATCCTGTCCCCAATTTTATTTTTCATCAGCACTAGGAGAGCTTCCAAAGATGCCCAGTCTACCCTTTGTTTTGCCCCCAGTCTGTTGCCCCTATACGTACATTTATCTTGGAAGACGCCGTCCATTCCCTGTGTTACCCATCCCTATCTAATTTGTTTTTGAAATACCGTCCCTAGGTCCCCCACTCCTCACTAGGGAACAACCTGCTTGCTTTCGACCTTTGGGACTGGAAGACAGTGGGTGCTCCATATTCAGAAGTAGGTTGGAAAGATCCCTTACTAACCCGCCCCCATAGGCATTTTGTTTAGTTGTTTTATTTTTCTTTCTTTTTGAGTGTTTGCCCCACTCCCCATCATCTGATCCCTCATTTAGTTTAAAAAAAAAAAATCCTTTCTGTTTGTATATATAATTTTTGTTTTGTTAAACATGTAAATATTCATTTTTTCAGATTGTATATAAAGCCGACTCATATGCTGGGGAGATTTTAAGCAGATAAACTCCATAGTAAGAATGAAGTCTTATGGTGATAGTGTCTTAGTTTAGGGAACTCAATAAAGTCTTTTCAAAGACCTAGCTCTTAGTTAGAATGACCCTCGACCCCCACTTCCCCCTACCAGCTCCATGCCTGCGTGCTTTGGACCCCAAATGAGACTCTAGCAGTAGATAATGCTAGGGCCGGGGCCAAACACTAAATAACCTGTTGTTCTTGGCCTTCAGGCCAGGATCAAAGTGTAGTATCTCTTCCGGCAGATACTGCAAGCAAAGACCATATGTGAGGACAACCCCACATATAAGACCTTGGTCAATGTAGGGGCACCCCTTCATACCAATTGTCACTATCCAGCTCCCCTACTCCCCGGGGAGCTGGTCCCCATTTCCCCTTCACTCCTCACATTAAAAGTTGGCCTTGTGCCTAATTTGCTTGGTGGGGGAGCAAATAAATACCGTTGTTCTTGGCCTTCGCACCGAGATCAAAGTGTAGTATCTGTTCTGCAGATGCTACACTTAAGGTAATTTGTCCCAGTCAATGGATGGGAAACCCTCTATACTGGGACAATTATTATTTTTGGACCCAACCAGAGTGCCCCTTTTCCTTTTTTTTCGGGGAGCTGGTTTAACTCCACATTAAAAACGACCTTGTGTCACATTTTCCTTTGGTGGGAAAGCAAATAAATACTAATGGAAAAGAGGCTTGCCTTTTTTCTATTGTTCTTGGCCTTCGGGCTGAGATTTCTAGAGTGACAAGGATGACTAACTACCCCCATTTCCCTTTTGAGTTGGCCTTGTGCCTAAGTTTTTTTGTTCATGTTCATTTTTTGCCTGAATAAAAGATTTAATATCTCAAAGTGTAGTATCTGTTCTGCAGATGCTACACTTAAGGTAATTTGTCCCAGTAAATGGAGGAGAAACCCTCTATACTGGGATAATTACTATTTTTGGTCCCAACCAGAGTGTCCCTTTTCCCTTTTTTGGGGAGAGCTGGTTTAAACCCACTTTAAAAACGACCCCGTGTGACATTTTGCTTTGGTGAGAAAGCAAATAAATACTAACAGAAAAGAGGATGATGAATATCAATACACACAAAAGAAAAACTAATTTATTGGAGTATATATATATATATATATAATTATAAATCCGCGTTCCTGTCTTTTTTCACAGATGTTATAGCATATATATGTATATATGTGCTATGACGCCATACAAGATGTCATAATATCTATATCAGTGCAGTATACATCATATGACATCATAGCTTATGACATACATGATGACGTTATGTACCATCATATGTGATGGCGTCATATATGATGACATCATATATAATGACTTTGTATATGGCGTCATAACAAAAAGTTTTAAGGGAGGGGGCAAAAATGAAAGTAAAGTTTCCCGGATAACGCTAGGTAGATTATCTAGTATGTATATATATATATATATATATATATATATATATATATATCTTTTATTTTAAATAAACAATTTATATGGTTACTAGCAGGACCCATGTACTGGCGTTGCCCAGTGGAAGCATGACACAAAACCAGAAGAGATTCTGTAAAGGATCCCCGCAACCCCTCCAGAAAACAAATTAAACTACAGTTGTTAGTAGAGGTCACTGTGTGCCATGGGAAATAGCAGGCATAGGAATCATCTAGCTTCCACTATTGAGCATTGTTTGGAAGTGACAGCTAGGAGAAGCCACTGGCTATGATTATCAACATTAGTGGTTACTGGTGATTAGTGATGGTTTGGGGAAAATACTAGTGATTAGTGATGGTTTGGGGCAAGATATTCATGGGTACTGGCGTTTACTGTTTAGCACTGGCCACCATGATCAGTATGACCTCTATTAGAATGCTCCTAACTGAAATCTTCTGTCCTCAACTGTCGTGCACTGTCGAGCACTGGTATCCACTGGCTGTCAATGAATGCCTGTGGTGGTGACTAATGCTCAATTTCAGTTAGTGCTGTATTGAGGCAGTTACTTGCGATTACTGACATTTGCTGGCGTTTACTGGTAGATCTTGGCTGCCCTTACAACTGTCACTGTTGGTTTCCAGGGTACACTGTTGGTCATTGGCATTTGAAATGCTTCGAAATGAAACAGGCGGTTATTTGTGTTTACTATTTGTCACTAGCTTTCTCTGCAAATATTCTTCATACCCAGTTTCAGGATGCATTGAATAGCTTTAAAATGAAATCGACTGTGGTTACTGTCACTTCTTGACTGGGACAGCCACTGACGGGAACTGGCAAATACTAGTGTGCAAATTACATGTCTTTAACTGTCGGGCACCGTTATCCATGGTGTAATGTTTAAATTAAATGTATCTTCTTCATACGGTATAATAATAATACTCATACTACTACTACTACTACTACGAATTATTAATAATAATAACAATAACGATACAATATCTTTTGATTAAATTGCTAGGTGAAAGTACCAAATAGTCCTAAAAATTTGTGTCCATTTTTCACAGAAGCAACTTCGGAAAGAGAAATATAATAAATAAAATATAGCACTTTGTAATCAGGAATAAAATTACAGTTTATTTACTGATTGTTAAAAATAAAAAGTGTTGCATCTGTCTGGTCCTCTGTTATTGGAGAAATTCTTCTAGACTGAGGCAGTTTTTAATTTTTTCTCTCTCAATCAAGAATATTTAGTAATAT
>NC_136488.1:95614306-95754306 GCF_053919585.1 Euprymna scolopes | reverse complement strand
GATTTTCACAGCTGGTGAATTTCAAAGAAAAACGATATATAATAAAATTCTGTTTTAAACTTGGAAAAAATGCCACAGAAACGTATGAAATGCTTCAAGACTACTTTTGAACTATTTTGTATGAATTGAGCATCAATTTTTGAAGAGCATAAGAGATTCAAGGAAGGCAGGAAGTCTGTGAGGGATAATGAGAGGGGTGAAAGGAGTAAGGAAGTCAGAATGCCAGTATTGGTTGGCCAAATAGATAATTTCATGGCTAAGGAACGTCGTGTGTCTATAGAGACAATCATTGCACAGTTTGATGTCAGTGTGGGAACTGTACACACAATTATAATTGAGGAAGTGAATATGTGGAAGATTTGTGCAAAGTTTGCCCTAAGGTTGCTCAGAGAAGATCAGAAAGAAAGGGGCATTAAGACAGTTCCTCATCCTCCCTATAGTCCAGACCTTGCTCCCTGTGACTTTTGGTTATTCCCTAAGCTCAAGGAAAACTTTAGAGGCTGTCGTTATGAGACAAATGAAGAGATGAAAGAGGCTGTGACGGGGGTCATTGACACGCTCACACAAGAGGACTTCCATGGCGCCTTCCAGAAGTTGTTGGAATGGTACAACAAGTGCATTACAATGAGAGAAGATTACTTCAAAGAGGACTAGAATTTTATGTATATACTATCAATGCCTGTACAAAAAAAGCCTGGAAACTTATTGAAGACATCTCGTGTATATATATATGTATATATTACATTAATCGTCTTGCTTGGGCATTGAAACTGTCCATCCGGTTTATAGCTTCCGGTTTGAAAAATTCTGCACATGTGTAAGTAAATAAAAACAAAGCAATTTTTTTTTTTTGCGTTTAAGATATGCAAATAAAAAAAACTGTAAATCACTTTTGCTTTTTTTTTGTACATAGGCATTTTACGAATTTTATTTGTATTTTTCATTGCAAGTTGGAATCGTTTTCAAACAAAACAAAATATGTTTACAATTTAAAGTCTTTTATATATTATGTAATTGACAGTTTAAAGCCGTTAACATTACTCAGATCAGCTTGCCCAGTTGTTGAAACCGTGTTAATAAAAAGAAACTACTATTATCGGTTGGTTAAGAAAAAGCAAAAAAATTAAAACCATTTAACCGGGAAATCCTATTTTAGATCCCTTTTATTTTAAAAATGAATTTCTTCACTGCAACGGTAACCATTTATTTTTTTACACTCCTAAAATAAATAAAACCGAAAATTATTTTTTAAAAATTGGTTTGCCTTACAAGTATATAAAATCATTCTGCTTAAGTGTTTCAATTTTTTTTTTTTCATTTCAAATAATGAAATACACAAATAATCTCATCGGCATTTTACAAATGTTTCTTTTTCGTATTTTTTCCTTGCATTTCTGTGTATTAGACTTTAAAGAATTCTAATATAAACAAAACGGTACAAAAAACTGAAAAATAATAGAAAAAACATGCACGTTTTTAGTGTCCCAAATTTTTAAAATGATTATTTTGATTGTATTTTTATTGCAAGTTAGAATCGTTTTCAAAAACATACATTAATTTTGTATACTCACTATTCCATAGCTTGCTATA
This sequence comes from Euprymna scolopes, assembly GCF_053919585.1. Classification (NCBI taxonomy): domain Eukaryota; kingdom Metazoa; phylum Mollusca; class Cephalopoda; order Sepiida; family Sepiolidae; genus Euprymna; species Euprymna scolopes. The sequence continues at coordinate 95,752,716 of NC_136488.1, read as the reverse complement.
ATATATATTGACTCAACAGGTCACGGGTGGTCTAGTTATATTATAAAACTCAAATCGTCTTGCTTGGGCGTTGAAACCGTCCATCCGGTTTGAAAAATTCTGTACATGCATAAGTAAATAAAAACAAAGCCATGAAAGTTTTTTTTAATCAACAATTTTTTTCACATTTAAAATATGAGTAAAAAAGTACCAGAATGGATTTTCCGGGAAAACTTAGGTCCCCCCCCCCTTGGGGTGCTTTTCGGGTTAAAATGGCTAAAATTGACACTTTTTCTGCTTATTAAAAAAAAATTGATGCCTTGGATTTTTATAAAACTGTCTGGAAAGTTGTAACTAACTGATTTCTATATAATTTTGTTTGTCTATACTTTGCGATAACTCTTGGGTTTGCCCCAGGGTTTCTTTTAGGGCTAATAAAAACACTCCATTTTTGAGACTATTTTACCATATTTGTCCAAAATTTTCCCTGTATGTCTATTTAGCAATTTTGCATGGTGCTGAACTCAAATTTAAATATGTTAAGGTTTTGAGGACTTTTGGGTCTAAATTTGGAGAGGGGGGGGGGGCAAATGATGGACTTAATCATTTCTTTTTTTTTGCATGGTGCAGAACTCAAATTTACATATGTTAATGCCTAAAACTGCACCGTTTGTTCATTTTCACCAGGATTTGATGTCCCCTGGGGATTTCTGGGACTAAATGAGGGGGGGGGCAATGCTGAATTTAGTCATTTTTATGCCTTGTTTACTGTGCACTCATGGGGGACCAAGCATGCTTCACTTGTTTTGATTTCAAATGATGTATTTTCAAATAAGTTTTCCTTATAATATCTGTACTTTATGTATCATTTTAAAGAGAGTTTTTCATTCTATCTAATCATCTAAATCACAATTGTTTTGTAACAATTTTGTCTTTTTTCAGAACGTTGAATACAAAATAGAAAAAAAAGTAAATTTGCAGAATTTTCTTATTTCAATTCAAGCTAGGCCGAAAAGCCACTGATACAGTTCGCAATATCAACATAGTGTTTCCCTCAGGAACCACTACTGAATACACAGCACAATAGTGGTTTAAGAAATTTCGTGGTGGTGACGAGAGTCTTGAAGATGATGAGCATAACAGTTGGCCATCGAATGTTGGCAACGATCAATTACGAGCCTTAGTTGAAGTCAATCCATGCACAACTGTTCAAGAACTTGCTAATGAATTAGACGTAACATATACAATGATTTCCAACCACTTGAGAGAAACTGGAAAGACAAAAAAAAATTGATAAATGGGTGCCTCACGAATTGAACGATAATCAAAAGAAATTCCATTATGAAGTGTCATCTTCCCTTCTTTTACGAAACAAGAACAACCCGATTCTTGACTGGGTTATTATGACTAGCAGTGGAAAGTGGGTTCTTTACGACAACCAGTGACACACAGCTCAGAGGCTAGACGCCGACGAAGCTCCTCAACATTCCCAAAGCCAGAGTTGCACCAAAAGAAGATCATTTGGTGGTCTACGATAGGTCTCATCTATTAGTGTTTTTGAATGCAGGTGAAATCATTACAGCGAAGAAGTATTGTTAAATGCATCAGAAACTTTGGCAACACCCAGCATTAGTCAACAGAAAAGGCCTAATTCTTCTCCACAATACCTGATCGCACGTTGCTAAACCGACCCTGCAGAAGTGAAATGAATTGATCTACGAAACTCTGCCTCAATCATTATACTCTCCAGACCTTTCACCTACCGACTACTACTTTTTCAAACATCTCGACAACTTTCAGCATGAGGAATGCTTAAAAAAACCTAAGCAATATCAAAACGCCTTCAGTGACTTCATTGCCACCAGAACGCAAATTTATTTTATGTTATTGACATGAATACATTTGTTTTGAATTGGCAAAAGTGTGTTGATTCTGATGGTCCTTATTTTGATCAACAAATTTTTGTTTGAGCCGAGATATGTTCATCTAAATTTAAAAGTTAAAAACTGTGAGTGATTACTACTTAAAAACTTCAATTAATTAGAATAATATATATATATATATGTATATATATATGTATATATATATATATATATATATGTATATATATATATATATATATATATGTATATATATATATATATGTATATATATATATATATGTATATATATATATATATGTATATATATATATATGTATATATATATATATATATGTATATATATATATATATATGTATATATATATATATATGTATATATATATATATATATGTATATATATATATGTATATATATATATATATGTATATATATATATATATATGTATATATATATATATATGTATATATATATATATATGTATATATATATATATATGTATATATATATATATATATGTATATATATATATATATATGTATATATATATATATATATGTATATATATATATATGTATATATATATATATATATGTATATATATATATATATATATGTATATATATATATATATGTATATATATATATATATATATATATATATATATATATATACTAGCTGTACCCGGCCACGCGTTGCTGTGGCTCAGTTTGTTAAAATGGAACACATTCCTCATAAAAAATTGCATTTTGTATTGTTTATTTATTTTATTATTTTTGCAATTTTTTTTTTATCAATAAAACTTGTTTTTTCCCCCAAGAAAAGGTGAATTTTTTACCATAAATTGTTAGGTGAAAGTTTTTTTGGGTTTTTTTTTCAGGAAAATTTACACTTTTTTTAAAAAAAAAAAGTTGGCAGTAAACATTTCTTTTTGAAAACAGAATTTTTACTATAAAAAGAAAAGATGAATGCTTTATATGAACACTGTAAATAGTTAGGTGAAAGTAGAGAAACGTTAGATTTTTTTTTTTCAAGAGAATGTACAAATTTTTTTTGTCAATAGATGTTAAGAAAAATAAACGGAAAAAATACTCCCATCATTAATTAATTCTGCAAAAAAATAAATAAAATGTTGGTTTAGTGTTTCAACATTTGAACAAAGTTCGGCTAAATCCGGTGATTGCTGGTCGAACCCTAAACTAATTGGAATCCGGTGCAAGGAGGTGGGGGTGGGGAGGTTAAATTCTGCATGAGTACCATTCTTTTTAATTTTGTCTTTTGTTCAATTTTTTGTGTGGGCTTTTAGTGCTAGCAAACTAAAACATTTAACCAAAATGCAAAAAATTCAACAATTAAATAATTTTAATAAGTGCCCAGCTCCTAATACAAATCCTAGTAAATCAATCCCCCTTATTGGAAACACTGAAAGGAAGGACGAAACCAAAATATTGCCAGTATGTTTGGGAGAGGTTTTATAGGTCTATCAGAAAGTGGCCATTAAAAATGATGATCAGAACTTTAATAATTCAACTTACTATTTTTTGAAGCTTATAACTACTTGAAAATATAATTCAAACCCTAATTTTTTTTTCAATTAAAGGAGCAAAGACCAAATTTAAAAAGATAACAGGTTTAATAGCAAATTATGCAATATTTGTTTCTTTAAAGCGGTTTTCTTTTTAAAAAAATATAAAGAAAATCAACATATTTTGACTTGCTTATAAATATATGTATATATATAAATGCCAAAAAATCACTTACCTAAAAAAATATTATTAAATGGGTAGTTCCATTCTTCATTGTTAAGAATTTATCCATATTTATATTTTAAATTCCATGTATTTTGTAAATAAAAGGATTTTTTAAAGCGAGGGTCCTAGAAAATCGCATTTTTGTAACATGTTTTGCGCAAAGTGTTAAATAGCTGCTGCTGCTGCTGCTAAAATGAAATTTATGAAGTATGGTTTCATCCATAAGCATAAATAATGTCTCTTTTTTATTGTGTGTGTTAACCAAAATTAGTATTTTTCATCCTCCGTAGTTAAAAAAAAAAACGCACATTCACTTATAAGTTTTTCCCCTAGAACAAAAAATCCGCTTCATCGATTTAAAAAAAATTCTTTTAATGAAATACACGAGTTTTTGATTGATATATTTTAATACTTTTTCATCGACTAATTTTTTTTTTTTAATATCTAAAAAAAGAAAACATTCAATGAGATAGAAAAATTTGCCGTCAGCGTCTGGTATTTACTTGATGATGTAAGCATAACATGAGCTTTCATTTAAAAATAAATCAACATGTTTTTTTTTTTAAAAAAAGGTTTTACACTTTGGATTTTACAGGTAAATTTCCAAAAAACTATTCTTTTTTTCGTTTTAAATTGGAATATTTTCTTTATTGATCTTTTATCTTCAATTTGTGATATATAAAACTTTGACACATAAATTAATTATTAAAATTTTAATAAACATTTCAAAATGGGGGTATGAATTTGAAAAAAAAACGTTTGTCTAAAATATTATATTTGGTTTATTGGAAAGAGCATAAAATTTCACATTGACCCTGAAATTATCGTAAAAATTGAACCAATAGAAAAATTTTGATAGATTTTTAAAGTTTAAAAATTGAAAAATATTTAACTCGTAAAATTCTATTGATTTTATTACGTTAAAAAAAAATGGCTGCACGCCGGCATTTTGTAAACATTTTCTAAACACTGTTTTTTTGTTAAATAAAAAAAATAATATTTCTATTATTTTTTAAACAACTTTAATAGTTTATTTTGAAAGTATATTCCATATAGAAAATAAACAACTCACTTTAAAAAGAGAAATTACGAGTTTTTTATATTTTATTTGCAGTTTTCTGTTAGGGGTGTCAAAATTTTTTCCAAATTTCTGATACATCTAGAGGTTCTATTCTTTTTTTTTTCTTTCTTTTTTTTTCAATATTTTAAGCAGATTTGTCACTCAGCTAGCAGATTTGATGCTTGTACACTTTATTGCCGAAATTGGAGACACCATTTTTTTCACGCACTTGCTATCCAAATCTAGGGGAGACATCATTATATGGGCGAACGATTGCTTCCGGAAAGGGAAAGAATAAATTTACCAAAATTAACATTTATTACTCCCTTAAACTAAAATTATCATTTATTACTTCCAGAAACTTGGTAAACCGATATTGCTGGAGAAAATGAATCTTGACAATTCAAAAAAATAATAAATTATTTATTTGTTAAAAAAAAACAAAAAAAAAAACAAACAAACAAAAAAACACACACAAACGAAAAAATAAACAAACAAACAAAAAAAACTAATAAATGTTTTGGTTTTGTTTTGGTTTTCAATTGGCTCTCGCCCAGGTTAAACTATTATGAATATGTCATTTCAATTTTCGGTTTTTAATATTAAAAAAAAAAAAAAATGTTCCCTAAAAAACTTTCCCGTTCTCATCAATTAAACCGAAACATTTCCAATTAAACAATTACGGATATATGTTCTCTTTCACTTTCTTTATTTACTTTTAAAGCAACATTGGACTTTATAAAATAGTTTTTTTTTTTTTTTTTTTTTTTTCGAAGAAATAAATAATTTTAAACATTTTTTTGAATTGTCAAGATTCATTTTCTCCAGTAATATCGGTTTACCAAGTTTCTGGAAGTAATACATGATAATTTTAGTTTAATTTAACGTTTCCGGAAGTAATAAATGTTAATTTTGGTAAATTTATCCAAGGGCATAAATAATGTCTCTTTTTTATTGTGTGTGTTAACCAAAATAAGTATTTTTCATCCTCCGTGGTTAAAAAAAAAAAAAACGCACATTCACTTATAAGTTTTTCCCCTAGAACAAAAAATCCGCTTCATCGATTTTAAAAAAAATTCTTTTAATGAAATACACGAGTTTTTGATTGATATATTTTAATACTTTTTCATCGACTAATTTTTTTTTTTTTTTTTAATATCTAAAAAAAGAAAACATTCAATGAGATAGAAAAATTTGCCGTCAGCGTCTGGTATTTACTTGATGATGTAAGTATAACATGAGCTTTCATTTAAAAATAAATCAACATGTTTTTAAAAAAAAAAAAAAGGTTTTACACTTTGGATTTTACAGGTAAATTTCCAAAAAACTATTCTTTTTTTCGTTTTAAATTGGAATATTTTCTTTATTGATCTTTTATCTTCAATTTGTGATGTATAAAACTTTGACACATAAATTAAGAATATTTATTATTTGCTTTTGACACCCCATATAATGATGTCTCCCCTAGATTTGGATAGCAAGTGCGTGAAAAATTTTGGTAAATTTATTCTTTCCCTTTCCGGAAGCAATCGTTCGGCCATATAATGATGCCTCCCCTAGATTTGGATAGCAAGTGCGTGAAAAAAAATGGCGTCTCCAATTTCGGCAATAAAGTGTAGAAGCATCCCAGATTTTTATGGGTCGCTATTTTTGCCATAAATTGTTAGGTGAAAGTTTTTTTTCAGGAAAACTTGCACTTTTTTTTTTTTAAAGAGAGTTGGTAGTAAACGTTTCTTTTTGAAAACAGAATTTTGTACTCCTTGGGCGTTGAGTTCCATGGCGACCAGCATAAAAAAACACGCATCGTTCCCTTTCTGACGCAAGCGCACGTAACACTTTTTTTTTATTTACTGACGTTGTCGTAGTAACTAAACGATTATTTGTTACATTATTTATTTTGAAAAAAAAGTTTTACTCTTTATGAATATTAAAAGAAAAATTATTAAACATTTATTAATAGTGCCTTTGCCTTACTTTTACAGACATTTGTTTTTAAATTTCGTAAATGACAACTTTTATCGACTTTTTTTTAATAGCATTTGCGGATGGGTATGCTGGCACTTTTTTTTTTTAATTTCTTTTTAAATGACTTTTTATCGACTTTTATTTTAACAGCATTTGCGGATGGGTAAAAAACGAAAAAAATAACTAAGCCATTTACTGACAATTTCTAACATTTATTTGTTAAAAATGGTTTAGTTATTTTTTTTTTTTCGTTTTTTACCCATCCGCAAATGCTATTAAAAAAAGAAAGTCGATAAGAAGTCATTTAAAAAGAAATTAAAGCAAATGTCAGCATACCCATCCGCAAATGCTATTAAAAAAAAAAAGTCGATAAAAGTCGTCATTTAAGAAATTTAAAAACAAATGTCTGTAAAAGTGAGGCATTATTGATAAATGTTTAGTCATTTTTCTTTTAATATTCATAAAGAATAAAGAGTAAAACGTTTTTTCAAAATAATGTGACAGATAATCGTTTAGATACTACGACAACGTTAGTAAATAATAATAAAAAAAAAGTGTTACGTGCGCTTGCGTCAGGACGGGAGCGACGCATGTTTTTTATACTGGTCGCCATGGAACTCAACGCTCAAGGAGTACCACGAATTTTTATTATAAAAAGAAAAGATGAATGCTTTATATGAACACTGTAAATTAGGCACCGCCAAAACTGGGGGGGGGGGGGCAGGTAAGTACTTTTTGACGGACCGTCTTTTTAAAAATCTACCAAAAATTAGGTAATTATCCAATCAATACGAAATTTTCAGCGATTATTAAGAGAAGAATTAACTTTATAACAGTGCACTTATTTTTCATAAACAATATTTATATATATACATATCTTTTGCTTACAACCCCCCCCCCCCACTTGTTTTGAGGGGGTTCCAAGTATGCTTAAAATAATCATCTGAAACTGAACAAAACATATTATGTTGTTGTAAGGGACGGGATTATAGATAGATAAAAAAAATTGTTTCCATACCTTATTTTGATGTCTGAATATCAAAACTTCGATTGTGTTTAATTATCCTGCTTTTGAGTTTTGAAGTGTGAAATTCGGTGAATATGTTAAGTAAAATAATTAATTTAAGTTAAGCAAAACAAACAAAACATTTTTTTTTAAATATTTATACGAAAAAAGCCATTTAAAAATATTTGATAAATAAATTAACAATTTCTTTTTAGCGAGCCGAATAATTCATGACCATTATTAAACATGCTTTGAAGAATCGATAAAAAAAAAAAAAAAAATTCGATAAATATTGTGCCCTTTGTGTTAAAAATATCATTACTTTTTCAATCAAGTTTGGAAACGTTTGCCGCCTTTCGACTACAGTGGACCAAACGCGCTGAAATAATTTTTTTTATTCCGCTTTAAATTGCCCCCTCCCCATTTTGGAGAGCCTGGCCCCCACACACATACACATTAAAAACCAAACTCATACAAATGGTCACCCATCTGGTACTGGCCAGCCTCAGCGTTAATAATACATTGAAATTTTCGTCACTGAAAAATAAGTTGTTTTTTTTTGGCTTTTTGGTCTTCCGTAGTTAGCTTTTCATCAAGCACAAATATAAACAGTAATCAAATCGACTCGAAGTAACTGGTTGCCTATATGAATAAGTGGAATTATTTGAAATCCAGGTACTTATATTATAATATTTTTGCATATTCTCATAGAAAATCACCCTAAATCTTAGTTAGACAAGAAATAAATAAATTAATTCTTTCAAAAACCTTCTTTTTTTTAAAAACTATTTATATACGTTTTTTGTGCAAAACAAAAAATGCCAATTGTTAACTTTTGGGGAAAATTTAACATCTAAAATTTAATTAAAAATAGTAGAAAAAGTTTTACATTATTCTGCTTTCTATATGAATTTTAATTCAGGTGTTGGAAAAAGTCCAGGATCCGGTAGTTCACTGTCGTCAGTGGTTGCAAAGAATGCTCTCTGCGCCCCTAACCAATGGGGACAAGTAACAGATCAAAAGAAAAAGGAATCAAAACTCTAGCCTCGCTCGCTTAAACTTACTCAGCGAAGTGACAAGAGAAGAAGAAGAAGAAGAAGAAGAAGAAGAAGAAAAAAAGAAGTATATTGGGAATGGTTGTAGGTTGCCTTTTATAACCAATAGGAACAAGCCTCCCACCACTCCCTTAGTCTATTTAGGCGGTGAGACAGATCTGCTCATGCTGGTTCATTCCCCCCCGACGGACAGCGACACCCATCCGTAAGTAGCCTCCATTTTTTTTATACACACTCCCAACAAAAGAAAAAAAAAAAGAAAAAGAAAAAAAAGGGGAAAAAATGGGGTCCAAGGCACGATTCATTATGCAGGAAGCAGACTCGGCCTGCCTCTACGCCTTCTCTGGGGCTCACACTCAGGGCAGTACCACTTTTGTCTTTCTGGAGGTTCTTGGTCGATTCCCACACATCTGAAGTGGTACCACCTGTCGCACGCGTCACAGGCGATCATGGCTAGGTTCTGTTGAGGATGATTGCAGCTAGGGCACAACCAGGTTTCAGCCTCAGCTACCAATGGCGAATCAGGCTCTTCCTCGAGAGAAGCATCAACAGGACAGCGGCAGTTCAAGGAGATTTCGAGGGGATACAGGTGTTTTAGAGAATGTACTTCTACCAGACCATTAGCCCTTCTGACTCGAGCCGCTCTAACGATGTTGTCGTTGCCTTGGACGAGCTCGGTAACAGTACCTAACGCCCAAAAGGGCCTGGGCCTCAGAGGGCTTTTTATAAGAACGACATCATCATTCCGAAGCCGATCTCCCGATTGGGGGCGAAATAGCGCAGGAGCCTTTCTTCCCAACTCCAGAAGGTATTCCTTGTACCAGAGCTCGTTGTATCTACTCAGGCATTGGTCTCTAAGCTGCAGAGTACGTATCAGCTCAGATTGGTCGAGAGGAACCGAAGGAGCCTCTTCATCCAACCTGAATAATAATCCAGGGCACTTATTAGGTCTGAGGAACATATTGGGCATAATGGCAGTCACATCCTTGTCAGCCGACGATATGTAAGTAAGAGGTCGGTTGTTGACCGACCTCTGTATGTCGGAAATGATGGTAAGTAAAGAGAAATAGTTCAATTTTTCTCTTCCAACAACTTTATACAGGTAGTTTTTTATAGTTCGAATACACCTTTCCCATGCCCCTCCATACCAAGAGGAAAAGGGCGGAATAGTCTTCAGTTTCATGTTGCTAGGACCATATCTGTCCTGGTAATCCTTGCAGAGCACAAGCCGGTTGAAGAGTCGCTCTCCTCCCTTGAAAGTTTTAGCATTATCGCTATATAAGGCCTCAGGGACACCGTTCGGTTTGTGAAATGGATCAGAGCTTGTAGGAAGGAGGAGACACTCATATCTGGTACCACTTCTATGTGGACGGCCCTGATGTTCAGACAAGTAAACAATAACAGATACATTTTTATATTTCTTTTCCCATCCCACACCCACAGATGGCCGGTAAAATCGATCCCGGTGTGTTGGTATGGGGTACAGAAGTCAGTCCGATGTGAAGGCAGGTCGGCAGAAGCTTTCGGTGGTGATGGCCTAGAGTTATAACGTTTACACGTCGAACATTCAGCTAATATTAGGTTAACAGCTTGCCTTCCCTGGGGTACCCAGTAACCGCGCCGCCTTAGTTCAGCCAGGGTTGATCCGGTCCCCAGGTGGCAACACCCCTTATGGCAGTCCATGATTATGAGCCGTGTCACAGGGTGCTGTTTTGCTATCAAGACGGGGTTCTTAACTTCATAATCGTAGTGTAAGGAAGGGTCGATCCTACCCTTCGAACGAATCAGCCCATCATGATCCAGGTAACGGTTTAAGTCGCGAACCCTAGCCGGCAGGTGATCCCCGTCAGGCCTCCTTAGGTATTCAAGTTCCGCAGGGAACACTTGCTGCTGCATAGTCCTCATTAGGTAGGTAGCTGCCCTGGATTCGCAGTCCCACTGACGGTGAAGTCTGATAGCTAAGAACTTAAAAACCAAGGATGTGACCCTCAATAAACGGGAGAAGGATGAAAAACGATCAAAGGATACGACAGAAGCACATCCCGGCTCGCGAGAGATAGAACAATTTGCCGGAGTTCGGGCCATCTGCTGACACATCCCACTTAAGCAAGGCAGATCCAGCTCCGGCCACTGAGAGATCCCACCGCCAAGCCAAGAAGGGCCTACGCGCCAAAAGTCTAGGCAGGAACGGAACCTCCTTAAGGATATGCCTCTCGTTATCAAATCGGCAGGGTTTGACTGAGTGTTCACGTATTTAAAGAAGGTTTGCAATCCATAGCGAGTCTCTAACTCAGTTTTCATCATTAGCACATCCCTTAATCGATTCCTGGCGAAAATGTTGTTGGAAGCCATGGTTTGGGAGAGGAGCCAAGACAGCACAACCTGAGCGTCTGTGGCCACACACAAGTTGGTTGGTATGAACCCCTCACAGTTGTCTAAAATCGAGGGGAGACACTTGAAGGCAAGAAAGACCGCCATCAGTTCCAAAACCGGCAAGGTTTTGTCCTTCATGGGTGCGATCTTGGCCTTTGCTGTACGATGTAAACAGCCATCCCATAGGCATCCTTGGAGGCGTCGCAAAAGATGTGCATCTCCCCGGGCAGCTCCGGTACTATGGTCTTTCGGTCGAAGTGTAGGTCACCCAACCTTGAAAGTTCCCCGGCAAGTTCTCTCCAGACACTCTGGATGGCAGGAGAGGCGATATCGTCCCAGCCCATACCATCTTTCCACATAGCTCTGATCAGTATACGACTCCTGATAGTGACAGGCAAATAGAGAGACAGTGGGTCAAACACCTTAGCTGTTTCCGAAAGGATGCTCCTTTTGCTTGATGCGTTCGCATCACATTCAGTATGGGGTACGAACAATTCTTCGGTAAGCGGGGAGTAGCGATACCCGAGAACCTTCTCCCACTGCTCTCCATGGGTGCTCAACGTGCTGTCCTTCTCCATTCTGGCACGGAGGGTCTCGCAATTGGTATTGCAAGACTGAATGATGAAACCTCCCTCCTGTAAGCGTTCCCGAACAAGGGTGTACAATGAAAACAGATCATTCCGGTCAGCCACAGAAGCGACAAGATTGTCCACATAAAACTTTTCCGCCATCATCTGGCGGCAGGCATCCAGTGGGTATTTGGCCGTGTGCAACTTCAAGATACATCCCAATATAAACGGGCTGGAGGTAAAACCAAAAATAAGGGTGGTATACCGGAAACAACGCAGGAAACTTCCTTCCCTCAGAAAGAAGCAAAACCGGTTCTTGTCAGCCTCCGATTTAAGATGAATCGTCAGAAATGCACGACGGATGTCTGCTAACAGAATGTAATGGTTTGTTCTAAAGGCCAACAGCAGTTTTAAAATGTCCCCAGTGAGGTTGACACCCGAATAAGCCGCTTCGTTTAGGGACAGTCCGCCTCCAGTCTTCAAACTGCAGTTGAAAACTGGTCTAATTTTAGTTGTCATCGTTGGATCCGTCTTAAAAACAGGTCTATGCGGTATCCAAATGTATTGATCAAACTCCTGAGGGGAGACAAAAATTTCCTCAATGATACCCTCTCTCTGCTGTTGCCTGAATACCTCCAAATATTCGGCATATCGGTTTTTCTTTGTTAAGTTCGAGGCTACTCGGTCCAGGATGCGCAATGATGCTGCGTGGTTGGAGGGCACCTTTTCTAATCTATCCTGATGCCAGGGGAGCTCCACATAGTATTTACCATCGCGTAGTTCCACAGTCTCCTCAAACCGTTGTATTAATTCCTGATCATATTCAGAGAACCTCTCTTGGTCAGGTATTCCTAAGGACTCCAGGCTCACTATCTGTTCCAGTCCTCTTTGGACAGCACTGTCAGGAAAGCAATCCTCAAAGGGGTACGAACAATTCTTCGGTAAGCGGGGAGTAGCGATACCCGAGAACCTTCTCCCACTGCTCTCCATGGGTGCTCAACGTGCTGTCCTTCTCCATTCTGGCACGGTCGAGACTCCAACACAAAACACAGATGGGAGGCCTCGACCTGCGGAGTATGCTCCATTATAGTATTAAAGGACAGATGAGTCGTATCACGAGAGGGTATATTATCCAAAATGAAGGAGTCGAGATCTCCGAACGGGACTAATCCAGACGGGACCGAGAAGGCCCAACCCCCCAAACACGGAACCAGTTTAAAGGGGTCTAGGTGCTGAATCAGGTCCAGGCCAATCACGCCCTCGATAGTTATTAAATCGGTTCCCTCCTCGAACTGGCCAGCCAGTGAGCAGCCCATGTTTCTGAAGGTGCGCAACATCGATGATAAATTCCGCAACCGAATCGATAAATCGAGAATGCCAGACACCAAAACCGGACACCCTACCGTGTCTCCTGCGCCCAAGTCGGTCTCCAATACTACCTCCATAAATTGTTGTAGACACTCCCCAAGAAAGGTAGACAGCTTAAGTTGACACTGGGCTCCAACGGGCTCATCCGGACACAGATATCCCAGAATACGAGAAGACAGATATGTCCGCCCACTGCCTGTATCCAAAAGGCAATTCACAGAAACTTCACTCGCTCCGTACGAGAAGGTAACAGACAAGATGGGTGGAAGGGAGCGAGAGTAACCGGCTGAGTCAGCGCCTATAACGTCCGCCCCAAATGATGAAGTAGCAGAAGTCCATTGATTGGGTTTCCGTGTCGCACAGCGGCCTGTAACATTTGGTGGTGGCAGTGATGAACTAGAACGCCCCTTGATTTGCATCCGCTTAATAGCTTCACCAGTGAGCCCAAATAGAGCTGATAGAGGCGGTACTCTTCTATCTGCGAGTGCCATCAATTCCCCCTTCAGGTCATCAGGGAACTTTCTGAAGAGTATTTTGCTCATGAGCCTAGCCCCGCTAGAAGTGTCCACCGAAAAATCGCAAGAAAAAAAGTTTCCCAATTCCTCAAGCATGGAGGCTGTCCTGGTGATAAAATCCCCCAATTCCGAGAGGGAAGCATTCCTTTTTGGTGAGAAGTTCAGGATGTCCTCAAAGATATGGTCCACGGTATTGTCGAGATCCAAATATTCACGCTTAAGAATAGATAAGGCTCGAGTATAATTCGAGTTAGTGCAGCTGAAATGTTTGACAAGCCGTAGGGCCTCGCCAGAGAGACAACATTTCAGAAAGTTGAGTCTGTCTGCATCGCTGGCCATATCAAATACACAGTTCTCAAAACGAGTAAGAAAATTCCAAAAGCTAAGGGGATCAGCTGCCAACTCCTGCCCACTGAAGGTGGGCCCCATGATTTGGAGCTGAGGAGGCTTGACAACGAAGGAGGCGGCAGTCCTACCCGACGCAGAAGACGCTCCAAACAACTGGGGAACAGATCCATCACTGGGACCAGGCAGAGATGACTTGCGGAAATTGTCTAGGTCCTCCACGGCATTAAGGTATTCCACCTTCTGCCTCAACCAATCGTCCTCGCTCTCATCAGGGGCCCTTCCATCCAGGCGGTCCAACTGACCCACGCATACCTCCAACTCCTCGACATCAGCCAGAATTTGCCCCCTAAAGGTGGAGTATGCCAGAGAGCCCATGCGTCCAGAACAGGCAGATATGCGACGCAGAATCCTGTGTGACAAATTTTCCTTTTCTGATAATATCTTATCCCTAGTGGCATCCATTGGGGAGGAAAGGGTTATTGGACATTCTTTGCAAGATGTTGGAAAAAGTCCAGGATCCGGTAGTTCACTGTCGTCAGGGGTTGCAAAGAATGCTCTCTGTGCCCCTAACCAATGGGGACAAGTAACAGATCAAAAGAAAAAGGAATCAAAACTCTAGCCTCGCTCGCGTAAACTTACTCAGCGAAGTGACAAGAGAAGAAGAAGAAGAAAAAGAATTAATAGGAATGGTTGTAGGTTGCCTTTTATAACCAATAGGAACAAGCCTCCCACCACTCCCTTAGTCTATTTAGGCGGTGAGACAGATCTGCTCATGCTGGTTCATTCCCCTCCGACGGACAGCGACACCCATCCGTAAGTAGCCTCCATTTTTTTTCTACACAGGGTTTCATCTTTCTGGAAAAAAAAGTTACTCAGAAATAATGGATTTTAATAAATGTAATTTCGTTTTAAAAAACAACAACAACTTGATTTTTCGGCCATTTTTGGCGGTGCCTACTGTAAATAGTTAGGTAAAAGTAGAGAAAAGTTAGTTTTTTTTTTCAAGAGACTGTACAAATGATTTTGTGATCAACAGATGTTAAGAAAATAAACAGAAAAAATACTTCCATTATTAATTAATTCTGCAAAAAAATAAATAAAATGTTGGTTTAGTGTTTAAACATTTGGACAATGCTCGGCTGAATTCGGTCACCATAATGGCTGGTGGAACCCTAAACTAATTGGAATCCGGTGTGTGTGTGTGGGGGGGGTAAATTCTACAGGAGTAGCATTCTTTTAAATTTTATCTTTTGTTCAATTTTTGTGTGGGCTTTTAGCGATTGCAAACTAACAAATTTAACCAAAATGCAAAAAAATTCAACAATGAAATAATTTTGCTCAGCTTCTAATACAGATCCTAGTAAATCAATCCCTCTTATTAGAACACTCAAGGGAAGGACGGAACCAAATTATTGCCAGTATGTTAGGGAGAGGTTCTATTTTTTTTTTATTTTTTATTTTATTTTTTTTTTTAAGCAGACTTGACACTCAGTTACCAGATTTTTATGGGTTGCTCGTTAACTTACGATAAAACTTGCGAAGTACGCACTGGATTGTTGTAAAAATGGAATGGAAATTTAAATTTCGCTCCGTTTTAATTTTTTTTTTTAATTGTGCTTCTCCCAAACAAATATAATCAAGAGAATAACATTCAACAATTGTACTTTATATATATAAAACACAAAATATTAAAAAATATATATATATTAACGAAAGAGAAATAATTCCATTTTTAAACGGAAAAAGTCAATTTGGTATATAAAAGTTCCGTTTAGTGATGTCACGTGATGGCACGCAGAGTGAAATAATTGTCCCCAAATAAAAAAAATGGTCCATCCATACAAAGAAAACCACCTATTTATTATAGAAAAATTAAGTATAATGCTATAATTAAAAAGAGATATATAGAAACACGCATGGGTACAGTAAACATATTATACAAAAATGTGGAAACCATCCATCCAGTGGTTATTTAGACTATTAATTACGAACGAACCAAGAGTTACATTTTTATATATATCTATATATGTATATATTGTTCTAATTTGCCGTAATTAACAATGAATTCGCTAAGTGACCAATATTTATATTCTAAACTAGCATGGGTGCCCGACGTTACCCAGGTGTTCGGAGGTGTGTGTTGAGCAAAAAAAAAAAAAAGTGGTAGTAGGAAGGCAGGCTCGAACCCGTACTGCGAAGGAGGAAAAGAACAGGAAAAAACCATGACATCTTTGCTGTTATGACCACCGCCAAACCGGAAGTGGCGTAGGTTTAAATTAAGGCTAGATAATCGAAAAGAGGGGATAACTTTCGAAAATATCGGCGAAAAAGCGACCCCTCTCCTGTAGAAAAGTGCCCAGTTCAGGATGAAGAAATTAATGTTTTTAGCCAATTTTTCTGTATTTGTCGTCTGAAGGGTCGAACTTCAAAACGATACTGATCTTTTGAAAATCCGCCGCCTCTGTCGAAAGTTTTAGGCAGACATGCAAACATACATTTATATATTTGTAGTTAAAATTTTCGACCCAAACCGATTAAAAAGCTTGCCCTATCTATGAATACTCTTTATGGAAAATTTCAAATGTTTAGACCAAAAATCGTCTGAGTAATTTGGTAGAGTCCTCAGAGGTCAAATTTGTTTTAACTTTGACCCTGTAGAGGACTAAGATATATAAATCCTAATCCCGTTACGAAAGAAAAATAATGAAACAAATGGAATGAAGAAAACAAAGACTCAATTGCTGGAATAGATAAACGTGTCGTTTATTTACTGCTGAAAAAATGAATGTTTTAGATATAACACGTGTTCGTGTCCACGCGGGTGTAACCATCGTTTGTTGCAGGATTAGTATTATAGAAGGAAAAAGGAAATGTGTGTTCATCTCACATTCGGGTCACTATCGTTTGTTCGCGCGTGGGAAGAGAAGTGAGTGATGTAGTGGAAAATGGGAATGATAGTCCAGCGTGTAGACAAAGAAAAAGATAGGGGGTTGACATCAGTTAAACTGTGCGCCATGTTAGCAGTCAGCTATGTGGTGGTGTTCTCTGGCACAAGTAGTAGATAGAGAGAAAGAGTGAGAATATCAATCATGTTCATGGAGAGAGAAAGCGTATAAAGTGTACGTACTGTCTGTTGGCTTTTTGTCCCACATAGTAGCAAGTGGCGTGAGGCACGCGCGTGCGCGCGCCTGCCGAAAAGGCATGCTGTTGGTCCGTGTAGACCGCCCAGCTAGGAAGCTGGTCTGAAAAGGGCTGGAAACAGCTTGTCTCTTGCTTTTATAATTGTTTCCGGTGGTCTTTTGCGCATGTGTGGATTTCCTTTGAAAGGGGAAGTGATGTTGTCCATGCGTGCGTGTATGTGAGTACATGTGTGTACGTTAGCATGTGTGTCTATACACGTGAATGTGAGTGTATGTACGTGAACGTGAATATATGTACATATGTGGACGTGGGCGCGTATGTTTGTGTGCGCGTATGTATATGACAAGTAATATAGCTTGAGATGTGAACGCATGTTTTTGTGTGAGACTAGAAAAGGCTCGTGCAACCCCTATTATGAACCCTTAAAATTTATTGTTTTGGGCTCAAATCAAGTTATTAAGTTAGATCCATGTCCAAGGAACCTATATCTAAAATTTCAAATGTTTAGACCCAAAATTGTCGGAGGAGTTTAGTAGAGTTCTCAAAGGTCAAATCGTTGAACTTTTTGACCCCTTAATCGGCAAATTTCTGGCCGAAAACCGATCACATCGATTTTCTCAAATCTCAGTACCCTGTATATCACATTTCGAGTCTGTTGACTTAAAATTGACAGAGTTATTGCGTAGGGAAATGTACACACACAAACAGACACAAAGACACTTTCACAGATATATAGATAGATATAAGTAAGTTAATGAAATCCTAGAAGGATTGCTAGATTAAAAAGTACGTCAAAAGTGAATCAATTATGTTTATTAAATAAATGTGTTATTATTTGGATTGTTTGAACTACTGTTTTCATCTTCAGTATTATTCTCGTAACGTTTTGGCCAATGTAACCTCCGATCTTTCTTCAGGTCTGTCTTGTTAAACTTGGGTATTTTCACATCAAACTAGGGAATCTGCATGGAATTTTGACATGAACCCTTTTATTTAATCCACATGGGTCTCACTACTAACCGACCATGATTCTTCTGTGGGCAGATGAAATCAGTGTACCCTTGCAAGTTGATTGGTCAGTATGTAACCAAATCACCTAGCAGGGACATTTCTCCATAAGGAAAAATATTTATTTTTTTTTTTTATTTATAACTGTTACATAATTGTAAGTTGATGAAAAACATTATGAGAAGATTGTGACTGATCAATGAAGTGAATTAAGTTTGAGTACTCATGGGATCCCCTAACAAGTGCAACCTTGGCGTGATTAGGGGGGCTTGTATGTCCCTGGGACCCAGATAGCTATGCTGGCAGGAGATTTATCTCCTGGTAGGGTCACCCAAGCCAGACAGGTTGAAGGATAGAGATCAAACTAAGAGCACTCACCAGTCCTCCAGGTTGGCAGTTAGAATAGGGCCAACAACCCAATTCTGTAAAGAGAAAATTACAGAAATCGTAACAACATCATCTGCGGACTTCTTAGTTCGGGATTAGGGTCCTTTCTAGTAGAGTTCATGATGCGAGTGAGTGCAAGCCTACAGGAAGCCAGTGCGCCGACACATGGAAAAGAAGCATTGAGGCTGAGACCAGAGCTGCCAAAATGACATGGGCCGAACTGAGGAGGACCAGTCAGAACTGTGTCCATTGGAAGAGTGTCGTTGCGGCCCTATGTTCCCAAGGAATCAAAAGGTCTAAACAAACAACTCATGGGAGACAAAATATAACAGGAACCTATTGACCGTGAGTTTGAAGATGATCAATCTTGTTGTAATCTTCAGGGAAGCAACACTGTGATGGTGTGTTCTGCAGAAGGGAAGCTCTTGCAAAGAAGATCTGTTTGTGGGTAGATTTTGTTCAAGAACTCTCTACGCATTTTTATTTCATTTTTATTAGTATCGCCTGTAGTAAGGATTGAACCTTCAACCTGTCACTTTGAAGTAATTACTACATAACTTCATCTGTTCTACTGTTCCTTGCTGGTCCTAAAATATAAAAGTAAAATGAAGAATCAAAACAAGAAATTTTCGGTGCTAATGCACTTACTGATCTGTGCTATTTTTTTAAATCGTATTTCTAAGTTTAATTAAAGTTTTATAATATGTTTTTTTTTTTTATTCAATTGTAAGGTTAAAGTACAGAATAGGTACAAAACACCCTCCCCATGTTAAAAATAGCTTTTTAAATAATAACGTTATTATTTCAGTACGGATCAATAAGTACCAAATTTTCTTTTTATTGTTAGTGAACGTCGACATTCAAGAGAATACACTCCTGCCTTACAGATGCAGTTAACTTCCCAGCCCCAGCTGGAGAGAGCAAAAAAACACAAAACCCTTTGCTCAGTTCAATTGCAAGTCTTGGTGTAACTTTTTTTTTTTTTTTTTAAATACTCTCTCAATCAGTGACTTAATTCTGAGCATTATGTTTAACACGGCATCCTCAAAATACAGATAATAAAATGCTTATATTTACATTTTGTCTTGCTATTATATTTTAGAACTTTTCATGTTTAACGGCATAGGGATTTTTTTTTTTAAAGAGAAAAGTTTGACTGAACTTTTGACAAAACATTTTAAGTAAGATGAACAAAGTAATGAAGTCTTCAAAGCACTATTGAAACCATCTTTTCTGATGCATGGCTCTGTCTGAAAAAGAAATCTGCACAACAACGAAGAAAAATATTCAATGTTAAACACAATTTATTTAAGGCAAACACGAGTCATTAAATTGATTTTTAGGAATATTTATTGACCTTTTCTTCATTAACTTCATTTGACGTTACCAAAAAAAAAAACAAAAAAAAAAACAAACAAAAAAAATACATATATATATATATATATATATATATATAAATAAACAAAATTCTACAGCATTTAATGCAACAT
This sequence comes from Euprymna scolopes, assembly GCF_053919585.1. Taxonomy (NCBI): domain Eukaryota; kingdom Metazoa; phylum Mollusca; class Cephalopoda; order Sepiida; family Sepiolidae; genus Euprymna; species Euprymna scolopes. Next base: position 95,732,818 of record NC_136488.1, on the reverse strand, counting down.
GTCTATGGCATCCACATGAATTCGTTTGACAAATAATAATAATAATTCAGATCTGAGAAATATTTTTATCTCAACAGTTCAAAATAGTCAAGTTGACATGTTCATAGACAAGTTCATATTGTAAATTACAGATGAAAGACACTATAATATTATTCTTGATCTATTTCAAAGCTCAAAAAATAATATCGAAATGGTTTTCTGTGACAGGATGCTATATCTAACAAAAATGGATCTTTGACGGCCGTGAATCAAAGACAACTCAAGTAGGAAGAAAATGGCAAAAAATAAAGTGACAAACCTAGTTATATGGCAATGGTTTAAAATGAATTCTGGCATTCATGCAGAAATCTAAAACCAACAAAATATACAACAAATATCTTTTACCAAACACAAGAAAATTTGATTTTCTACCGACCTGCCTAGTTCAATAGTTCTGAAACTGTTTGAAAGCCATTTTTTTTTTTATATTTCAACATAATATTTCATCGATACCTGCCTTTTTAATGAGTAACAATCCAATATGGCCGCTAGCCTTTTTTGTTGTTGTTTCTATGTCTTATAATTAACAACAGAGAAATCAAAAATTTATAAAAATCACAACTCTCATCAAACGCATTAAAATCTAAATTTCGACCGATCTGTACATTTTTAACTCACTGAAACTTTTAAAAAGGTTTTTAAAGAAATTTTTTTTAATTTCAAAATAAGTTACTGTATCTTGAAGCATGTGTTTGGTCATTTTTTTTTTTTTTTTTTATACAATGCATATGACATTCAAAAACAAATCCTGAAATTTAAAAGGAAATAAAAACAGTTACAAAACGTTTCAAAGCAGTAAAATTATGCAGGTCAGTAGAAAATTAATTTTTTTTTGCGTTTGGTAAAAGTTATTTACACACACACACGCACACACATATATATATATAGTTTATTTTCGATTTCTCATCTGTTAAGCATCTTGCATGATTACCCGAAGTTTTATTCAAAAGAAAACAAGAAAAAAGGAAACATGAATTAAATAAAATAACATAATTTATCCAGATTGACACCATTATGTACAGAAATATACAAGAGAATAAAATATGATTGAACTGAGATGATTTCATACAATTGGTTTGTACTTGGACCATAAAATAAATATCTCATGATCCCTGTAGAGATAAATATCTCATAATATACCTCGTAGCGATACTCTTGCAAGGATGTTATTCATCAACATCATAAGCACTTAAAACAATGGCTAATATCGTGCTTGTGTAGAATAGTGATGCTTTAAATCAACGCATTTCAGGTGAAAACATTACATACTTACGTGTTATGTTGAATTTAGTACAAATTTAAAAAATGACAAAAAAACTATCCAGTAGAAAAATAATTGTAAGTAAAAATAAAATTTATCAAGTTTATCGATTTATAGAGTTTTATTGTATGTTTTTATGTTGAAGAGTTCACAATGTCCAGGGGCGGTAATTCAATCGATCATTTTGGCTAAATAATGTGATTGTAAATCCAACATTTTTAAACCTCATGGAATGTAATTGTAGCTGATTTTTGTTGTTGTTGTTGAAAATATGTCTAGCATATCTTCTACTGGATCATTTTACATAATTTTTGCAATTCATACCAATTTCGACATGACTCGTAAGTGTGTAATAATGTTTTCATCTGAAATGCCTTGGCTTAAAACATTACTATTCTACACAAACATTCTACAATGAAGAATGGATTTAAATTTCATTTTTTAAAAGATTCCATTCTTGGGTATGAGATGATATACAACTATTAGAGTCTAATTTTGATTTTTGTTTTTTCATTTTACATGTTGGGACATAATCTAACATGATTACTTCAGCCCTGAAGAAAAGTATTAAAAAAAAAAAAAAAAAAAATGGAAAGAAATTTTCAGAAAAAATATTTCATATCGCAATGTTCATAAAGTTAAATTTTTCAGCATTATTCCTGCAAATCATTCTTATTTAATTCTTCTTTTTTTTATTATTCAATTTTTTTTCATTGTTTTTCAATGACAGTAGCGTTTATTTCTTTCTTCCAAAATATATCCAAAGAAAAATAAAGACTTCATCGTTATAAGAAAACAGCATAGCCACAAGTGAAGTTATTGGTGAAGCTCTACTACAGGCTAAAAGATTCACGTCACACCAAAAAGGCTAGCTATCAAAAAGTTTTTAATATTTCATTTTTTTTTTTACCCTGCTCTTTACCCAATGTTGTACAAAAGAAATTATAAACTGCCTGCCTTAAAAATCAGTGTTCAAAATTCAAAACCCAATGAACCACTGACTATTTTCATTAAAAGATTTTTCAAGACCAGTCCGCAGAAAATTTGCAGTTTTGTAAATAAATGAATAAAAAAAAAATAACATTCTTAATATTTTTGAAATAATTTCAAACAATATACCAGGTGACCCCAAAAAATCTTTTACTTGTGAATATGGTAAGATGGAATATATAGAATTAGGCAATTTTGAAAATAAGAAATGGATTGGAAGAAAAAAAAAATTATGAAAGAGGCACAATATTTTTCCACCTAACAATGACTGATTTTTTTTTTTTTTTTGCTACAAGAAAAAGAAAAAAAAAGTGTGGAGTATTTTATAGCAAAAAAAAAAAAAAAATGGATTTCCAGTATTTTTTTTAATATATAAATGATGACCTCCCAAAATGCAATCATAAAATCATTAATAAAATTCACAATCCTTTCTGCAATCCAATAACCAAATAGATTTAAATCTATGCCTGACTTCAGCTTACTAAGTTTTACTCAGGAATGTGCAATAGTTTTTGTTTTATTGCTGTTCAATGACATGAAGGGACATTTTAATGATCGTCTTATCAGTAGGATGTGTGATCTTGAATAAGCTTAACACTCATCAGAATTTAACCCATTCCTTCCCCCGTCTGATTTTTATCTGTAGGTTATCTCAAAGACAATGTCTATTAAAACAATCCCCAGATTATTCCTGAACTGAAGTGGACACTTTCGTTTTTTATAGAAATCGTTCCAGATAAGGCATGAAACCCCTTAATGTAAGGATCTCATAAGAACGACAGATAATTATTACAAAGACAGAAGATGCCTATTAATCCTAATCTATAGGTAGAAGGAAAACAGTCAGCAGGAAAAGAGTTACACAAGCCTGCAGTTCTTGGGAAGAAGTTACTAGAATAGGAAGCTGTATTGCAATGATGTATTAAAACAGTGAATTTATAGAGCAAGTCAAACGAGATGGGATAAAGAAAGCAGGAATAGATCAGAAAATTTCGAAAAACACATGTCATCATTGTATTTAGATAAAAGACTGAGACTAGCAACATCACGTCTGTGAGAGAGAGGTTGCAGTGAAGAAGAAAGGGTGGGGGGGCAATCAAATTAGAAATGTTTCTGCACCTTATCAAGAACCCTCTTGCAATGTAGGAGTGCGCATTTGGAGGATATTAGAATAAAATATGATTAACAGAAATGAATTCACCTGGTTGTTTTGTACTTGAACTATGTAATAAATATCTCATGATCACAATATCACTGAATCTTGTCCTACTGAAACTTATTGGATAAGCCGGGCATAGAGTGAAGTTTATTTATACCAAATATGGTTGGATTGCAAAAAGGATTGTGCATTTTATTTAGGATTTCACTGGGTGGCATTTAATTTGGGTCACCCTCTATATTACTTTTTGACTGCTGTGGTGATTTCAGTATACTCAACAGCTGATGCCTCTTGATAAAAAGTCAAATATTTTAACATTGAATGTTCAAGAATTTCGAGATGTAATCAAGTAAAAATAAAATCATGGATCATAGTGAACAAGAAAAGACTTCTATCATCCAGGATCAGTCAGATCGTTCAATTTCCATAAAAAAAAAAAATAACATCAGCCTAACAAACACTAAAATACTGGATCAGATCTGTTAATAAAAAAACATATTGGTTGGTCAAAAACACAATGTGGGTCAATACAGTTAATAAATAATATATAAAAAAAACATTAAACTAGCGCAGGATGATCTAAAATATCTAGATAGACTTGAAGCCATAAGTACAGATAGAAAATCTTGGAATGAAGTGGTTTGGCAACAGAATATGTTACCCAAGTTAATAAATATGCAATGATGATGATGATGATACATGATGATGATGATGAAAACGAATTGTCATTATTTTTGGTGATCACCCAAAAATGGCATCTATAAAATCGTTAATAAAACTCACAATCCTTCCTGCGACCCAACCATATTTAATATTAATAGTCTTTGTTTTATGGCTGTTCAATGATATGTAGGGACACTTTGATGATCGTCTCATCGGTAGGAGGTGTGATCCTGAATGGGCTTCATATTCACCTGAGCTTATCCCCCAGATTTTTATCTGTGTGTGGGAGGGGGTTATCTTAAAGATAATGTTTATTAAGACAGTCTCCAAACTGAACTGAAGTGGGCCATCACATCCAAATCAGGGTAGTGTCAAAAGAGGGATTAGTGTTAGTGAGACTTTTACATACTGAATCTAGGTGTGTTGTTAGGCATTCACGAAACTTGATGAACATGAGGGGCATATACTGAAGTTTATTTGTATTAAATATGGTTGAATTGCAGAAAGGATTTTGGAGTTTTATTAATCATTCCATGAGTTACATTTTGAGGGGAAGGGGTCACTCTATAAACAGATAGAAACAATTTGAATAGTTAGATGATTAGCAGAATTTAATTTCGATTGTTTGTTATTATATGTATGAAATATAGAAATGTTCCTTGCCATTAAATTCATATATTAAAAAAAAGAGTTTGAAATGAGAGATAGAAAAAAAAAAAAAAAAAAAAAAGATTCATGGAGGGGGGGGGGAGTTACCACTTATACAACATGATTTGCATTTAAGTTATTTTGTACAATGCCAATAATACATTTAGTTTGGGTTTTAAAATGAAATAAAAAAACAAACATTCTTCAGAATGTCATGTATAGAACATAAAGAATCAAGATTACATTTTTAAAAAGCTTCTGAACAAATAAGAGCAAGCTGCAAGTGGTTTTGGATTTTGTTAATGGTTAAAGTAAAAGGGAAATCTATAATGAAATGCAAAAACAAAAATGTCTTCCTTTAAAAAGTAATATTAGGGGGCAAAATATGTTTGTCTGCAGTAAGAAATACAATATATATTCATTCTTAGCTACATCCAGATATCTGTAAGAGCCTCCGTCTGTCTTTCTTTCATTCTTATATTTTAAATAGAATTTTTAGATGCATCCATATGTAACTCTCGCTTCCCTTATTTTATCATTAAATCTTCACATTCCGTGAGCGATGTTTCTGACAAAGGGTTGAGAATTGCTGTTTTCTGAGCCGGAATCTATATAACATTTATCGTTGGCTATTTTTTAAGCTTGAAGTCATATTTTCTTAGCTTTTTACATAAAGTGGCTTCATGCTGTGTCTGAAGCGATTTCCACTAAAAAATGTAAAACATACAACTCTCCACCCTCATTCCTTAGCCTCTGAGCCATATATATACATATATACTTATTTATAAATTTACTTGTCATCCCTTTTTTTAAAAGCTGGAATCAGTCAAATAAATACACAGCCGCAAAATGGCAATCTCTTATCTTCAACAAGCACAACTCCTGAAGTAGTCTCTCCGCAACTGTGGTTGCTTTGAGAATCTGACCTGCTAAATACCAGTCAAGGATTTGTTCTCAACAATCAGTCCAATAGGCAATGGGCCATTTCAGTGGCCTTTTATCTCTCGGGCTGTGGTATTGATCCTGGATAGTCTTAGAAGCTCCACCCTCCCGGACCTTGCCATCACTCTTTGGAGTGGAGTAAGTTTATTGCTTACTGCCTGGGGCGCCCTTGCTGGGGAATGCTAACCAGACGATTTTAATTAGGTCAGAGTGTCCCTCTTTTAAAGGCGCTGGCTTGACTCTCCCCATCTACTGACCTTGTGCCAAATCTTCCTGCATGGGAAAAGGAATCAAATATCAGCATCTCAGATCACACCAACCATTCACTACAGATCTTTTGTAGAATACTCCACACACAAAAAAAAAGAAGCACCTTAACACCTTGAACATGGACAAAATATCGGGTATAGTAAAAAAAAAAAAAAATGTTTTATATTTAATCAAGAGGATGAGATCAATTCATGTCGTTGAGTATTTACATAAAAAGATTGTTTCCCATATATTTCTGTCTCTACATAAACTAAAAAAAAAAAACAGATTTCTACCGTTCTGCAATGCATTCCACAGCAGCATTTATTCCATATTGTTTACAGCCTAACCTAAACCCGGCATGTCTCAACCGAACTCACAAAAGCAAGTCAAGAACATGTACGCATACAGATCATGACTGTCGAGGATAATTTGTTTTGATTTGCAAAACTCATTTGCTTTAACAATGACTAAAACTTGGTGGCATTTGGGGAGGGTCATTTGGTATGTGTACTGTTTGACTTTTATATTTAAAATTCAGGCAGATATTTAACACACATTTGCACACCAACTCATTGTGAATGGAAATACGTATATTCTTATTTTTTCTTTGGAATTCCAGTTTTACACTTTTTTATTGAAAAAAAAAAAAAAAAAAAATTGAAAAAAGTCACATGAATACAAAACGTGAGATCAGTTTTGTCACGAGGGATCCAACTCCTTGACTTTACCTCATCATTGCACTCAAAGTTGATTCCAATTCTCTAATGGCTGCTGTTTTTTATAGGTGAATTGAAAAATACTTTATTAAAATGCTATGAAGAATTTGAATGCTAACTTGCAAAGTCAATAATATTGTTGACAAGATTTCAAAGAAGAAAAAAAAAAGAAAGTAATTCTGCATCAGTACCTCCCAAAGAAAAAAAGTGTATAGCTCATATGTCAAACGATGAAAAGTTTTGATAAGGGATAATTGAATTAATTACTAAAATGATCATTCCAAACAAATATATTTTTGAAAAAAAAAAAAAAAAAAAAATGTAGAGAAGTTCATACAGTTAAAAAGCAAATATTTCAAAGAAAAAAAATGCTTGATCAGGACCAGTGCCAAGAATTGTGGGACCATATTAAAAAACTGACGACGAGCCCTCTACTTTACACAGTAAAATTTATAGATTTCTTTTATACTGTTGGTTTTGCTAAATATTAGTAAATCAGGAACCATTTCGAGTTAAAATCTATTTAGTATTATGCATATAATCTTAAGAACACATTTGAAATGTGTAAATATGCTGAAATAATCGATATAAAAATGTAGTCTTGAATAAAGAAACAAAGTAAAGTCTTGTAGTTCATCTATTTATCTACCATTCTTCTATTATATTAATAAAGTAAAGTCGATTTTCTTCTATAAACCCTGTGACTATAGGATTATAAACACAGGTGTTATATACCATCTAATATATAAAGGGCAGTTTTCTGTGAGTATTTGTGTTTTTATGTCCAGTTAAGAGTAAAAAGATACAAAATGGACCACCAAAGTTAGTAATGTCTTGATCGGCGTTGATCTGGATGCATAATGTCATATATAAAAATAAACACATACACACATACAAACCAACAAAAAAAACAAAAAAAAAAAACAAATTAAATGCTTAGTATAATAACATTTTAAAAGGCAATATGAAAAATTTTTGTTGTATTCATCATATAAAATCAATTAATATTATGAGGAAAAATAATTTACTGTTTCAGTAACGTTTTATACTTTATATAATAAAATAAGACCCTGCTAACATAATTTTATCCAATTAATCAAATCAGCTTAGACCGCCTCTGCATATGATAACTTTATGCTGATTTCTGACCAGGGAGATCCTTGCCATTCAAAATGGGGTTATATTTATAATCAATATCCAGGAAGCCGCTCCTGTCAGAACAATGCAGAGGTACTGCCTAACATGGAGTAAAAATATTGAATAACTTTATGCCAGAATGGGCTGATTTGAAGATCACGTTTTAGAGAAAGTCAACTTCTAAGAGTAAATTCAATTTAATAAATTTGACAAAAAAGTAAAAGAACTATGCTTTAGTTGCTATGTAGAGAAAAGCAGAGGATAAAAATTCACAAAGAAGAGGATACAGTGGCCAGGCATTTGTCCAATTTAAACTTGAAATGTTGTGTCATTGGTGCATTTACTACACCCCCTGGAAGTGTTACATATTAGGGAGCCTGACTAGTGCAAATTATGACAAGGGTCACATTTAGGGCATATCAGGATAACCTTAATCTGCAAACAGAATCATTTCCAGATATAGGTGAGTAAAGTTGGGGCAGGGAACAGAGGGCAAACAGGAGTCAAACCACATGAGGATATGACGAATGATGCCATGTTTTCAAGCGGAGAGAAAACTAAGGTTTTTCAGATCAGTTAATTCTCTCTTGAAAGTTATGTTAACAAGACATGCCCAATAATGTAAAGCAAATGTTACTTCAATCTCTGTCAGTCTGTATCACTCATTTTTTTAAGTAAGAAAATTAAGTTAAGGAAGTAAATAATTAGATAGGATAACATTAGTCTCTCTCTCTCTCCAATGTCAATTAATGAAAACTCTCAGCAGACGTCTTCTTGTGTTCTCTTTCTTTATGATGAGTTTTATTTGTTTTGGTTTAACAGATGGGGTGGTTGATGGCCACTAATGAAACGCATCAAAGAGAAACAGTGGCATCATACCAGGTGATAAAGGAGCATGTATAAACACCTTGCATATGTATGCATAAAGGCTTATTTGGTTTATTGATTGCTTATTAAGGAAAACATAACATGTTCAGAGCTTCTGATTGAGAAATTAGGCATTTTTCAGTTTAATGGAAATCGGCAGCAGAACAGTTTCTGGTAATGCCCATATGCTGACCTAAACAGTTGGTCTTAAGCGAAATTATAATGGTTATTGAAGAGATTGTAGGCCAAAATGTGTAAACGTCAGTAGTCTGGGGAGAAAAGGTAAAATTCCTTGCATCAGCTTTCATAAGGCAGATCCCATAGTCTGCAAACTATTTCAATAGTATATATTTAAATATGTTGAACTCTCTCCAGGTACTGGATGTTATGCATTAAATAGGGAGCAGAGGCCTGGACATGTGTCTTGTTTATAAAAATAACACGAACACATCAGGATCTGATCGACTATAGAAGAACCCAACTGGCCAGCAACTTTTAACACTACTTACTCCTCCTCTCCCTTTTTACCTATCTGATTGAAGATATCCATCTACAAAATTGCAATACCTTATTTTGTAAATGTACAAAAACAGTGAATAAAGAAAGACTTATCTAATATACAGCATAATCACATTGAAAAACTGTTTCTTATTAGATCACCAAATTTAAGCAACATGGAGTCCGGTCAGTATTAGATAGGTGGCCATTTTGGAAATGTTAGGTGCTGTATATCATCTTTCCATAACCAGGATATATATGCATCTGGGGACCGTTTGTGAATTTCATATTACCTGTAAACTTCCTTCTTTGGGGAAGCCAGCATAGCTTGCCCACGGCTAATACCACACGAGTTTGGGTTTATCTAATATACAATGTAAAGTCAGTTTCTTTATAGCTTCTTTGTCACTGATAGCTTTCTTCATACACAATAAATATTTGATTCTAATACATCAGATTTTCTTGTGGATCGTTGCATCATGTTATTAAAAACAATAAAATGTAATTTGATTTATTTTGTTTCAAAAAATAAGAAAAAATACAAGTCAAAATTATTTTTAAATGTTTTAAATCTTAAAAACAAGGTACATAACTCTGTATTTGTCCGTGCATGATTTGAACAAAAAAGTATATTTTGGAAAAATCTCAGAAAAAAAAAAAAAAAAAATCAACTTGCAAGTAAATACACCACTAAGCAACACTAAATAGGTACAGCTATTTTTTTTTTTTTACTTTTCATATAGCTCCATTGTGCTTGTTTTTCATAATAGATAAGTGTTGATAGAGTTTTAGTCATGGACCTTACTTTAAGTTAGCTATATTATGTATCTTGATCTAATAGAGCTAATTAAATACTACCTTAAAAATACAGCCCCACTTTTTCCAATTTGCCAGAATAAAATTCTTAACAACTAAAAAGGATTTTGCAATTTTTTTTCCTCATCTGTAATTAGTTCTTGTTAGATCACGGACGTTAAGTGATGCTGAGCATAGTCAGTACTGGATGGGCCATCATTTAGTAATACTAGGTTCTATATGTAGGTAGATAACATCTTCATAAAGCCGCCAATAAAAAAAAAAAAAAACATATCATGAAGAGAACCAGAAATAGAGGTTATCCTTAATATGATGTAAATATACAGAAATAATGAATAAATTATATAAATTAGACAAAACCATGGCAGTTGGGTTATCGTTTGTTTGCCTGTAGAAAGACTGAATGAAGTTGTATGATATTACTTAAACGGTTAAATTGTGCACACACACACATATATATATATATACTAGCAGGACATCTAGTGTTGCCTGGTCGTAAGATGCGTGCACTTAAATATGGTATTTTAATTCATGCAGTTTATGCATTTATTATTAGAGATAATTCTCTACCGGTTATTATATTGAACTTAACATATAAATGGTGAGATCAAAACTATATATATATATATATAATTATTTTTTTACTATATATATATATATATATATATATATATGACTTGGGTGCCATCAGCTAGAATTGAAACCAAAATATACAACTTGCCATCCGCCACCCTCATTACTTAGCCTCCGAGTCATGCTCAGACGCCTATATATATATATATATAATTCACCTGTCATCCCTTTTTTAAAAGATGGAATCGCCCGATTGTCAAAGACAAGATTCAAGCAAGCCCAGCCAGATGGTCCACAGAGTTTAATAATTATATAGATATATATGAATAGTTCAAGCATGCAGCATGCCATAACGTTGAGGAATAAATTGGCATAAATTTTCAATGTAAACTTCCCTACCTCTCCACCTGGGTAGCTAAAGCGTATTGGTGGAAAGCTGAGAATGTGCTCGACAACCATTGAGGAAGACTTGGTTAAGCTTTCAGGCCTACAGGTGGTTGGTCTTCGATGGTGAAATCATGATTGGTTAACTGTTTCATGCAACTCAAGACCTTCATAGTTTGGGATGTGGTGAAGGGCAGGTTTTTAATAACATAAATGGATTAAGTAATAAAAAAGTCTACTGTTTAGATTAGTAAAAAAAATTAATTTGGAGTGAAAACCTAGATCCGATATTCAGAACTTTTTTGGTTTTTGATTTTTAAAGGTTGTAATATTTGATTAAGACTGCTGGGGTACTATGAGATGAAATACGGTATCGTTTTGAAATGCTCAAAATAAAAACTGAAAGTTTTTCTGTTTTTTTCATATAATTTGAAAGGTTGAAGAACATATATATATGTTGACAAAAAAAAGTTTTTAAATTTTTTTCATAATATTATTTTGTATTCCTGCACGTCACCAATTGAAAACGAATAAAGAAAAGTTATAAGCTTTTATACTTTTTGTATTCTTTTTTATACATTTCCATTCATATATATATTATATAAAGAGAGAGAGAGAGAGAGAGAGAGAGAGAGAGGACATTGAAAATATCAAGATTCCTTTTTATTTTCATCTCATGAATCAATTGCAGCATGAAAATATGCTATCCCTTGTCCCTATTGTTTTTACTAGTATAGATGGTAGTTTCATCAACACTATAAATTAATTAGTTGGATCAAGCTGCTAAAGCTAGATCTTGTATCTTTGAAATTCATTATAGTGACAATAAGATGAACAATGCATAATTATAAACTTAAATTCATTTGTGAGACTATATACCTCCACCTGACAAAGGAAGGAAGGGTCTTACTTCTCATTATCCTAAGTAATATTCCTGAAATTATGTCATTGAAACTATTTATCTGAATAGGCTGAAGTTTTGCATAGTCATTACTGTTATCAAATGGTATCAGATCATATTACCAAATTTGAAAAATTTGGAAATTGAAATTTTCTTATAAACTTCCTTGTCAGATAAGATGTGCAACTTCACTGGATACAATATGAGCCAAGTAGCAGGTAACATAAATTTTGCGACCATTGCCAAGAAGGTGGGCTCTCTCTACTGTGCTAGAAAATTACTCACACCAGAAATTATCTGATACTTCTACAAATCCACCATGCATGGAGTATTGCAGCCACATCTGGGCTGGTGCATCTCTTACTAGTTTTCACTCTTAGACAGGGTCCTAAAAAGAATCTCAAATCTAGTAGGTCCCATACTATCAGCTAAGTTCCAACCTTTGTCACATTGCCGCAATGTTGCATCCCTGTATCTGTTTTAAAATTACTTTAATGGAATGCGTTCTGACTTACATTCCCTTGACATACATACTCCCAACAAGCAGCAAAATCCCACCCCTATCACTGTTACAGTGCCTAGATGCTGGAAAGCCTTCTACTCTAATAGTTTCTTCCCTCAGACTACTAAACTTTGAAATTTCCTGTTTTCTGACTGTACTGACCTGAAGAAGTTTAGATGTAATGTGAACGGACATCTTGCTACTCAACACAGATATGATCCCAAATAGTAAACTCTTACATGTAAGGGGCAATACGTCTGTATGGGGTGAAAAAGAGTTAAAAGAAAGAAAAAAAAAAAAAAATTATTTTTTTTATTTACTATGAACAGAATAAAGTAGTGCTACATTAGACTGTGCCAGATATTTTGACAAAGTTTGTTGAGGATTGGTCAAGCGATGTGGCCATTAGGCTCTACACAAACAAACTCGACTGAAAAAATAATCTCCTTGGCAGGGTAAGTTCAAGATGGAAATTATTTCTCAAATTTTCAAGGCAAAAAAAAAAAATAAAAAGGGTTGGGAGGAGGAGGAGGAGGAGGGGGAGCTGGAGGGAGGTGAGAAGATTTTGGTAGATATTTTTAATGTAAAACAAACAAAAACAGATTGTTGGCATTAAATTAAAAACTTGAAGAGTTACTTAAAAAAAATAATTTTTTTTTAATCAAACCAATGTCTGTACTTACAGAATGCTATTAGTTTTCACACAATTTGTATTCATATAGTAACAGCTTATATATAATGTAACCCGGATATAAGAGACCACAGGGGTGTTTCCATTACAGCTCTCTTATATCCGGGGTTCTTTTTATCCGGGTTACACTGTACATTAATTCAGGCTCTAATTTGGGAGCAGAGAAAATCCCTCTTATATCCGGGTTACACTGTGTGTGTGTATATATATATATATATATAAAAGGATCTAAAGAAAAACTATCTTTTGATAGCCAAATTAGCAAATCAGAAAGGTTTTTCATTTTTATATCAAAGGCAGAAGCTTAAAAAAAACATGTACATATGGATCATATATATATATATATATATGAAAAATTTCCATTTTTGTTTTGGCTTTGTGTTAACAGGAACAACATGATCAATCTACTCGGACCGTAATTTATAAGAGCTGAAAGCATTTTATTTTTGTATTCATAATTGTCCTGGCATTCGTATAGAATTATTATTTTTTAATTAAAAAAAAATATTTGAGGTGATATGGTTAGATACAAAATAAAATTAATGTTTCACTTTGATTTAAAACCACAAATAGACCATATAAATAAATTTATTACACCTCTATTACCATGCAAACGGTTCACTATTATTTAAATCAATAATATGTCATACTCTTTTGAAAAAGTCTATGTAGTAGAGAGCAAAGGCCGAAACACATTTATTTGTATAACTATGTTGCATAAACATTATTTAAACAATATATGTTTGGTGTTATTCATGTAATTTTATTGTCCTATTTCCTATATATTTATGCAATAGGTTTGTAATAATTATTTAAAGTAATTTAATTTAAAAAAGGATAAATTAGCAAAACCTTTCTTAAAATATTATGCTCATTAATTTTTAAGAGAGGTAATTTAAATGAAAACTATTAGTTAAAAAAATTACAAATATTAAAAATATGTAAAGTATACAGTTAAAAACATACTTAGCTAGATTAATAGCTGCCAAATGGCGGATGTTTTTTTTTGTTTTGTTTGTTTGCATTTAATATTATACCTTTAAACTTAATTCAAACCAGAAATCTCTTTCAATTCAGTATTTCAAAGGCTTTGAAATTATTTTTCAAATAATTAATACAGTAAAACCTTTATATAATCCATTATTTTTAAATCAATGATAGATTTACCATTTTTTATAATCGTGATGCTTGAAAATTAGTTAATAATTTTGAAATAAAGTGCCGAATAGAAATGAAGAAATAATTTTTGACTTGTTTGCTAATTGGCCAGGAAACCGGGGTTCAATTCTCAGTTGGATCATACCAAAACATATAAAAAAAATATTTTTTAATGGTACTTTGAGCCTCCTTACTAAACACTCACTACTAGAATGTAAGGATTAAAGTTAAATGGAGCAATCTAGAGGAAGGAATGCCATCCTCCCTTACATCTCAATGTAGTAGCTAAGGAAAAGAAAACCTTCAGATTGATCTCAACTATAAAAAAAATATATATAATTTTATAAAAGTAAAAATAATGTGATACGATTTGTATTTGCTCTTAAACCAATGGAAAACATTTCTTATGCAGCAGCCCTATCATATTAAAAGATTGCAAAGCCTCTACTGTCTAGTCATTAAGTTTTCAACACAGATTGGGAGGAAAGCTGGGAACAGGGGACTTAGAAAACAAAATATAAATAACAGAATAGTATTAGATACTTCTTTTTCCACACACATGAAAAACAAAAAATAAATCAATCATATATAAATAAAAAAAAAGTAACCTGACAAATATAACATTTAAATGAGTTATAATATCCCACGTGATCAATATAATTGTTGAATATACATATATTGGTAATTTTAATGCATATTACAAAGAATCCTCTTTTTATTGGGAACTGGTTTTAGATTGGCTTACAATTCCTTATATGAAAGAAATCATGTCAATTTATCTAGGCAAACAAAATAATTGTAAAAAGAGTTACACTGTGGCAGAAATTAAACTTTTGACCGACACTGGTAGCCACCTAAATGTAGGGCTGGTTTTCTGACTAATCTAAAGAAAAAAAAAAAAAAAAAAAAACGTAAAAAAGTAAAATGTAGCGCCTTCCCCTATATCTTGGCAAGTGAAGAGAGCCTTTGGGTCATCCTTGACTACAGTTATTATTTTATGAAAGTATGATGATTTTTACAATTTTATTTTGCTAAGAAAAAAAAACAAAAACAAAAAACAGTAGATTAAGATGGAATTACAATAACACACCAAAATAATGCGACAGTCTATTTCTTTGTTAGTCAAAAATTGATCGGAATAATTTTACTGTTATAATTTATAGGGAATCACTTAAAAAAAATCCGGTCATTTCGACAAGATTACATTATACATAATTTTTTATTTTATTTATTTCCCATAAAACCAATTGATATTGTTAGCAAACATTTATTGTTATTTATTTATTTTGTGGTCTTGTAATGTATCAACCCCCACTAATGAGACTGGTTGAACATACCTTGATTTTATGGGAAATGTTAAAATGCATTATTTAATATGGTTGAAATTATCGTATAGGGATAAATAAAAAAATATTTTAAATTCAAACCTTATAACCATATACATATTTTAGTTATTAGAATATTCTAAGTGTAGATATATTATATATTTCCAGAAAAACAGATTCATATATATGTTACATTCCAATGATCAAAAACAGAATCGGTCCACAATTATGATTTTAGTTTATTTAATTTAAAATTAAAAAAAAATTATTTTACTCATAATATATGCAAATGCTTATATTTTTCCATTCTTACAGTGGTGCATTTTCTTGATGGAAAATTGGTCACTAGTATACTTAATAGTATATATGCTCTATAGTCAGAAATATATCTTCACTGGGCTTATTAATAAATTGTACTATATTATAAGGAATATATACTTCAAAAATATACTTCTTTAAAAAATAAACTAAAAAAAATATGTGTACATATATTCATAAACATGTTTATGTATATATTTATTATTTGCAGTAAAGTCTCAAAGTTTAACTTAAAGAGATAAAATTTAATTCCAGGGCAAGTATCTAAATAAATGATAGAATACAGATTTCAGTGATTATATCTTTATCAGTGAAGAGGTTAATTCTTTACTGTTGTTTCATCATCTATTCAAACAAGGTAGTTACACAAACTCATCCTGAATTTTTTAGAATGATGATTCAGCAAAAAAAAAAAAAAAAAACCCAAAAAATCAAAACAAAATAAAACTGAACAGCATAAAAAAAAACAAAAAAACTTACATTTGCAAATATTTCTATGGGTTCATTATTTTCAAAACAAATTTCGTGTTTTTATTAAAACCTAGCATTATCTTTAATCTAAGCAGAGCCAAATAAAGATAGCTTGATCCATAAAAATGTAATCATTGGAATCTGTATTATATTGTTTATAAATATATACCGTGTAAATTACTCGCATCCTGGAAAAGAAAGAATAAATATCAAAGAAAAATGCAGAAGGGACCACTTCTGTGTGTCATTCATTTTTTCTCATTAGATTTGTATTGGAACGCATGCAAATATTTTATGGATTAAATTAAAAACAAAATGAGAAACCAAATGAACGTGGATTTTCTCTTCTTTTTAATTATTAAGTTTTAAAATCTGAGCTTTCGACATAAAACGTCCTTCTCAAAAGGATAGATAATTTTTTTTCCCCCCTCTGTACTTTTTCTTAGAGACATCTTGATGGAATCAATAGTCGATTCCATCACATAGAATCCTAGCTCCAAGAGACTAATACGTCTCTAACAAAAAATGTTAAAAACAGGAAAAAAAAACAAACAAAAACAAAACAAAACAAAAAAAAAACGTCTATATTTTTTTAGAACATTTTTATGCCGAAAGCTAAACTTTTAAAAATAATTTAAGAAAAATCTATTTTTTTGCTTTCAAAAATGTTATTTAAGTACCAAGCAAGATTTTGAAAGTGTGAATATTTTCGTTAAGAACAAATTAATTACAGAAAACTGCAACTCCTTGAATAATTTGCTTTTGTTTCCTCTAATAACGAATGTTTTAATATTGGAAATTATTTCCGACAGTATTTTATGTATTATGCTGCATTTTATTCAGGCTAATGTTTTATTTATTTTTTTGCAGATAATATCACTAAACAAAGAATTTATTTAGTCCACGAGGTTGAAGATAAATAAAATATATAACAAAGTGAAAAATGAGACTCATACAGGATTAGTGCCTTGGATAGACAGCTCCTCTTCTGTGGCATAGGTTTGAATCTTTGAATCAATTTTTAAATTTTTTATATTCTTTCACCATCTCCAGACCCATGAACTAAATAAATTTTTTGAAAAAATAAAATTAAGTTCAATCGCCCTCCCCCCTTCAAAATAGCTAAAAAAAAAAGTATAAAATATATTTTTTTAATTCACAATGAGGATAGAAACATTTTAAAAACCAATTTAAATGTCATTTTGTCAAGTGCTTAATATTATAATTGAAAATAACAGAGCTGATACAATTCTTTAAGTTACAACTTACCTGACATGTCCCCCTTTATGAGACACGAGATGAAAATGTAACAAAGAAATTATATATTTTTACATATACATGTGTACATATGTATATGTCTGAAAGTTTGTTTACAGGGATAGAAAATGTGTTGGTATCGAAAAGAATAAGGCAATAGACAAAGAACAGTGCAAACAGAACAGGAAATGTTTCATAACTAAAACGAAATATTGAATCAATAAAAGGCGGGTCGTGTTAATTTTCCTTGTTCTATTTAGTTTATTCTTCGATTATTACCTTGTTCCTACCTAACCCCAACACGCACATTTATATATATTAAAAATTAGTTTATAAAATAGTGGATAAGCAAAACAACGCATTAGTAGAAATAAGGACACAAACACATCATTAAAAAACTGAACCAAGATATTTCAGGCTATTTGTTCAACCATTCGGTGGTGGAAAGACCCTGAAAAACAGAGAGCAACTCATTTCTATTCTGGTCGATTTGGGAGAGAGTTTTACTAACCACCTTACATTTTATTCAGTTTTGCTGTAAATAATGCCTGTTTTTTAGCAGAAATATCCACCCCCAACTGATAGAATTGCCATTGTACAAATATTTTTTGTAAATAAAAAACATGGGAACCCAGGGATAACTTTAAGTAGGATTGTCTTACAAATACAAATGCGATATTGTGGTGACTGGAACTAGTTTAAGAGAATATACCAAAAGGATGACACAACCACCATCCAACCTTACCCAATTTGACCTTGTGCCACATCTTTGTAAAAATTCATTGTAATTATTATGCAGGAATAAATATAATCTATTTGGTAAAATGAACTTTATTAAACAGAACTAAACATTTTATACAGTGAAGTGTGAGAGGAAGGGGAAAGTTGTTGTATTAGGGAAAAATTTTGAGTTCTGTATATTAAAGCTTATTTTAACAAATTGGATCGGCTTCAATAATGTGTGTGTGTTCTAGCCTGTTTTGCTCATCTGCTATTCCATAAGCTTATTTTTTTCTGAAATATTAGTTCATGTTTACTCCCTCATGTATATAAGCGTATGAGAAGGTTGTTAGCAATGTATAACACCGAGATGTTGAATATGGAACAAGAATATGAAATCAGGCCAGCCACCAGGTTTTTTGCAGTTTACTTTTGGTTCGTTTCCTTTTTGAAAAAGAAAGGTACCTCTCTAAATTATCAAAGACATTTACCATTTCGATTATATTAAGTCCATAAAGATAAATACATATATGAAAATTTATAATCTAAATACAACCTTTGCCTATTTGTCGGTTTTTGTTCATATGTCATATCACTTCAATATCCTGGTATTCTATATTGCTAACAGCCTTCTTACACATTTGTTTACCAGCAATGCTTAAAGCAAACTACCTTTCCCATATATATATATTATATATATATATATATATATAACCTTTTCCTTATATATATATATGTGTGTGTGTGTGTATGTATATGAATAAAATTAAAGAAAAAAAATGAAATGTCAACATATGACGAAAGACTTTATTTTTCAAATAAATTAAACTTTGATAAATTGTAACAGAATGCTCACGAAGAGCTAAAATTTTTGGAAAAAATAAAAAAGAAAGGAAAAAAATTAAAAAAAAAACAAACAAAAAAGTTATTCAAGCTTCAGTTTTGTAGCAAGAACACAACACATACATACACACAAAAGTAATTATCTTCTGATAATCCAATGCCCAACTATTAATGGTATATATAACCTGTCATTTTATTTTAACGTATTTCTTTTTCAAATACTTTTCTCCATTTTTTTTTTCAAACTCTCCCAATCAAAAATAGATATTCAAATACAAGCATACTTACTCATCATTTACTATCCCCACATACAATATATATACCTTTTAAACCCCTCAGTGTATGAAATATTAAAATTACTTTTGATAAGAATTTCCTCAATGCTATTTTCTTTCTTTTTTTTTAGTATAAAGAGTAGAATTGAGTAGAGTCGATTGAACGGCATATGAATGTAACTTCATATTGTTATATCCCCACTGTTCTTCCTGCCTTCACACTGGCAGTGGATATTATTATATATATTATTGAGGCCTCTTCAAACCCCACTGCAAAAAGTAGAGCAATACAAACACACAAAGAGGTTCATGTTTGAAACATAAAAAAGGAACATGGTCTAAGTTCAGAATTTAAAAAAAAATAAAGAAAAATCCTTATGATGTATTATATACCCATCAGGAAACAAAAATGTCATATTCCAAAAATCATAAATTGATCAAGTATTTTTTTAAAATTTATTTTTTAAAATAATTTTTATCAGGAAACAAGAATGGTGTGTTGTGATCTGCCATATTTAATAAAGGGAGACAACTCAATTCGAACTACCGAAATTTTAAATCAACCTTATCATGGCTTTGATAGAATATCAATTGCTAAAAACAAACAAAATAAAAAAAACTTTATAAATTTTCATGATTTTTGGAATATATTTTCGTCCTATGAAGGGTACATATATATTATAAAGATTTTACTGTATTTTTGCTTTTTTAATTAGGTTGAATTCTGGATAAGAACCAAAACAGTTTTTAAAAATTTAAGTTTAGACAATTTTTAACCTGCCAATGACTTTATTAGTTTTCTTTGCAGTTGACCCATAAAATAAATTCAAATGTAGCACTTATTCAACTACGGCTACATTAGCCAATGAATTAGCAATGATCCAGAGAGATAGTGAGACAGCTAATAGTAAAGTCAAATTAAAAACAAAGAAGCTTAATTGAACAGAAAGTGGAAAAAAAAAAAAAAGAAAAAAAAAAGCACTCTAACACAAGCAGCACAATCGGTTACAGATTCTTTTTTTTATATTTAAGTAAACAAACTGAAACCCGTTTCCTCTTTGATTAGAAATTGGAGATCAGCCTGAACTGTCCCCATTTCCTTATTTCCCTAGTTAGACGCAATGTCATTTTTTCTTTTTTTTTTTTAATGAGAAAAATCCAGCTCCCAAGAAAAGAACACCCTGGATTAGGAACAAAAAAAATATCTGTACGCTCCAAACGGTACAACCTCACAAATAACAACACCTCAGACAATAAACCAACTTTTTCCAAAAAGAGGTGATAATACCCGGGAGAATTGCCACTCGAGACAACAGATACTATACCTTGATCTAAGCCCACTAGAACTGTCTTCCTTTACCTCAAATATCAATTTTGTTTATTAACTTTAAAGAAAAACATTTTTTTAAAAGGATTTACATCATCACAAAGTATTTTTAAAGGAAATAACCAGATACTGTTATTGTATTATTCTCAAGCAAAGGTTCTCTAAGTGGGGTTCAATGGTCCACTGGTTGGGCTTGGGAATATTTTTGTAAAGTGGCTTAAGAATATTAATCTCTCAAAGTATATATTATGGTGAACACGTATACTGAATCGACAATTATTGTTTAACAAGTATTTTTTGACCGATGGCCGACATATTGAGCTGTAATTAAGTGTGAAATAGGTCTTCCGGTACACTAAAAACCATAACTGCTTCGAAATACACTTGTAAAATGATTACGATTTAATTTAAATGTATCATAACGTTAGATGTGTTGAGAAGCAATTGTGTAGCGTAAAGAAAACAGAGCAATATGAATCTCCAATTAAATACCTAGGATCAAATCAACAGATAAAAAAAGAAAAGGAAATTAAAATAACAGTGGTGTTCTAAAAAGAATAAACGTCAAGAAAGCACAGTTGATAGGCAAAAACTAAAAAACAAAAAAATAAAAACTTTACTAATTATTAAAAAAAAAAATAAAATAAATAAATAATTTTTTTTAACTAATATAGAACAAATTTCGTCTCTGATCGTTTCGGATAAAAATCTAAAGGATATTGTATCCGAAAAAAATTTAAGATTCAGGTTAAAAAAAAAAATTTTAATAAAAAATGATTTGCATCATGGTTTATATCAGCATTTTAGCCAATATTCAAATTTAAACCTTAACAGAACTTTTCCATTTTATCGCTGAATACATTTTATATAAAAGCGTTTTACTTTTCTTCTTTAGTATTATAATACATACTTGTTACAAAATTGAATATAGTTTATGTACCAAGAAAACTATGTTAGTAGTAGCGGTAATAGTAACAACACACACATGTGGCGACATCAGACAAAACAGTGATGAAGGATCAAGAAGGATGAAAAGAGACACCAGCCAGACCTCTACTGGAAAAGTGCAGAGAAGGCTTGGGGAGGCTTACTGCCACTCAACTTCCAGAGTAGATCAACGATCATTGCCAGTGAGAAATTATTGGTAAACGGCTGTTACAACAATGCAATATGACTTGCAATGGCTATTAAAGAGGTGGAGAATGCTGAAAATCTGGGAAGGCTTTTTGTCACTCATACTCCAAGGAACACCACTGGTCATTATCAGTGTGCAATCACTGATAATGAGTTGTATTAAAACTCCAACGAGTAACACTTTGTTGAAATCATTTTTAAAGTGTCTAAGTTTGAAAGAAAAAATTAATGAGGAAGTATTTATGCAAATTAGTCATTAAAATTTTCTGTTGATTCGTAGGTTTTTTTTTGTTTTTTTTTTGTGTGTTTAATTTATTATGATTGAAATTTATACTTGAGACAGGAAAATGTATTCCTTACTTCATAAAAATCCTTTTCAAATATTTTGGTTATTTAATAACAAAACATCAATATCACAATAGTTCGTAAATGGACAATTCTAGTTCTTAAAATGTGTCAATAGAACCACCACATATTTCTGATCATGTACTATAATAAGCAAATTAATTCCAGTAAAAAAACAAAAATAAAATAAAACACACACACACACACACACACACACAAATTGATACCCGTGCCTATTTAAACTTTTTTTTTTTTCAAACAAACTTCTTTTGGATAAAAATATCACATGACTGCTCACTTCTAGTAACTTGGCTATGGATGCGAATTCACTGCTAACAGGTCAGATATCACAAACGTTTATCTACCTCCTCGCCAGGTGATTAAACACAAGGTCAGTTAGGCATTTTTGAAAAGGCAGTGCACAAAAGGAAGTGCACTATGACCTCCCAAGAAATGCCTGAGTAGCCTCGTCAGTATTCGCCGATAGGCATGCTTCAGGCGATTAGTAATAAACTAGCTCCTTCTCAAAGAGAGAAAGTACAGAATTGGCAGGTGGACCTCCTGAAACTGAACAGAACAATATCTCAACCTGCCGGACTGATTGTCAAGGACATACTGGTATGAACAACGTTTGGAATCTATAAAAACGGTCATGCCAAAACGGTTAGGAAAGAATAAAGTAATCACAATATGGAAGGTATTCTTTGTAACCAAAAGTCCGACAAAGAACTACATTGGTTAATCTTGCAAGCCTCGAGAATTCGAAGAGCACATGGACAACACTAGCCTGCTATTTTTTTTTGTTTGTTGATGCAAATATATTTGAGCAAAATGTAGAAAGAAAAAAAAATGACAAAGTGAATTATCAATAACTAGAGGTTAAAAAAAAAAAAAGTATGGAGTACATTATCGTAGTCACTTTGACGGAACTGAGAATAGGACTTATCACAAAAGAACACAGCAGCGTCATGCTGTACAATGTTTTATATATATATTCAAACTAAAATTCACGTCTGTAGCAGAGTAATTATCACATTGTCCAAAGGAAGACATTACAGGAAGCCTATGAATGAAGTACCCTTATAGTGTTCTTGATTCTGGCACAACCGAACAGTTTTACTAAGTCATAATCCAAACCAACCAAAATATATTGTATGTTGTCATTTGATAGTGTATAATTACAGCACAGTATTACTAAATTAATTCTTTTAAGTAAATACAAGCCAATGAAAAAGAAAAATTCTAGTGTGTGTGTGTGTGTGTATATAATATATTCAGTATTGATTTCAACAGTGTTCAATACATGAGTAGAGCTTAGTAATATGAAAATATATTCATGACTAATTAAGCTGATAATTTCTGCCATGAGTCTAGTTTATTTGTCATAAATAAATATCTATATCTTTATGAAGTTAGATATGTTTATATATACATGATTTATCCTAAAATAATAATCCTATTACTATCAACTTTTTGATCAATTACATCTACCAGATATGTTCCAAAATTCATTATGATCAATTAGTTTAGAAATGAACCTTATACACAAACACAGCTGTCTACATATATTGTGCTTACTGTTATAGTTAAGGATACAGGGTAGGAGAATTCCTTGTATAAGGGCTGGAATTGAAAAATTAGTATTTTTTTAGATTGTTATCCTGAGGAGGTACTTACATATAAAATAGCTCTTATCACAAAAACTGTTTTCCAAGAAAATCTTGGAAGACAGATCTTACCTGGAAGCGTTTCCTGACATCCAATAGATGACCTGCTCAATTATTAATTTTTTATTATTACTTAGAAAAGTATGGACATTGAATACAAACACATACACACACAAAACGTCCCCTTAACTCAAAAAGGGGTTATATAAATCATTATTTATAAGACAAGATAATTTGTAGTATTGGTAATATTAATTCAGTACATATATATTTTTAAATATCGTTTGAGATGCCCATTTTCTGTTTAATATCACATTCACGTACATGGAAGTTGACTGTGACCATTATCATAGGTAAACACGAGTCTGTGTAAAAAGATTGACCAGTTTTGCAGATGCTTTTTTGGGGGGTGGAGGGAGCTGGTAAAACATAATCCAATATTAATCCAAGCTACCTCTCCTTGATACGGACTCATTCATAAAATAATACAATTTACAACTAGTCAAAAGCTGAACAGCTTCACACAAAACTACCATACCGAGTATGAAAGCACCTTCCCCATCATGGACATATCAAATAAAAAATAACTCCAAAAATAACAAATGAAAATAAAAGAAAAGAAAAAAAAAAGTAAAAGAAATAAAGTTCACACTTTGTTGAAATCATTTTTAAAGTGTCTAAGTTTGAAAGAAAAAATTGAAAACAAACATTGAAAAACAAAATTAATATATTTAGATTTTAACAGTTTGTACAATGAAAAGAAAAATATCTCTTTAAAAATCATATTTTCATATCACAATTGGAAATTAAAAAAAATAACAAATTTGCTTTAAGCAATACGTAAAATTTACAAAACACATTTTTATAAAATCTGTTTTATCTATAAGATTCTAAAGAGAAAATTGAGAAAAACAAAAATATATTAAAAAAGGTAGAAATATAAGAATTTATGTTTTAACAAAAAAGAAAAAAAAAAAAAAGATAAACTATAAAAAGTCATGATTTGTAGTGTCGGTGCATGGAACACAAATCTCGAATGATAAAATCATCTCAACCTTTAATAACTACATCACATGACAACAAAGATTGGAAAATACAATATTAAGATCCAAGGAATTTTTTCCCCCTAGATGCACAACTTTATTAAATTAAAACAGTGTTTAAGATAAAACAAAAGCATTTAGAAGAGACATATATATATATATATATATATATATATATATATATATATATATATTTAGGCAGAACTTTTTCATTTAAGTAAACATAGTTAAAAATAACAACTTCTGTTTTAATTATACTTTTTTAATTTTTTCCCATTTTTATTTTTTTTGTGTGTGAAAATCCAAAAAAATGCTTTTCTCACCCAATAAGATTTTGTGAAAAATTGAAAATGTATTGCATCATTTTTATTTAAGATTAGACAAAAAAAAACAAAAAAACAAAAGAGATAATCAAACAGAGCAATGTTATTTTTAACAATCTTTGCTTAATATGTAACTCTTTGACAATATTTCAGAAGGTGCAATATTTTATGATCAAACCAAATTTAACAATCAAGAAAAGAATAGCCATAATATTTAGTAAATTGTTGTGTATTCCTTAGTGATTAAAGGATTTTGGGTGTTTATGTGTGTATGCTAACCAGCAGAATTCACACTAGCAAGTTGAACTGGTTTCCTTTGTAGAGTGATAAGGGAATACGAGGTTCCCAATGTATATCCAAGTCAGGGGACATAACAACGGTGTCAACATCCTCCTATTCCCATCTGGTATTGATTAGGCTGAACATTGTTTAACTTTGGCAATTTAATAAGAACTAGTATGTCAATGTGATTAGTTGTGTATAGGATTTTTGGGTATGCCGTGATAACAGTTTTCAATGGGTTATAGAGTACAATTGATGGTGGATGCTAGTGTGATTAGCTGGAAAAAGTGTGATGTGGAACATATTTGGAGGTAGCTCATTTGTTGTCTACATTTTAGTGGTCATCATGTAAAACTTGGAACTATCCTTGAATGGTGGCTGCCAACCTAGCAGATCCAAGAAAATTTGGTGCAACGTTATCAATGATAACAATTCTGCTTTGTGCATGGATAATTTTGACCCCATGAACTGATCGAATTGAAAATCTGATATGAGATCAATCATGCATGCAGAACCACCAATATGGAAGATGTCTACATCTGTACACCACAATAAAAAAAGAACCACTAAGCCAGCCAACCAGACTATTGACCGTCTGGAAACCATAGAAATGTGTAAAAAATATTAAATAGTTTTCTTGTAAACACAATCTCGACATTACTGTCAGTGATAAGTGCAAGACAAAGCTCAGTACTAAAATTGTAAAAAATGCAGAGTATCTTAGCACCACTTAAGAACTTTCTTAGCTACACTCCAGCTATGTATTTAAAACTATATACAGCTATGGTGCGACAACACTTAGAATTTGCATCATCAGTGTCTAACCCCATACATGCTCAGAAAATTAATTGATTGAAAACCATAAAGAGACATGTAAACAATTGAATTCTCTTCATAAGACACCTGCCATATTCTGAGTGCCTTGTTTCACTAGGCATATATTTATTGTTTTACCTTTTCTATGGCATTGAACTTCATCCCAAAATTAAATCAGTTGTAAAATAGACCATAACCTGAATTTAGACCAAGTTTGCTTGAGTGTTGTGGAGGCTAGCATGTACACACAAAATTCCAAATTCACCTGAATACATAAACTCTTTGACAGATAATAATGCTATTTCTTTTATGGATTGTCTTGGTTTCGTTCAAACAAAAATCATTTAAATCCCAAATTGACCTAAAGAGCAAATCATGACATTTATTCATGCCCCTGTAACTTCTCATTCAGAAAAAAAATAAATAAATAAACCCAGTGTATTTCCAGCAATCCTTATTTTATTAGCAGTTAAAGGAACACGCTTAACATTACATTATTTTTACATTACTTGAGTGTCTTGCCAAAAAAAAAAAAAAAAAAAAAAAAAATTATTTGGAGTCAGAATATTTCTTTCATTAAAAATCTTAAAATATTTATAGCTTTTTAAATTGAAGCTTGTTTATAAACAGATATGTGTGATATAAACCTTTGTATTTAAATGTATTAAATTTCTACTGACCGAGGAAGGATGTAGGCCATTCGAAATTTATCACCCCCCCCCAAATAGAAATTAAGAGAGATATCTTAAAATTCTTCAAAAATGTCCAACCATGAGCCGTATAGACTAATAAAAAAGCTTGAAGTCATGTATCTCATTGTTTTTAATTTCTCATTCTTTACAGACATGCAGTTTTTGTTTAAGTTAAATATAAATAGGTTTGTATTTTTCATATTTCATTTGGCAATCATTCTCATTTCATTAACCTTTATCCTCATCTTGGCAAGAAAAAGAAAAAAAAAAAGGCAATTTTAAAATATGTTTTATGTTTAGGAAGGCATTGGGTGTGAGTGATGCTAGATATCAGCATATTATGTTATTTTCAGCTGCTGTTATAGCATAATTAAAATTATATATAATTATTGATTCTGACCTAAATAATTATGTCAAGCAAAACTTATTTCAATGACAGTTTCATCTTTAGAGGCTATGCAATCAAACAGGATTAGAATATTACAGTAAAAAAAAAAAAAAAAAAAAAAAAAAAAAAAAAAAAAATGAAAATTTGAAAATGTATTTTTTTTTCACATATACATAACTTGATGTAGATGAGCCAAATAATTGACAGTCATACCGTCAACCTGCTGATTTGCAAGTTGCAATTGAAATCACTGACACAAAGTCTCATAATAAAATCTTTTGATCTGAAATGTGGAATGTCTATAAAGCTAACAATAAGAGAACTTGACTTCACAACCAAAATATATTTTTTTTTAAGTAAATGTAAATGGGTTTGTATGTTTTTTTTTAATGGCAAAAAAATGTTATTCTGGAAAAAAGTCCATTTGAAAATGTATTTCTTTAATGTTTCAAAAAGCACAAGTAATGTTAAATAATGGCATGATACTAAATCTGTTCCCTTCAACCGTTATAACATAATTATAATACTAAAAATACACATGGTCCAAAAAGTAAAAAGGACAAACAAAACAATATAACAGTTGCCTTCAAGTATGAATATTCAACATTAATAAATATAAAGCAATAAAAATTTAACAAAACAAATAAACAACATCTGCAGCAGCAGCAGTTCACATTTTACAATGAAATAATTATCAAGTAGATAGAAAAAAAAAATGAAAATCTTTTTATGAGAAAGGTCTCATTTCTCATCTGTTATAGTCAACATTTTACTCATTCTGAGCTGGATCAGGATTAAAGATAAATATATTAGTCCATTTAATAATCACAAGTAGTCATGAAATAAACTGTAATAATATAATTGTTATTGAGTAAGCTGATATACCTATTTAAAGAATAATGGACTTACCCAGAAACTATAAATATAACTATATTTAACAAATTATCAGGTAGCAATTTGTGGTCTTTACGCCCCCCCCCCTCATGACATGTACTATTATATTTATAACATGGTTTTGCAAATATGCTTTTTGTTAACTATAACACTGTTTACCTGGATTAGTACTAGCCTGCACGCCCACAGCAACAACAATAACATTCACTTTGCAGAGATGTATAAAACATTTAATGTCCACAATGAAAATTTATTTAAATAAAAAAAAACAAAAAAAAAAAAACATTTAGAAAACATTTTTCAAAACCAATGTTTGTACATATCTCCCCAAAATGGATATTATTAATTGCACATAGATACAAATGAATAATAAGAGCTTATTTCTATATATTGCCCTTCTCTGAATGAACAAAACATTACAATAACAAATAAATAAGACTTAACGGTAAATATTACTATTTAAATGCAAATACAGTTGGGAAATTCATCCAAAAACAATTTATTTTGTTTGACCTACCCATTTTTGACCTATCTGCATTAAACAATGGTGGCCTCCATTCAATTTCAAGAGACAATGGACACCCTTTGTAAAAGTGCCTAAATGTGTAATTGTGAAGCAAGAGTTACACAATCTCCAACCACATCTTTGAATCAACACTGATTCCCAATGGCAAGAAGTTCAGGGCAACTGGAAACAATGCAGAGATAAGTAGAGAGTGCATCCAGTACTTAGTATTCCTAAATGATCACCAATTTAGTACTGGCCAGGCTCAATGTTGCTTAACTTTGGTGATCTGGTGTGTCAACCTAATTATGACATATATTAAATAATATTTAAGTTAAGTGATAAGCATTTGAATTTCCATAATTATTGGCTGTGAGTAAAGTAATAAGGGGTCAAACATTTTGTTTATTGACAGGAAATAAAGGACAGAACCCTTTACTTTATTCACAATCAATAATTACAGAACATAAAATACTTATAATTTCTATTGAATATTTTTTTCCGCAAATAAATTACAAATGAGTAAAGAAAGTAAAATATGTGCATTCATTCTTTTTGCAGACTTATTCTCATAATTATTGTTTCACCATATTTTGACCAGCTCATCCTCTGGCCTTCTTCAGGTGATTAATCGCTATATGATAGGAATGATGAGTCTTGTAACTTATCCTCTGTAATTACTGCCTTCCATAGTTGTTGTCTCACCACATTTTGGCCAACTAAACCTCTGGCCTGCTTGGGTAGGCAGTAATTACTGGAGATAAGTTACAAGACTCAGCATTCCTATACCATCATGGTTAATCATCTGAAGAAGGCCAGAGGATGAGATGGCCAAAATATTGTGAAACAACAATTATGAAGATGAGGATAACAGTCAGCAAAAAGAATGAATGCACAAATTATGAAGCCTCATCTCAAAAGGATTAAAAAAAAAAAAAATAATAAATAAATAAATAAAATAAAAAATAAATAAATAAAAATAAAGCAAAATAGTTTTCAACTAATTTCCCAACTGTATATCCTTTTAAATATTTTATGTCAGTGATATTAATGTTTACCAACTTAGTTTCTGAAAAAGAGTTTTCATTTTTTTTTTTTTTTACTTTGTCAGATATTTATCCATATTTTCATCAACTATAAAGTCCCATTTTATTCAATCAATAAATTTGTATTTAATGATTCCCCACTGACAAACACAAAACTAATCAGATGGGAAACTTAGTACAAGTACAACAATGATTTTTCGCTAACCGATGGTCGGACACTTTTTTTTTCTTTTTTTTTTCACACAAAATTATGAACAGGAATTTGATAATCCTGCTGCTAGACTAGTTTACTGGGTGGCCAATAGATGGCTTTGTCTGTAACACACTTTCAATTTGTTTGTTTATGCCACACCTATTGGTGGTAGTCTCCCTTATTTTGAGATTATATCTTATTTGGCTTACATTTAACCATAGTTATAGTTTAACAGTGGTAGTTATGGTATTAAGTGTAAACACTATAATCTATGAAAGAAAAAGTTGAATGCTTGTTTAAGTTTCTAGCGATTCCCGGTGGTTTAGAGGCATGGTAGGTGTATATTTAGTGAGTTAGGGATGGTTTGAGGAGTCATTATTAAGAAATTAGAGGGTCTAGCAAAGGCGGTTAATTTGGTAAGGCCTGAAACCAAGGGTACCAAAAAATTGGTGTTGTACCTGTACTGATAAAGAAAATACATATAAACAGATAGACGTACTGAAGCAGGAATTTGAACATTAATAATAATGATAATAACATATTCAAGACTAAATAAATGAGTTTGTGTTATTTTACAATGTCAATCAATGAGAATAGCAATGCGATGACAAGCATTGGCATTGGAGTCAACTGATTGGCAAGATAAGCAGAGTAATGGTTTTGAAGTTATTATACAGAGTGGACCACTTAAAAGTAGCCAGATACCTCATCTAACAGAGTGCAACATGCCTAGCAACAGAGAGCAACATGCCTAGCAACATGCCTAGCAACAGAGAGCACTTTCAGTATCTCTAATAACATGTATTCGGGCTACATTTAAGTGGGCCTTCCCTGAATATCTTTTTTTTTTTCTTCCTTATTTTGTATCACAAACCTTTGGGAGGGGGAGGGAGTTGTGTGCTTTTTAAAAAATTTTTTTTTTTAAATGTTTTCTTTCTTTGCAGATTTTTATTCATTTGTATTGCTGCAGAATGAAATGTTTTAGTTAATAAAAAAAATGCCAAGTAAAACTCAAGGTCGGCCTCAATGCAAGCATCTGTTCATGTGTCATGTCAAAAAAGGAAAAAAAAAAAAAAAAAAATGAAAACACAAAGAATAACTACGTATATAATTTCAACACATATCACAATGATCTTGAAATCAGATTCAAGCTCAAGCAAGGATTTGTTGTACAAACATTTTTGGGTGAAGATTACCTTCATAATTTTAATAAGTAAAACTATTGTCCTTACCAACAATGATATTTATATTCATTTTTAATTTCATCTGATGAATCCCCCGCATCCTCTACAAAAGTATGGATTATTTACGGTGAAAATTATTGTTGCCAAAAATAAATCTATTAACAAGATATTAATAACCGTTTAGATTTTGATTTGCTGTAACATTCATTGTGGTTTTGATATCAATAACTTTGCACTCATCAATATTTGTATGAGACTGAGATTAACTGGAAATAAAAAAAAAAAAAAAGAAAATGGATACACTTGAGAAAGGGGATACTTGATTGAAATATTGTGATAGTTCAGTTTCACATACAATCCTAGCGTAACGAGGTGAAAACTAATTTATAAAAATAATATCAGCCTTAGTATTCTCTTTTTTTTACAACCTGGTATATTTATCTTCTATACATTATCTCTATATATTAATAATCTTTTCTTTTAAACAGCAATCTCACTTTAATAAAAACAAAATCAAATCATATATATATATATATATATTTGTTGATTCTGTTGGGTGGAAATATCCAATAGAATGCTCAATTATTTGATAAGAGCATAATATTTATTTATAAATTTTACAAAAGTTTAGATACAATGGTTCCAATGGTTTCTTGAATAAACACACAAAAAAAATGTTTATTTATTTGTATATGAATAAATATATGTACGCAAAAGTTAGCGAGTAAAACATGTTTTTTTTTTCTAGCCCCCATCCCGGAGAAAACAATTTCACATCATGAATGAAAGCAGAACAGCAAATAGCAAGTCAGGCAACCACCTTAGATTTACCTCATTACCTGAAATGAATTTAGAAAGAAATTTACTTTATAATAAAAAGTTAATAATTGATGGTTTTTTTTTTTACAAATTTACATCATGAGAAATGATAGTTTATATATGAAAAATTAAATTACTAACATAATTCTGATATTTTGTGAATATTTCAGTAATATATCTAGATAAATGGCAAGTGTGGGCACTGGCGAACCATAATTTTTGTTCTGTTAGTTTTGATGGAGGGTGTACACTAGTATTCACAATCAACAATAATGCATCTGATGAAGGCTGGAGGGTATATTTGTTGAAACGTCATTGAAAAGCAAATATCAACCAGAATAATTGCCTAAATAATAAAAAATAAATTTAGATTTTCTAATCGGGGGGGGGGGAAACATCAACAAAAAGAAAGAATTGAAATCTAAAATATTTTCTTAAATATTTATAAAACCATAATTATTTCCAATATTACATGAAAATCATCTGGCTTAATGCACGTATATACAATTTCATATATATATATATATATATATATATATAAAATTGTATATGGTATATATATATATATATAAAATTGTATATGGTGTATATATATATAATATATATGAAATTGTATATGGTATATATATGAAATTGTATATGGTATATGCATATATATATATTGAATGCCTACTAGATAGGAAAGAACTTGAATACCTACTAGACACTATCCTTTAGTGTCTAAGGTTTCTCTGTACATGGGTTTGTCAGAACAACCTGACATGAGGATACTTTCCCCTAAAAGTGAACCCTGTTAAATATTCAATATGATATAATATTCATAGCCCAAATAACGGCTAACCTATATTGGCTTTTATGAGGAATAGTGCACTTTCTATAGTGATGTTACCTCAAGTAACAACACAAATCTGGATAATCCACCAGACTAGATGAATTTTTGTCCTGGAATCCGGTATATATATATATATATATATATATATATATATATGTGCGTTAATCATTTATTTGAAATGTACTCAACTTGTATATACCAATAGTAATGGGGTTAAAAAATCATTCTCATAAATAATCTTTAATGAAAAAAATCTTTTTTTAATATAAATTTTGTAAATAAATTTAACAGTCCAAGCTTAATGCCTTTTTATTGGGTTCCAGAGCATAGTGTAGTATAATAATTCTCCAAGTTCCAAATATCAAATACTCTCAGTTAGTCATTTATTACTTTTCAAAAAGAATCCATTCCAACATTGTTTTGTATTTTGACTAAGTCTACAAAATTATTGCTGCATATTTAGTCACATACTTTTCAGATGTTTACCTTAACCTTTTTGGACAACTTACATGGTTTATATAACCAACACACTCTGCTTTTCCTCCTCAGTGGCAAAGATAAGGAATCAGAATTTGTCTTCAAAATATTTACAAATTTATACTTATTTTGAGATTCTTCTCCCCTTTCTATAGTTGATTGTAATTAGATTATTTAATGACCTATCATTTCTAAACAGTCTAGATTACAGGAAAAAAAAGAAAGACATTTTCGTGTCTAATTATTTGTTATTTGGTACCTCTTTGCTTAATAAAATAATTATATATTTTTAAAAAGTTTAGTTAAGGAACTAAAATGTTGCTATGTTGAGGCGATTACATAAATATTTTACAAAATAATCATTAAATTGTCAAGTATAAAAGTGATAATAGAGTTGGATTTTTTTAAACTTGTGTACGTATGGATAATACTTTTGAGTGTTGACATTTTGGAGCATGATTACAAAATATTAATGTCATAAATTTTATAATCTATCAAATTAATATAATACCTACAATCTCATAATCTACAACTTTTTATATATACACACACACATTGCTCTTTAGTAACTATACTTATTTCTCTCATGATGCAAATAATATCCATTCTGGACAAAATTATTTCAAATATTTAAGGGAAGAGAGAAAGCAAATAGTAAGTTAGACAACTTCCAACATATGAAATGAATTTGGAAATAAATCCTCTACTCTATTTCTATGATGAGACATTTTTCTTTTTTAAAACATTTCTTTCTATACCGACTGGGTTTGGAAATTTTTTGTTCTTTATTTCATTTTTTTTTAACTTCACTGATTGAGCCATTATTTTGTATGAATGTAATAGAGTCTGGTTCCACTATTAAAATGAGGTGCTGAGTCAGTATTTTAAGCCATGATGTGGGTATGAGCGGAATGCATATAGAGGTATAGAGATTGGAAGGAAAATGTAAGAGGAAAAAGAGAAGAAAAAATGTGTGAGAAATTATGCTCGGCAAGCATGTGACAGCTCTTCCTCTTACTCCTTTGATTGAGAGCTGCCTATGTCTGGTGCCATGTATTGATGGCCAGCCAGACAACATGGTGGCTAGAAAGAGAGAACATACTGGTGTTAAACGTGTTGACAACTAGAGTGGTCAACAAAGATAGTAAATTTCTTCTTGCATCTGGAAAGTTTGTCGAAGTTCTCATTCCCTTTGTGACTGTCTCTCCGTACAACATTTGGGTCTGTTAGAGAGAACAACAGGACAGGAATATTTGTGGAGCATGTCTTTTTTTTTGTCATTTTGACAGAGTGTGTACACTCGTTCAATATAATTCTCATTATGTGTTTTGTTTTTAAAAATTTTGATCTTGTCACTAACAGGAGAAATGCTCCATTATAACACATGAAATCGAAAAGAGAAAAATGCTGCAGGTCACATTTTCTTTCCTATACTAAGATTCCATACGTTGATGAAGGAGAATTTTTTTTTCCTTGTTTTATTATTTTCTAATTTAAAATTTGGAATGTTTCCTTTTGCAGTTTGGAGGTGGATAACTTAAAACATTTGTGTTTACAAAGTAATAATTTCTATAATCATAAAGAAATACATGATAAATGTGAAGTGTTTATAAAATGCAGGATTAAAAAATTCCAAGGAAACATTTTTAAATAAATCAGCTATGAATTAACCATCATAATATAGTGAAGGCAGAGTGTGGCAAGCAAAGCAATGGCAAT
Source organism: Euprymna scolopes (assembly GCF_053919585.1). Taxonomy (NCBI): domain Eukaryota; kingdom Metazoa; phylum Mollusca; class Cephalopoda; order Sepiida; family Sepiolidae; genus Euprymna; species Euprymna scolopes. The sequence goes on along the minus strand of NC_136488.1, from coordinate 95,697,726 downwards.
CGTCATTCCTTATATGAACATCAAGAGGTGCCGCAGCGACTACCACCTGCAAGAGCTTTGCCATCGTTATAGGCCTCTTTATTATTATTTTATAAAGTAAGAAGACTTATTTCACCATTTGATTTACATATGCATATCTGTACATACCACAAAAACGTATGTAAATTAGATGGCCATGCTAAAAAAGAAAAAAGAGTTACTACTTTGCTAAAGGCTAACAGAGATTAAAAAAATATAAGGTAGTTATCGAATCAACAAAGAGGTGAGAAAAATACAACTAACAGAGACAGGTGACTTGTTTAGTTAATTATGGATAATAAGAACAATTAAGGTTTTTTTTTTTTAAATATAATTTAATTTCAGAATTAAAGTGTATTTTAGCATGTAATTTGTGATATAAATATATATAACATTATATATATATAACCATATGGAAAAATCATTAACTCATATTTAGCCTAATAACAAATTCTTACAATTTCTCTAAAACCCTGCACATCCAGACAAGTTACACACATTTTGGTAAGTATTTATGAATTCCCAGCATGACAATTTTATCAGAAAGATGATATGTAGTAGTTTAAAATTGTATGTTTTAAAGATTATAACATGCTAAACATATTGCCATTAAAATCAGTTTATGAAATGAGAGAGGAAAAAAAAAGAACACTTAAAATTAATAAATTAGCAAACATACCGATATATTTCCAATATGGCCGCTCTGTAAAACTAATCTCTATATAAATTTGATTTTAATAGATTTCAATGCCAATATGTTTAGTATTTCATAATCTTAAAAAATAGATATAATTTTTGAGCTACTGCATAAAAATATCATATAGTGAAACTTTATGTTTATCCATATGCAAGTGACAGAAAAATATAATAGTTTATTAAGAGAAAAAGAAACAGAGGAATCATGTTTGTTTTTTTTAAAGATATTGATGTCATGTAGTGGTCAAATGCTTCATTAGAAACGATAACAACAAAAGAAACTAATAAAAGAAAGATTGAAATACAACTTCTTATGTACATGAGATTATCCTAGATCAAAAGGAGATAAGTATAAAGGAAATATTCACTGTAGCTAATTGCTAATATTTGAAAAAAAAAAAAAATCTGACAAAGCATTGTACAAATGTAAATATTGTCTATTTATTTATTTAAAGGGGCACATGAGAAAATGATGTTTTTTGTCTTTTGTTTAATAATACAAATGACCAACAATAATACTTGACTTTCAACTTCACCATTTATTAATATTATATTTTTATTATTTATGAAAATATTTATTATTCATTAAAGGTTTTATTAATCAGTTTGTCAAAATTAATGTTAAGTTTTGAAATATAACAGCAGTAATAAACAAGTCAGCCATTTTAAAATCTATTACTAATAAAAATTGTTGATGCATTTACTATCATGATACTTGGAAATTTGAAGTAGAAAAGGAGAGGATCTCTTGTTATTTTCAATTTAAAAATAAATAAATGACAGACATCTTGAAATGGAAAGCAAACATGAAAAACTGTAAAATAAAATAAGTTAATTCAATTTTTTAAGGTGTTATTTATTTTTACTTTCTTAATCATATCAATATAGCTTCAGTAAGTTCATATTTAAAATATTTTACCCAAAGCTCCTAATAGTGTCCATGATACAATCCATTTTTTTAAATCCTGTACTCATAAAATAATACCCTGTTTTGCACTATATTCTTGATAACTAATTTTTTTTTTTTTTACATGGAGTCACCACTTATCAAGGCCCAGGAGCCACTCAGGGATAAGGGTTATATGAAGATTTTATGCAGATGTATAGAAAGTAATTTCTGGCTTGAATAAAAAGTTTGAAAACTGCAAAAGTTAAATGTTAATGGCTCATTTATGCTTTCAAATTGAAATTAAACCATTAATTTTCTCATCTGTCCCAGTTGAATTAAAGAAACATTATTTTAATTATAAATATCTATAAAAACTTTAAACATAAACTTAGTATTTATATTTTTTAACTTCATCCAGAATTTTCTTCTTCCATTTAAAACTTAGATCCAAATAGTATTTATGCTGATTTATCAAACTTTGATTCTGACTAGCCAAAATTTGTTATTGTTGTACCATGTTATTAGCATTATAATTTACTGTGCTACAATTTAAAAAGTTATGTATTTTCACTCAGACAACTGGTAATTTCATATAAAATGAACATTAAAGTAAGTATGTTAATGGTTATAAATTGTAATAATTAGTTTACACGCTATTTTAAGACATAATAGCTTGCAATTTTTCTCTTTTTATGAAACACAAAATATTTGTTTAGCCCTCCAAAGATTTTTCCAAAGAAGCTCTCCAAGATATTTTAAAAATTAAAAATTGTTTAATATTCCTTTTCACAGTGTGTGTGTATATATATATGATTTAATATATCATTTTGTTTTTAAATCCTCGAAACAGCGTTTCATGGTAAACAACTGATGATCCCTTAAACTTAGCACTATTGTGAATTTAAGAAAGCATGTTCATTCAGTGATTGCAGGAGATGATTTACTTACAAAATAATTTTTTACTGAAAGATGAAAAATTAAAAATATTTTTTTATTATTTTTAAGGTTAAAAGCACTTCCAAGATTCTCTCTCTATATACACACACACACATTTAAATCAATCTTTTAGAATTAACAACAAAGATCTCATCAACTTGCAAAAACTATAACATTTCAATATTTCATTGTATAGTGAGATAGACCTGAGCATTTTTAAAGATTTAAATTCATTTAAAATTGTATTACAAATAAAAAGCATACACAATGGTATCAAAGGTGTTTATAGCTGTTTCTAGATGTTTTTTTTTTTGTTTTGTTTTTCAGTAATATAATATAAAATTTATTTAAACAGCATCTTTCTTCAGAATGATAGTCTGGAGGATTTTTCATTTTCATCCAGAAAAAAAAAAATATAAACATAACTTTTATGTTATTCTTCGAGGACATGCATAAAGAAAACACTGTTTGGAGCATTTTACCCTGCCTTTATTTACTCCCAAAAGAGAAGTTTTCGGTCATGCTCAACACATGTTTGGAAAAATATGTGCGTGCCTTCACTTAGAAGTAAAGAATAAACTGTTTGACAAAGGAGCTGGTTCTATGAAGCCTATAACATGATCAGTCAAGCACAGAAAAATTTAAGCTCACTTAAAAAGCAACACAGAAACCATCATTTAAAATATCATAATGTATAAACATTATCTCTATTGATATTACTATAGCTTAGCGGAGAAGAAACCATAATACGGCAGAAATATATTTGATATTTTGTTGTTTGAAATTTAAGTGTTTTTAAAAGATTTTCAAATTGTTGATTTAGGTTAAATTCAGGTTTATATAAATATGTTCTAACTTTAGTTGTATTCTAATGAGAACCAGAAAGATCTTACCTCCATTTTACAAAAATGAAATGACTGTCATAAATTTGTTTAGTTCTGATCTATATTGTGTGTGTGTGTGTAGAGATAAAAGATAAGAAATGGAATCAAATTAACTCATGACAAGTTTTTATATTTCATCTTCATTATAATGAATAAAAAAGTGGACAAACGTTATTTTCTACTTTTATAAAAATTAGATATTTGAACAAGAAAGAAAAAAGAGAAAAAGGACAAAAAGCAGAAAGAAAAGAATGGGTATCTATTGTTATTTAATAAAAACAACAAAAACAATGACAGACATCTTGAAAGAAAAGAGAGAAGGAAGATTGCTAAAGAATTTTTTTTTTTTCACTCAATTCTGATGAAGTCTTTTCATAATAAAGATGAAATATAAAATCTTGCTATAGGAGTTGAGTCAATTCTATAGTTTTGGTATATCTGCTTTTTCCATTCATCTGTACATTTTGTCTGATTTTATCCAAACTTTTTCTTTCTAAACAAATCAATACAATAACCATTTGTATAGGAACATCGCTTCTCACAAAGCCCTCATCAGATGACTAAGTTCTGGCTTGGTCTTGAAGCTGAAGCATCATCCTAGAGCTCCCTGAAAATACTGTCATGCTATCAGACATTGCTAGTCACTCTGTGGGACATAAATGAGCAATGAAACATTTACAGTAACATAATGATGGCTAAAGCGGGCGCAGACTGAAAACACAGAAACACTTTCATCAAACTCATACTTGGAAAGGAAGTAACAAAAAAAGCAAAGTCCATAGCAAAAACATAGCAGGTAATCAAATAGCAAAATCAGTTAACTTATAAATAAATCTGGTTTACTAATAACAACAGTGGATGATGGTGGCCAAGTGTTTAACTGTGGGTGTACCAAGTTTGAATCCAGTTCATTTCACAGAAACATTTTCACCAAACCCACACTTGACCTTGTGTCTCATCTTCTGGAGAGAAATAAAAGATTTGATGAAATTTCTCTTCAGAAGCATCATAGTAAAAACATAAAACCCATATTAAAATCCCTGCTTGAGTTTAAGGTGTTTGTGAAAAGATTACTTGGGACATGCCCCAGGTAATATGAATGAATGCAGGAATGGGGGGGGGGGTCTCTATTTAGTCAGGGTTTATAATATCCCAACTAAAAAAAAAAAAAAAAAAAATTCATTATCTATTTTTTTTTTTTTGCTTAAGAACTTTTGAGATGAGGATTAATAATTTGGATTATTTGGGCTACTTTTTCCATCTTTAATATCGTTTTTATATCACAACACTTTGGCTGATATAACCTCCGACCTTCCTGCATATGTTCTTGAACTTGGGAATTCTGAACAGTTTCTCCCCCCACCCCAGAGTTCGACAGAAATATTTCACGAATTTGACATAACCGAAGAAGGTTGAAGGTTACATTGGTCGAAACATTGTAAGAATATCAGGCAAAATGAGAACAATAATTCGAACAACCCAAACACAGATCTATTTTCTTATTTAGATACATTTTGCATCAATATGTTCATAATATTCTTCAGCATTAAATCCTTACCCTTGAGTAGCTTTTGGCCTTAATGAGCGGTGATTAATCAATTTATAAAAACAAAAGAATAAAAGGGGGGGGGTACTCTGCGCTTACATTACAAAATGCCTACAAACATCCCAATCACTTTATAGTTGTCATGGTGATTTTGAACAGCAGTTTGTGACCCTTCACATCTACAGAAAAAAAAAAAAAATGCAGACCAACATTAATAAACAACAAGCGACACCAAAACAACAATGATGCAACTGGATTGTCTGTAGATACAAATAGGCGACAGCAAATATTTCCAATTCTCTCACATCAAATAACGCTGGACGTATATGACCCCCTGACGCCTCACCAATTTTTTCTGTTTTACTTTTTTTGGCTACTGATTAAATACCAAATTTTCAGAAATTTTACTTTTTAATTACTCGTTCAATTTTTAAACCGAGCTCAATTTTCTATGTAATGTGGAACACATTCCCACTGGACTGTTTCCCTGCAGATTATAACATCTGCATCTTCAAATCCAATATCAACAAATACTTGCCATAAACCGTCCAGATTCTGTAAATTTTATGCATCATTTTCAATCCTCATCATCATGATTCAACTGATAATTGAGTGACTTTCGGCCTTTATAAATAATAACTTTATAAATAATAACTTTATAAATAATAACTTTATAAATAACTCATTAGTAAAAAACCCCCCCAAAAAAACAGTAAATAAACACAAAGTAAATTTAAGTAAAATAGTTCCTCCCAGCCTCTACTTGATTTTACAACTGGGCTGAGTATCATTTTGCATTAAAATTATAAATATCTTCTCCAATTAATAAATAATCTAAATCAATAAATTACAAATACGTATAAATGTAAAAAAAATATAACTCTCCTCTAAAAGTTTACCAAACTTTTCGACATTATATATTTTTTTTAATTTTCTGAGGATCTGGTGTTGAATCGATTTTGAAAGATGATGATTTAAAAGGGAAAAAAAATTTACTTTAACAAATATTTGGTGGTGAAGAATTCCTTGGAAAGATTTCTACCTTCTATTAAAATTACACATCAAATATAACTTCAACCTAAAAATTAAACTGGTTTATTACAAAAGCTTTAGCATATGAAAATTTGGTATTTAACTGATAATAACCCAAAGATTAAATGAATTTTTTAAAAAATGGTAGGGTGAGCAGGGATAAATGTGTCATATATATCCCCCAAACATCTTTTAAATAAATCTTTTTATCTCGATAGAAATTAAAGAATTACACAACAATTCTCTTGGAATTTAAAAAAGTTTCCAAATTCCCCTTTCTTTAATCTTTTTCTTCTTCTTTTTCCTTCTGAATGTTTTAAATATAACGTTAATTCTGAAAGACTGAAGTAGAATATTTTGGCATTAATCATATGTGTTTTAAAAAAAAAAAGAAAAAAAAAACAGAAAAAAAAACTGTTGTATTTCATTTAAGGTGCTGCAGTTTTTTTTCACACCACCCTCAGCTATATAAATAGAAAGATAAAGAGAAAGAGAGAAGAGTAGGGGGGGGAGGGATCATCCCCTCCTCCACCCGCTTCAACATTGACCCATTGACTCAAAACATAGCAGGAATAAATAACTAAATACATTTGGATGCAGACATTACTGATTGCACATTGGATCCTCAACCAATCTCCGTATAAATAGACCATTCATGTACATCTCCGCCTTTGTGGGTGTAGGTGTGTTGACGGAGGTAGAAGGCTATCTCTATGGATATGTGCGTACATCAGGACTGCTCTTAAAGTAGGTGGGAGGGAAAGGGGGAAAATGAAACATGACCGATTCATCCTCATCTCCCTCCGGATCCAGGACATAGCTGGCTATCTTGCAATTCTGGAGTGTATGTATGTATATATATATATATATATATATATATATCCTATTTCAGCATCAGCAAACTTTATTAAAGCCTTTTTGTGTGTGTGTCTGCAAAGAGAAGAAAAAAAGATATAAAAACGATTACATGATGATTATTATGGCATTTCATGCAAAGTACATTCAAAATACATATTATATAATAATGATAAGATGGTCACTTAATGAGTAATAATAATGCAAGCCATCAAATCTTGGCTATAAATACAAGATCCTTTCTGATGAACACTTATAACAGCTGACTACAGCTGTCTGTCCACTTAACATGTTAATAGGATTTATTTCTCATCTTGTCTGTGGTTGTTGAAGATAGCATCATTAGTTAGAGCATTCAAAATGAAGTTAAAACTTGACTCTTGTTCTTGGATTTGAATTGTATGACTGGCTTGAACAGCTATTTCTACACTGATGATTCCCTAAAAATGAAACACATACAAGTATAATTATTTAGTAATATATATAAACGTCTGTGTTTGTTTACAATATCACGTAAGCTGATATTTGGGCTTGACAATCTTAAAAAAATAATCTTTCTTCTCATAGATAAAAAAAAAAAAAAATTTTACAGGGGAATACTTTACATTACACTAGCCAAGGTTACATCAATGTAATATAAAACATTCCTCTGTAAAAATTCTGCTTTATCTATTAGAGAAGAAGGGCTATTTCTAAGATGGGATTTTTTAATTTTTGATATGTATCGGATGAATTTCTGTACAAAACAAATCTAAAAACACTGCCAGAAATATAAATTACCTTTTTCTGAAATTTGCAAAAAATAGGCTCAGTCGTTTCGGAACCTATGAGAAAGGAACTCAAACACAAAGTGACTTTTATATAGTAGTAGAGATAGAGATATGATATTAAAAGGATTTTCAAAATCCGATGATATGGAAAAGAAGAAACAAAATGCTTGATGATTCATCTGTCCTGGGGGTTTTATTCAAATGACTGTTTTCAAGTGTGAAGTATATTCCTTCAGCTTCCAATTAGTTTCATATATTGAGGATAGAAACATGGATTGTTTTATTCATTTTATTTATTGCAGACTATTATCCTCATCTTTTTTTTTTATTAGTTGTTGTTTCACGACGTTTCGGCCAACTATTCCTCTGGTCTTCGTCAGGTGGTAACCGCGACGGATAGGAACTCTGAATCTCCTGACTGCATTCACTGCAATTACTGCCTTCCATAGTTGTTGTAATCTCACCACGTTTTGGCCAAGTAAGCCTCTGGACGGCTTTGGGTAGGATTGAAACTGCTATATTCAGACAATTCTCATCTGGAACCGTAGAGATTCAATGTCTATCAACTGCGCCACGGTTCCAGGTGAGAATTATCTGAAGATAGCAGTTTCAATCTTACCCAAAGCCGGTCAGAGGCTTACTTGGCCAAAACGTGGTGAGACGACAATAACTATGGAAGGCAGTGAATGCAGTCAGGAGATTCAGAGTTCCTATCCCGTTGCGGTTACCACCTGACGAAGGCCAGAGGAATAGTTGGCCGAAACGTTGTGAAACAACAACCAAAAAAGATGAGGATAATAGTCTGCAATAAATAAAATGAATAAAACTCATCTCAATGAATTCCCATTAAAATAATATATGGATTATTTTATCTTCTTACTGTAATTAATCCATATGTAAATAAGTAAATAATTAAATAACGACAATAAGGTGACAAAACAATCCATATTTCTATCCTGAATATCCAATACTAACTGGAAGCTGAAGTGATATACTTCACATTTGAAACCAGTCGTTTGAATAAAACCCACTAACCTGATGAATCATCATTTTATTTCCTCTTTCCCATTTAAAATTCATATGTATATATATATATATATATATATGCTAAACTTTTAGTCTGTTAAAAAAGGCAAAAGTTAGCTGAGTAGTTTCTGAGAAAACTTCTGGAGCGAATGTGGTATAGTGGCAACTAATTCCTATTAATTCTTACCTGTGGATTGAATGGATACCATGATATTTAGTTTGCTGCACCTTATACATAAATATTAGCCAGATCAAAAAAAAGAAAAGAAAAGCGGAACAGACAGACTAGGTGAAATATAATATAGAAAATATTTAATCAAATGAACTTAAAGACTATCTTTTACAAAAGTGCTCAAGGCAAAGTACAACATTATAAATATACATTATTTATGAACATTTTAAAATGGCCTACACAAATAAAATTACGTTTCAGTGCTCATTGCACCTCATCAGATGCAAAGTTAGGAATGAAAATAATTTATCCAAAAGAGTCTGAGATAAAGATTTCTGACAATCAAATTGCATAATTAGCAGTGATCGCTGTCTGAATGCTGACATAGTTTAACATGTGTATGTGCGCTTTTGTGTGATGCTTGTGTTTTCTAGAGAAAGAAAGGTTAGAGAATCTACACAAAATCTAAAAGTGTATTCGTATGTAAAATTTACCAGGGAAGACAATTTGTAATAGTTCTAATACAAAATCTGCGTAAATTAAAATATCATATTTCAGAATATTTTGTGACTGAGTAATGCCACGTGGTCTACTTGAATCTGTAATTATAAAACTTTGTGGACCTTGCTTGCTTTCTTGCATGCATCTTGTCTTTGCTGATTGGGCAATTCCATCTTTTAAAAAAGGGTGACAGGATATATATATATTAGATGAGAGAAAGAGAGGGAGGGAAAGGAACAAACCGAGTTATGCGTTCAACGTTTCATCTTTATTTCGAGACTTCCTCTGGATGAATGAAATTAAGAAAACAAAAACACCAGTACAAATATTTGAAAATTTTCTTGTGAAAAGTTTGACGCTGTTCCATTTCAGAAACGAAAAAAAAATGTTGGAAATTCAAAAACGGGAGGGGAGGAGAGGCTTTGTTAAAGAGAGGGAGATTATTACTAACGTCATTTAGCCGTTAATATATTTTTAAAAGATATGAATATTCTTTCTGGAAAAAATATGCCCGGTTAAAATTCAAATATAGGTGTGCAACCGAAATGAAATGAGCGTGTTTTTGTTATGTAATTTATTGATTGAGATTATATGTATTAATTATTATAGGAGGTAGTTTTATGGTGTGAGAGTGTTAACCCGTGTCTACAATTAAATTATGTTCTTTTAATAGAAGTTTACTTATTAATGGTACTACATTATAGAAACCTGCACATTGTTTGATTATGCTTGAATTTGCGTTTTTTCCCCGTTTCTGAAATGGAACAGCGTCAAACTTTTCACAAGAAAATTTTCAAATATTTGTACTGGTGTTTTTGTTTTCTTAATTTCATTTCATCCAGAGGAAGTCTCGAAATAAAGACGAAATGTTGATGAACACATAACTCGATTTGTTCCTTTTTATTTCTCTAATTTCCATTATTCTCATCATATATAAATATATATATACATATTTATAAATATATACATATGGACGTGGCTCAGAAGCTAAGAAATGAAGGTGGAGAGTTGTATGTTTTGGTTTCACTCCTAGTTGATGGCATATATATATATATATATATATATATATATACACACATACATATATGCACGCGCGTTTTTAGTTTTTATCTCACTACTATATAATAGGTTTAATATAATAATCGATAGACAATTGTCTCTATAATGATGAATACATAATCTGCATGAATTAAAATATCATATTTAAACATTTTATGATCAGGCAATGCCAAACAGCATGCTAATATATGTATAAAATTAAGACTTTTAGGAGAGAGAGGAAAAAATAATGAAAGAAAAATATCAAGGCATACTGCAGAAGTAAAAGAGAACGATAAATGATAAATAGTGAATTTCATCCCAATCTTGGAGATTAGATCATCTAATAGAAAAAAAAAAGAAAAAAATCTTACATTTTTACTACTTCCAGTCTATTTCTCACTTAAATATCTTCCCTAACTTAAATGATTTCACTCTTACATTTTTTTCTGCTCATGTGGATTTGAACTTAGCACACCCACCACCTTCCTTCAAAAGTACTCAATTGTACTCCTGTCAGCAGAAAAACCACTGCAACAAATTAACATTGTCTACTTTCAGATATAAACAATGTTATACAAACTTATTTACTACAAAAACAACAAAAAAAAAAAAAGAAAAGAAAAAGAGTTTAAAATGAGAAATCATTGCCTCCAACAAACTACAAATCCTCCATCAATTTTGATTGTAATCTCACTGTAATTATAACTCTCTGGCAACAAGTTCAAATTCTAATTTCATACCCCATTACACTATCATTAGAAGTGCACACAAAAACAAAACAGAAAAAACAATGAGCAAATTATCCATTAGCTGAGATCAGGCTTGTCACACATAAAAAGTTCAAATTGAAAAATCAGCTCAATTTGAATCCAATGATCTTTGATATTTTTTATCTTCATTCTTAAAAAGAACGAAGAGCAAATACTTGCAAGATGCATCCATTCAATCTTATTGTTTAGCAATCTTATTCCAGAGTTAACTGACTAATGAAAATGATATTTCAAACTTTAGCATGATAGACAAACAAAAATGCTATCTAAAACTTAAGCATGATAGATGGAAGAAAATGAAATTTCAAACTTAAGCATGACAGACCAACGAAAATGTTATTTAAAATCTATGCATCACAGACAGAAACTCTTGCAAATATGCTTGGGTATATCTAAAATAAGATATGTTCATTCAATCTGACGATTTAATGATGAAAACTATTTCAAACATAACTTACTGACCGACAGATAATACAGGCAAGAACATTTATACCTACAAACACTAGTGTTTCATGTTTATGCAATCATCAGTGCAGGAAGTGCCAATTGCTGTTGGTTAGGAGATTTGAACCCAGTCAACAAAGCCAACCTTGACTTTGTTGACTAGTGTTTTAACTCTCGACTATTTGAAATTAACCTTTAAATAAAAGTGAATTTAGATACTTATGAACCCATGTAAGTGGGATATCATAATCTATAGCCATGAAAGTATTCAACAAACAGGAAATTTGGAATTATGGCATGTATACTAATTGATTGCTTTTTATTAATTTACTAAATAGGGCTCAATTTTAATCTCTTAAACAGACTTTATAACTATATTTTTCAATAAATATTTTTTTTTATATACTTCAGACACAAAAGCTTTATGCTTAAACAATCATTAGTGCAGGAAGTTACTATGTTATCTATGTATTAAATATTTATTTTTGATACTATGTTATCTATATATTAAATATATATTTTTTATATTATGTTATCTATATATTAAATATTTATTTTTATACTATGTTATCTATATATTAAATATTTATTTTTTATATTATATTATCTATATATTAAATATTTATTTTTTATACTATGTTATCTATATATTAAATATTTATTTTTTATACTATGTTATCTATATATTAAATATATATTTTTTATATTATGTTATCTATATATTAAATATTTATTTTTTATACTATGTTATCTATATATTAAATATTTATTTTTTATACTATGTTATCTATCTATTAAATATTTATTTTTTATACTATGTTATCTATATATTAAATATTTATTTTTTATACTATGTTATCTATATATTAAATATTTATTTTTTATATTATGTTATCTATATATTAAATATTTATTTTTATACTATGTTATCTATATATTAAATATTTATTTTTTATACTATGTTATCTATATATTAAATATTTATTTTTTATACTATGTTATCTATATATTAAATATTTATTTTTTTATACTATGTTATCTATATATTAAATATTTATTTTTTATACTATGTTATCTATATATTAAATATTTATTTTTATACTATGTTATCTATATATTAAATATTTATTTTTTATACTATGTTATCTATATATTAAATATTTATTTTTTATACTATGTTATCTATATATTAAATATTTATTTTTTATACTATGTTATCTATATATTGAATATTTATTTTTTATACTATGTTATCTATATATTAAATATTTATTTTTTTATACTATGTTATCTATATATTAAATATTTATTTTTTATACTATGTTATCTATATATTAAATATTTATTTTTATACTATGTTATCTATATATTAAATATTTATTTTTTATACTGTTATCTATATATTAAATATAGATTTTTATACTGTGTTATCTATATATTAAATATTTATCTTTTATACTATGTTATCTATATATTAAATATATATTTTTTATACTATGTTATCTATATATTAAATATTTATTTTTTATACTGTTATCTATATATTAAATATTTATTTTTTATACTGTGTTATCTATATATTAAATATTTATTTTTTTATATATAAGCTATCTTAAAAACTCGAGAATATACGCACACATATTTCCACATGTGGAAATATACTTTATTTGCTTATTATATATACCAATCCTTATTTTAGAAGCTCAATGTAATCACAGAGCAATATAATGGATGAATGACAACAGTCTATATTCCAAAGTTCATTATGCTGACCCTCTTACAATTTATTCTTTTAATTCAGTTGACATTTACAATTCTTGACAGTATCTGTTTCATAGCACAAAATCAATCACTTAATTATTATATCAACCAGTGAATCTATTTTGCCCTTAACTCATCAGAAGAAATAGCAACAATCAATCCATCAAAAGAAAAATAAAGCGCGTTTTGACACGATTAAAAATTCAAAAATTGGAAGAGAAGCTGTAAATACCTTATATGTTTACATTACACGGAGTTTTTAAGATAGCTGCATAAGATCTTCCTTCATCAGATTTGATATAATTTTTTTTTTTTTTGGGGGGGGGGGATCCTATGGCTATCACATTTTAGCAAGTGTTTCTAAGTCTTTTGGATTTTCATCCTCCTGTTTTAGTTAAAAATAGCTTCGTAGCTTAGTGGGGGATGCTCTTTTCTCTTCCCTGCAACTCTCTCCCACAGGAGAGACGTTGCGAGCCTGTCTTTGTTTTATTGTTACTTCCATGGCAAGTGCTCGTCTGAGCTCTAATCTCCCCCCCCCTCGCCAATCTTTCATGAAAAACACCCGTCTAGCTGAAACCACTGCCAAAAATTTTCCCCATTCTTTATCTGTGCCAAAACCAACATAGATTCCATGAACAAAGCTTCTTTCTTAGAAGTGCACGCCTGTGGAACACTGTTCCGTTTGCCTGTTTCCCACCTGACTGCAACCCGAATGTCCAACATAAACAAATTTCTGATGAACCGCCCCCTTAAGTAAGACACTTTATCAAATCTCCAATACTAACGTACTGTACACGCAATAACCCGAGTGCCTTCCAGGCCTTGATAAGTGGTGACCACCTTGTAAAAAAAAAATAAAAAATAAAAAAAAAATAAATTTATTTCTGTCAATTTTTAATGATATTTGTTTTTCTCTGATGAGTTGCCTAGTGGCACAGTGGACCATATTTCCTATCACCACAATGAAACATGGAAAGCAGACATTCAACTATAAGTAAAATGGTTTTTAAAAAATACATAAAACAAAATAAAAAAAAAGAAACAATAATGTTTTTTTTTGGTTATTGAGATATATATATATATATATATATATATATATATATATATATATACCCCTCCCCCCAATGAGAGTATGAAGTAGCAGGGGAAAAATATACTCTCTCTCTCTCTCATATATAAATAAAATCTATTTCTTGGCTAAAAATAATGACTTTCTTCAATTCGGAGCTGTGGAACAAATTTGATTTGGTTTTTAGCTAGTAAAAATAGCTGCTAAGAAATCAAAATTGATAAAAATGTTATTTTGCAGGCATAAGTTGACTTAAAGTGCTCTTCTATGCATGCACAAATATACATTTCTATGCTAATGTGGATTCATTTTTAACTATTTTTCATCCAATCTGACGATAACTCAAATGATAACAACTAAGGCTGATGGAACGCAAATCATTTTTTTTTTTTTTTTTTTTAACTTTTGAAATATATTGGGTACAATATAATCGATAGAGAATTGACTATAATAATAAATAAAAATCTGCATAAATTAAAGTATATTTAAACATGTTTTACCTTCAGACCATGCTGGGTGGTCACTACAATATATTGAGTACAATATAATAATCAATAAAGAATTGGCTCTATAATGATAACTATGAAATCTGCATAAATTAAAGTATAATATTTAAGTGTATTTTATGACCAGACAATGCTGGGCAGTCTGCTAGTTCGATATATCTATAAAAATGAACGTGTTTGTGTATCTGTGTGTTTGTCTGTGTGTGTACATTTCCCTACCAAATAACTGTCAATTTTAAGTCTACAGACTCGAAATTTGATATACAGGGTACTGAGATTTGGGAAAATCGATGTGATCGGTTTTCGACCAGAAATTTGGCCTTTGAGAACTCTACCAAACTCCTCCGACAATTTTGGGTCTAAACACTTGAAATTTTAGATATAGGTTCCTTGGACATAGATCTAATTTAACTTGATTTGAGCCCAAAGCAATAAATTTTAAAGGGTCATAATAGGGGTCAAAGTTAAAAAAAATTGACCGCTTTTTTTTTTTTGCTCAACATACACCTCCAAATACCCGGGCAACGCCAGGCACCCATGCTAGTATATATATATATATATATATATATATATATATATATATATATAATATATAAAAGGCTATATGTCTGTCTGTCTCCATATTTTCAAACTACCTCCTCCGAAAATAAAAGTCGCAGAGCAGCACTAGGGGCCTCAAATGATTGGATTTTTTATGAACTGTTCTTTTATGGATCTTTAGCCGGTTAAAATATTTTTTGAGGAGTAAAAAATTGGTCAATAAAAAAAAATATCGTTATGCATTTTATACATTCATCATAGTTTATTTTTAATTTTTAATCAGTTCATATATGTGCCATGTTGGTGCAAAGGTAACGTCACCAGTTTTGAATGCTACAGTTTCGGTTCTAGCTAATGGCATCCAAATACGTTTTTTTTTTTACTTTTGAAATCATGACTATAATAATATATATACAAAATCTGGACTAATTAAAATATCATTTAAGCGTATTTTACACCTGGGCAAAGTCGGACCCCACTCACTAGTGTGTGTGTGTGTGTGTATATATATATATATATATATATATATATATATATACATACATATACACACACACACAGATCCCATTAGATCACAATGTTAAACCTGGATAGTACTGAATAAATGAACATTTGGGAATATCAGATGCTGTATATGGAAGGGTTTTCTGCTTATCTTGGCATTATTTCCAGTTATTCTAGACTTTTTGTCGTCACTGGATTCAAGCAATGTTTGTTCAGGATTGCACAACTCTTAAAGTCCATAGACAAATGATTATCTTGTAAGGTTAATTTAATTTAATAAATGAAGATATTTATATTATTTATGTGCTTTAAATTGTTTTCTTTGTAGAGGTTGTTTTCACTGTAAAAAAATATCCTTAAGCTTTTTTTATCTCTTTCTTATGTTGGGATTATGTGACACAAGGGTTGGAAAATCGCATTTGAAAAGTCAGTGCTCTAAAGGAAGAGCACTCTGGCCTGCATAAAATATCTGGGTAGCTCTATTAGATTTCTCTGGTAAGGACGCCTCAGATAATTACCAAAGGGAAAAGGCAAAGCCTTGGAGGGTGGACCTCTTAGAACTACACAAGACCAAAGACACAACTCAGTCAACAGAGAACAAGCTATCTCAACTATGGCCAAGAGTCTGTTACGGAGAAACCCCCACCTCCTTGGATGTTGGCTAAAAGCTCCTGAAAAAGACTGTAGAACACAACAGCCAAAGAATTGTAAAACTCACAAGTCAAGGTGAGGATAACAGTTTGAAACATGCAAATAATGTCATTTTTTTGTTTGTATTAGCACTAACTTGTTGACCAGGTGAATAAATAATCTCTATTTACTTTCCTCCTCGTGATGGAGTTAAACACAAGGTCAGTTTTTAATGTGTGGAAAATCTGGATCCCCAAAAAGTGACACACTGAATTGAGACAAAAATAATTGCCTCAGTCAAGAAGGATTTTTTCCGTCTTCAGATGAAGTGTAGTATCAGGACATACTACACTTTGAATTATTTATTATAAGGTAAAAAAAAATTTACAGTGTAACAGACTAGGCACAAGGTCATCAAAAGTGTGGGGAAATGAGGAATGTTGGTCAACCTTGGTAAAATATAAAACTGTTTATCTTACTCTTAACTAGAATCATCTCAATCACCACAATACCACATTTACTCTAAGAGCTATCCTACTTAAAATTCCCAACAAATTTGGGGATATCTTATTTTTTTTACACAAAACCGAAAGATTAATCGTTATATTTTATGTTTTAGTGACATATAGCCTAGTACTTATCTCCATCCCACTGTGGAGGATGTGACATATAAGTGGGAAGGTAGGGACTGAAAGGCCAGTGCACAAGAGAAAGTGCATTCGGGTTTAAAAATGTCTGAGCAGCTTTGTTAGCATTCGTCAATTGAAACATCTCAGATGATTAGCAATAAATTAACCTCTTCTCAAAGAGAGAAGGTAAAGTTTGGGAGGGATCTCCTAGAACTGCACAAACCCATACCTCAACCCAAAAGAAACAAGGTTAACATGACCCAGATTATATCAGGCTGAGTGTCAATGATGTATCCTTGACTGATATTGCATTTCATGTGCAAAGTTGCGTCTGTACAAAGGCTTCTTTAATTCATATATTTAGATCTATTTTTTACATATAAAATAAATACAGCAGGAACTTACGGAATAGATTGTTCAAAATATCTGATTTAGTACTTAAAGCTGTAGCCCTACACTCTTTGCTAATTAAAAAAAAACACCTACTTTTTTTATGTAACAAAAAAATTTTTTAGACTTTAGAGTGAGAGATTACTTTAGCATCTAAATTTAACACCCACTTCTGGCCCAACTGTGAATAATGATTATTAATTTCCAAACCAGAGTATTTTTATAGACCTATCCTTAGTAGACGGAGTTTGTGAAGCAAGGGTAGCCTTCCTGTACTCTATGGTCAGTTTCATGATTAATGCTCCAATCTAGAGTTCTCTCCCGTAAAACATTCACAGCAAGAACTAACTAAAACCACTGCAAAAGAACTTTCCTTTGTGCAACTAAAATAAAATAAAACTTCCCTGAACAGAATTGCTTTCTAAGAACTTCCAATTTAAGCAGTACATATTCATTTTGTGGTATTCTTTGTTAATATCCAGCCCGACTGATTAAATAAATTGCTTGTTTAGTAATATCACTGCAAACAATAGCATTAATATAAAAAAACAGCACAATATAAAACATTATATATTTGAAAATGGACGAAGAATGTTCAATAAATGGTATTCTCTACAAAATTTCATAAAGAAAATATCAAATGAAAAGATTCCATGTTTAATTTTTCCTGTTCTATTTACTTTATTCATTGCTGATTACATCATTCCTACACACACACACAAGCATGGAGACCCAACATTGCTCGGGAATGAATGAAAATCACTACTATCTACTTTTTTCACTATGCTCCTAACACCATATTACTTTCTCTGTTTTTACTGACTCCCCAACCACTACCATTTTGCCCCCTCCCTAATGTAGTCAGAAAAAGATGAAATGTTGGAAAACTCTTTGAATTAGTGTCTTACACATATGGTTTAAATTTAATTAAAATCGGATATACATATTTGAAGTTTTTAAGGGGGTTCTATCCCCATCGGTCACTTAGAAGTGGAGAGGGATGTAGATATTTGGCTTAGAGATTTGGGACTACTTATATCGTCTTATTTGGAGAATTTTATACATTTATGATATAAATGTAATCAAAATAAGATAACTGAAGTTTTAGAGGAAGTGTGCCCCCCCCCTCCTCCCCGTAGGCTCACTTAGGTTATAAAGGTACTTGAAGATTCAAACCACTTCTATTGTCTTTTCCCCAAAATTTTATACAAATGATTTAAATTTCATAAGATATATTTAAAGTGATGCTCTCATGGACCTATTAAGGGTGCACTAAGAGATGCAGGAACACTGTCTTCCCTGATAAATTTTATATAATACACATTTAGATTTCATATATATTCTGTAACATTTCTTTTATAGGGAACACACACAAACATCAGGTTTTATATATATACTAGCTGTACATAATCGGCATTGCCAGGTAAAAAAAATATTGCAGGGCGGAGGATTTAGTCAGATACTATTTAAGATACACCAAATATCCTAAAACAGTGAAGTGTGAAAAAAAAAAACAGGTGCGCGTTTTTGATTGACGTGACGGCAATAGCTATTCAGCAGTTATCATTTTGTGCGGGACAGTTTTTAATGAGGTCAATAAATCGGTTTGTTTGTTTTTAAAAACCCGCTCCCTCGTCTCAAAATGAAAGCTACCGTCTGATATGACGAAGTCGACATTGACCAAACGTTAGACCACTGGCTCTGGGCCTGTGATTTGAGTCGAGTTTCGCTTTTTGTTTATACCGAAAACCGAATGTAACGCGTACCGATGCGGGAAATGTCGAATAATTAACGTTTGAAAGTCATTAAAATTAAATAGACAGGCAAGCTCCGTGGTTAACTGAGATATTACAATTTATAGATGATATAAAAAGTTTTAAGAAGTTGCGAAGCGAGCGAGCGCTTTTCTGAAAGAAGCCTTTTGTGGATATTGAGGAAAAGCGTACAGACATACATACATTTTCGCTTTTATATATATATATATATATATATATATATATATATATAGAATAATTAACAATTCTATTACTGATTTCCATGAAAAATTTAGAGCTAATTATTAAAACAAATTTTCTTTAATGTAATATGCAAATCAGATAACCTCTTGAATGTTGACTACTTTTAAATAAATAGAAATCATGCGGAAATAAAAGTATATGCAACTCTGAACATCTGTGAAACCGTATACCTTCTGTATATAGTAACCAAATTGTTAACAAATAAACAGATAGAACTATGACTTTATTATGATATATATATATATATTTAGCAAAAAATGGTAATTAGTAAAAACCTGAAGAGTGTTCAATACTATTTCAGAGCATATATATATATATATATATATATATATATATTTATTACCATTTTATCTGCGTAGTTACACATATTTTTATTACTAAATCGTATCAACGATCCGACAATTTTGTCAGACTTTACAGTAAAGTCTGATGAAATTGTCAGATCGTTGATACGATTTCATAATCAAAATATTTGTAACTAAGCAGATAAAACGGTAATAAATAAATATATATATATACACACACACACACACACACACATACATACATACATACATCCACATTTTTAGAGATAGATAATAAGGTTGGTTTTGTTTTTATAATCTCTGTATTAATAACAAATTTTAGAGACAAGATATAGTGGGTGCAATATTGTTTCTTGTCTATATGTAACTTTATTGTTTTTATTTACTATAAAGCAAACATTGCCCCACTGCGCTTGTTATACAAATGCTTATATGCAATGTGCTCCAATGAACTCAATGCAATTGTATCACTTCAATGTAAATACACATCAATCAACAGTAAAAATCGCACCTTTTTACTGGAAAATTCTCCACATTGCCAGAACACTTTCTATTCTAATAGCTTCTTTCTTTGAACTACCTGCCCCTGGAATTTCCTCTCTCTTCCATTTTCCCAACCATGCTGAAATTTAAATGTTAACTAATATCTTGCAGCACAACTCCCCTATAAATTTGGCTCATAATTACAGTGATTCCTTATGTCTCGATGGCAATATGTCTTGTTTAGACCTTAAAGAATGTTGACTCATTAATAAAAAAAAAAAAAAATGCTGGAGATCCATTTCCTAGATCAGTGATTCTCAACATTTTTTCATCCATGGACCCTTTTTCCTTCGACCCCTTCATAACTATTGCTATAAAACATTACACACACACACACACACAGATGGTAACACAATTATTACATTTCATAATATCTTTATATTCATTTTTAGAAAATTTTCAAAAAGTAAAACATTTAGAAACAGAGTGCATTAAAATAACTTGAACAATTAAAAAACAAAAAAAAAACTATACAAGTCATTCCTTATTATCATTAACAAAAACCATTCTGAGTCGATTTTCATCAGACCACCAATATATCATTATAGGCCCCCGGATTGTTATGTTTTGTTTGTGGACACTTGGAAGTATTTCCTAGACCCCTAGGGTTCATGTAGACCCTGGTTGAGAATCCATACCCTAGATGAAATAACAATAGTATTATCATTGGAAAATGCGACTTTTTTAAACAAGACGGCTGCCAAAGATGAAAGAGTGATTTTCAAACCAAAACATATTATGGCCTTACTCATCTAAAGTGTTGCCCTGAATCTCATAGAAAATGCCAGGAACTATGTGGTTAATCTAGTCAGAGAATGCCAGCATGAAATTAAAAATAACAATACGCTCTGGCTAATGCTCTAAGCTGAATGGCATCAAATTCTAAAGGCATACACTGATAAATTGTTTGGGTTTATTTAAGCGAATTAATGTTTTTAAAGCCTATCTATATAATAATAGGTTAAAGCAATTTCATTATCATGCATACATTACCGCCATCTACCCCTTAAAAAAAAAAAAAAAAAAAAAAAAATCAAATATAAAATACAAAACAAGTCATTTTTGAAATTTGAAACAAACTAAAATACACTTTCTTGGCCTTTGAGCTATGATCAATGTGCAGCATCTGTTCTGTTATAATACAGTACAATAATATAATAATACAATGAAAATGTCGCAATCACCTACATAGGGTGGAGATAGATTCCCATAATGAGATATATTCTGACACTACATTAACCACAGTACTTAGATAAGTATGTTTCAGTTCGAACAAAAATGGTACAATAATATAATTGTTATGGGATAAGCTGATATACCTATTTCAGGAATAATGGACTTATCCAGAGACTATAAATATAGTTACATTTAACACATTATTGAGTAGCGATTTGTGGCAGTTATGGCTCCAGAATCATGACGTGTACTTCTATAACATTTGCGAATACACTTTGTTAACTATACCACTGTGTTTGTCTTGATTATTACTGGTCTGCAAGGATTCAAAATTTATATTTGCTTTTCTGTTCAATATATTTTGTTTCTACTAAATACAAAATTGTGTGTTTTTTCAAACCCTTAACGGTCCACAATAATATTAAGAGAAAAAAGACAGTATATCACACTAGAACAGAATTTAGCATTATAAATAAATAAATAAATAAATAAGGTGCAAAAATGCCTGAAAATATGCAGATTTGTGTTTAATATAATTGCATACTTGGACTGGTAATTGACATAATGGTTAGATTTGTTCGATAATGAGCCAAGAGTCAAGTCATACCAAAAAATTTTTTTAAACTGGTACTCGATACCCCTTTGATAACCACTTAACATTATAAGATAAGGATCAAGGGTAAATGGAGCAATCTCGGGAAAGGAATGTCACCTTACCCTACACTATGTATCAATAGAGATGAAGATTTTTTTAAATTTAATTAATGATGTGAATAGCCAATGGCAAAAGAAGCTGAAACCAAGATGAATTTCTCAACCTGGGGCCTATGGTTCTTGTGTGTGTGTGTGTGGATAGAGGACGGCACAAAAAAAAAAAAAAAAAAGTTCTCTTCAAAACAATTCCAATTAGTTTCAATTAAGAAACTCAAAATTCGAAGAAAGACACAAAGTGTATATGTGGGGGTATGGAACAGGAAGTCATTCTTTTATGGAACAAAAGTCGCCTAGCTCACTACACTTATGGCCTTCATAGCAAAATTAAGATTTTCATTTTTCAGAGAAAACTGTCAGAAGAGGAAAAAACTTTTTTATATTTACAAAAAAAAAAAAAAAAAACAACAAAGAAAAAAACACCTCATGTTCATGAGACTAGCAATTTGAACAGAAATCTGTTTTTTCTGGATAAAAAAAAAAAAAAAGAGATGGGGGGGGGGGTCATATCCCTATTTTTATTCTTTTTAGGAGTCACATATTATTGAATAATGATGAATATTATGAGAGAATCAAACCTCTCCATATACCATCCATGTTTTCATAAAAGAATGGCTTCCTGTCTCTTTCCCTTCATATGTGCACTCAGATTCATTCTCTTAATTTTGACTTTCTTAGTTGAAACTAATTGGAGGTCTGTCTTCTCACCACACACACAGGTGGCCATTACTTTTCAAAGTTGGACATTCATCTCAATTTCACTTTTTTTTTTTGCCATTGGTTACTTACATCCCCGAGATATTTTTTTCTTACTAATGAGTAGGGCTATGACAACAGCATATTCTTTTCATTGTTTTGACTCTTGAGTATACATCTGACACAGTTAGACACAGTTAATCAATCGAGAACCACATCACACTATATAAAAGCATATAAGATATCAACGGATACACACTCGAGAGTCAAAACAATGAAAAGAATATGCTGTTGTCCTAGCCCTACTAATGAGTCATCATTTATAAAGGCCAAAGGGCACTCGAGGATAACGTTTGATGAGATGTATATATTGACAGTTGAATGATGATGATGAATGCTATGAGAGGATGGAAAATCTCAGCATCTAAAATCTCCTGTATAAAAGAAACAATACTCCACATATCACAAAGAATTCAATTGGGTTATAGGCTATTTGTGGCAATATATGTATGCATGGTTTATGAGACAAACAAATAAGAAATGGTCACTTATAGATTTTGCATTAAAGATAGTATAATAGAATACTCTGAGTGGCATCTGCCCATATATGACAGCAGTACTCATATATATATATATATATATATATATATATATATATATATATATATAAGTGATAGGACGATTCCAATATTTTTCTTGATTCCGATACAATTACCAATTCCGCACTAAATTCCCGATTCCGATTCTTTATAAATCTCTAAATATGTAACTATAAAAGTTGTATTTTGTCCCGCTTACCGTAAAAACACATTTATGAGGAGGTGATCTCGGGATTTTAGTCTTACTGGAAGTTTAAATCAATAAATATTTATTATTTTATTATTGCTTCAAGCAGTGAAAGATGTTTCTTAAACCAAAATCAAATAAAAAAGATAATTTAAGAATTGGTTTTGGCATCGGAAAATAAACTCAAATTTTTCCGATTCTGATACCCCAAAAAGCTTCGATTTTTCTGATTCCAATTAATCATCCCAACACTAATATATATATATATATATATATATACACACACACACACACACACACACACACACACACACACACACACACACAAGCTGGACGCCTGGCATTGCCCAGTCATACAATACGCTTATACATGATATTTTAATTTATGCAGATTGCGTATGCATTATTATAAAATCAATCCTATATTGATTATTATATATTACAAGGGATAATTTACCCTGTGGACCAATTCACAAAATAAATTTTTTTAAATAATAATAACATCCTTCATTGAATTCTGCCTGTGTTTGTTTACAATATCACATCAGCTGATATTTGGGCTTAACGATGAATGCTCTGGAAAAGTCACTTCTGATTAATATTTAGTTTTAAAATATGCAAACGAAGAAATGATTTGTGGCAACTTTAAATGGTATCTCTTCTTTTATTGTAAATAATTATTGTAGATAAGAGAAAAATCCAGGTTGTTCTCGACGGTCGTACATCTAAACAATATGATATAAATGCGGGAGTGCCTCAGGGGTCTATCCTTGGACCTCTATTGTTCCTAATATTCATTAATGACCTCCCCGACAAAATTGCTTCTGAGATGGGTATATATGCTGATGACACTACACTATAACAGGCATGACAGGAAAACAAATAAACACATATCTAAAGAAATGACAAAAACACTAGAGGATGACCTCCAATCTGTAGTGGAATAGGGACAAAAATGGATGGTCATATTCAATGCTGCCAAGACTAAACTGGTTTCCTTCAATAATTACAAGAAACCTTCTCTGCCATCAATAACAATGGCCAGTGACTCTTTATCTGAGAGTACATCTGTCAAACTGCTTGGCCTAACATTCACAGGAAACATGAGTTGGAACAATTATATTGAAGGCATTGCGGGGGCCGCTGCGAGGAAGGTAGGCTCTCTCTACCGTGCTAGAAAACTACTAACACCCGAAAGTATCCTGTACCTCTATAGGGCCACCATTCGCCCATGTATGGAGTGTTGCTGTCACATTTGGGCTGGTGCATCTGCTACTAGTCTCTCGCTCCTAGACAAGGTTCAAAAGAGAGTCGCCAATCCGATAGGCCCTGAACTAAGCTTCAGCCTCTGTCCCATTGACGAAATGTTGCATCCCTCTGCCTGTTCTACAAATATTTTAATGATGAATGCTCTGCAGACACTTGTGCCCCCACGACGTAGACACCCTCGACAAACGCGACAGGCAGCTAAATCCCACCCCCACACAGTAGAGATGCCTAGATGTAAAAGATCCTTCTACTCCAGTAGTTTCTTCCTCAGAACTGCTAGACTCTGGAATTCCATTCCAGGTCCCTGCTTCCCCAACTGTACTGACATGCAGAAGTTCAAGTGTAACGTGAACCAACATCTTGCTGCCTAAATCTCAACATAGTACCCCCGACACCAAAGTGGCAACGTGCCTTGTTTGGGGTGAAAATGTAAAAAAAAAAAAAAAAAAAAAATCGAACTCATTAATAAGAAAAAATAAAATAAAATGGTGAGGTACACCAGTGCTTGAACACCAGATCATTCAATCTGTAGTCGAATGCTCTACAATTGAACTAAATCTCCAGATGTCAATAATTCTTTTTCTTAACTCATTGCTAAGATTTTATTATCTCCCTTGCTGGTGTAACAAAAAAAATACCCCTGTAAAAATTATTCTTTTTTATCTATAAGAAAAAAAAAAAAAAAAAATATTTTTAGGATTGGATTTTTTTCAATTTTTAATACTTATTAGATGAATTTTTGTACAAAACATATCTAAGAACACTGCCAGACATAAATTAACTGTGTGAAATTTGCAAAAGATAAGCGCAGCCATTTGAGAACCTATGAGGAAGGAACTCACACACACACACACACACACACACACACACACACACACACACACAAAGGTGACTTTTATATAATAGTCGAGAGAGAGAGATTTAGATTACTACACACATTTTGGATTTTAATTTGTTTGTGTCAACAGCATAATTCTAGATTTTTCTTATGGGACATTGTTTACTATTATGCTTTTGTATTGATAATACTTGATCTCTCCATATCTTTTCATCTGGTGTTTTAATCCTTGACTTTTAAGGTATCCTCTTTATTTCTTAAATTTTTCCCCCATTTTATAAACTCTTTGCACAAAAACCTTTTTTTTTTTTTTTTGCATTTATGACTAACGTTCATGTAATGCTGTTTCAATTAATGCCAGTACCAGTAAATTCATAGCTTCACTATAATATTCATTTGCTAATATCTTTCCTCTGATGAGAAGAACGCATTTCTTTGAAACTCTGCATAATTTCAATATTTTATTTGAGTATCCTGTCAAACAATAAATTAATGTAAAATATATTTTTACAGTCTTAAATTTTTATTCATTTACACACACACACACACACACACACACACACACACACACACACACACACACGGAGACCCAACATTGATGGAGATTGAATGAGGATCAGTGAATGTTCCACACTTCAAATTCTTTTTCAATGAAATCTATGAAATCACCCCCCCCTTTTTTTTTCAATCAAATCAATTGCTTGTCTGCTCTAGTCATGAAACCATTGCGGTGCACCAAGAGGAAGTTTCACGTCTTCCTGCAATTACTTAGTCTACAATATAATTATTAGATTAAACACAAATCTGCATATTTATAGGCATTTTTGCACCCCTTTTTTTTTTAATGCTAAATTCTATTCTAATGTGATATACTGTCTTTTTGCTCTTTTAATATTATTGTGGGACTGTTAAGGGTTTGAAAAAAAAAAAAGAAAAAAAAAATTTTGTATTAAGCAGAAACAAAATATATTGAACAGAAAAGCAAATAAATTATGAATTCTTGCCCCTAGTGTTGTAACCTTGCAGACCGGTATTATAGTCTACATTGCACTGTAGAGAATCTACTGTTGATTATATAAAATTATTTTTATATTATGGCTTCAATAAAAGCTATAAATGCAAAAGTCAAGTATCATGGTTTAATTGCGTTCTAAACAGAAGAATTCATTTCAAACATGTCCCTGTCTTATCAAAGAACCTACCATTGATTTCATAAGCTGGACCCTTCTGCTTGTGCAGTGATAAAACTTTTCAAATGGATTTGTAATGTTAGATTGTATAATGAGTGTAAACTTTGGTAAAAATTGGACTGTTCCTTCTTTGATCAGATTTTTTCAATTATCGATTTCCAATATTTATCAGGGGCATTCTGGTATAAAACCTATGTAAGAACACTCCCAGACACAAAGTACATTTTTGTGAAATTTCATAAAGAATTGACTCAACCATTTCAGAATTCATACGGAAACGAACTTACACAAACAAAATATCTTTCATATACAAGTGGGTATGGAATAAAGACCCCAATCGACTGAAAAAAAACAAAAAAAAAAAAAAACAAAAGAACAGATTTCTATTGACACAAGTTTAACCTTGATCTTTGCACACACACACACACACACACACACAATGGCCTCTGTAAACGAATATAAAATAACAGATGTGTTCGAATTTTTGAAGCTAAGATTTGTTTCATATAGAGTGCGTATATATATATATATATATATATATATATATATATATTTACAAAACTTTAATAAATCTATTAAAACCAAATACAAGTAAGTTTTTAATGTAAGGAACAAAATACATTTAAATAAATTGATGCTTTTTCTATTCAATGAAAATATCTATCCAGAGTGCTTTATTTTGTGGAGCTTGTTCCTCCCAAAATGGAACACAGTGGATTGGAATAGCAGGTTTTGCCTTAAAACTTGATCCATATTTATATATATGCAATTAAAAAAAAATGTATATTTCACATAACAAATCACCATTAGTAACAGATTAACAATGGCAGCCTTTTTGCTGTGGCCAGAATAAAATCTAAAAAAAAAAAAAAAAAGAAATCATTGATGTAACCAAATAAGTTGTGCCTGTCCTGACAGCTCAGTTGTTAAAAGCACTCGTTTTGTAAACCTGGGGTTGCATGGAGTCCGAGTGACATCAGCTTTCCTTTTAAACGTGAAAATCAAGTAGATAATTTGTACGCAGTACAATTAATAAAAGTAATAACATAATTTTGGCTTCAGACAGACATATATCAAATCTCTATTATTAATAGAAGTAATAGTATAGTTACCGCTTCAGACGGACAGATACCAAATCTCCATTAGTAATAGTACTGCTGTCATATCTGGGCAGGTGCTGCTCAGAACTCTTTCCTATCTTGAGAGAGTTCAAAATTGATTCCATTAGTAATATATATAACTACTTAATTTACTCACATAAAATTAATATACGAAAGTATAGATTTATGCGTAAACTTTAAGTATTTACTTCAAAAGTGCTCAATACGTAGGTAGAGCTAGTTAGTAAGTTATAAAATATATATGGCGATTAAGCTACACTGAATATTCCGCGTTTCATCCACTCTAGGACTCTTCAGGCTTATGCGAAATATTCAGTGTAGCTTAATCGCCATATATATTTTATAAATTACTATATATATATATATATATATATATATATAATATATAATTATTAATATATATTTATATAGTGATACAAATTACCATTAGCATATGAAGCGATGCTCTTTGTGTAAACAAATTGACCGTAGGTATTTGGACAATGTCAAAACATTGTTAATTCACTGCCCACATAGTAGCAGCCATATAGCGCTACAGTTAGAAGCTCCGACTGTCGTTTGGGCGATCGGGTTTCGATCCTGGCTTGAGGTAGTTGCTTGTCTAGCCACACTGATGAACTGTGAAACAGCAAAACAGTACTGTATGTGGATGACTATTACTATTAATATATTTCTATAGTGTATTTAGGCAGTATTTTTTTAATTTGAATAAAAATTGTTAAAAATAACAGAGCTTCCGTTTAATTTTGTATTTTTCTTATGATCTTTTTTGTGTTAAAATCAAGTTTGCTTATATTTCCTGCACTGCTGAATCTTCAAGAATGAAACACTAGTGTTTGTAGGTATTATAAATAATTATATATGTGTGTGTACAAACACACACACGTTCATTACATTACATTTCAATGACCAA
This sequence comes from Euprymna scolopes, assembly GCF_053919585.1. Classification (NCBI taxonomy): domain Eukaryota; kingdom Metazoa; phylum Mollusca; class Cephalopoda; order Sepiida; family Sepiolidae; genus Euprymna; species Euprymna scolopes. The sequence goes on along the minus strand of NC_136488.1, from coordinate 95,668,551 downwards.
GAGATAGATTCAGTCCACAACCATAATTTTTGTTTGTAATATAGGCAAATGCCGATATTCTTTCCAGTATTGTCTTACACATGTTTCACTATGATGACAGAAATATATAAATATGTACAAGAAAAATAGTGTGATAAGAGTCATACATACCTTACTTTAAAAAAGAAAAAAAAAACTACATTTTTTCTTCAGATTTGCAGTTCAGGATCCAAATGCCAAACAAGATGCGCCATGAATTCCAAACGGTTTCCAAGCTTCTTGAGACACTTTCTGCATGTAAAAGGGTCAGATTCATCAGCAGAATGAAGACTGCTATGAAGCATGTAGATTCCAAAATCTTCAAACCACATTCCACAGTGGTCACATTTGCTGAGGCGTTTGCCATTCAATGCGGGAGGGGTGGCAGTATTAGCTTGTTCTAACTCGGCCTGATGTCTTTGGAGATCTTCCGAATATTTCATCAGTGGGTTGTATTGAGCCATCGCCACAGGATTTCTTGTGAGCAGACTCATCGAGTAACGAGCATCTTGATCCTTAACCCAGCCAGGTTCTCTCTTAATCACAGCCTTTAGTGCACTCAACGTTTCACGAGATACTTCTGGAGAGGGTAACCTTTGTTGGGAGATCTCTGGAGAAGATAGGGTTTGACGAGAAATTTCTGGAGATGACAGTGAGTTTTGAAGCATTTCAGGACAAGACGATGGCTCACTAGGATGCATACGGAATCTATCTGCGACCGATCCGGACATGTGTAGAGATTTCCTCTGTATTTCGTCGGATGCACTTGGAAGCATGTACATTTTGTCAGAATCCATAGAAAATCTTCCTAGCTCGTTGCTAATAGCAGATCCTGCCAAAGAGTAACTGGTCGAGATTGCCATTCTGTAGTTAATGCTGCTTTCAGTTGTGACAGGAAGTCGATCCAAATCACGATCCATTCCCGTGTATTGTACTTCCTGTTTGATAAATTCCTCGTCTTTCGTACCATTTCGATCGTCTCCGTCGTCATCATTTTCAGATCCTGATATTCTGATTGTTTTACTGTTGCTACATGCCACCTGTGGGACACAGAATCGCGCACAACCAAGCCACCGTCCCTCGGATGGCATTTTTGGATTGATATCATCCGGTGGCATGCTCGTTAACGCTGACATGTCGACAGGAGCACCCCTACTCCGACGACGACCATTGGGTCGTAAATTACTCTTCATCTTATGCAACTTCCGATGCAAAGCAAGTTCCTCACTCTCTTGGAAACCCTCGCCACATCTGCGGCAAACATGGACCATGTGGATGCTATGTCGTCGCAGATGGTTACCAAGAAGAGAGGAGCGTGCAAAACGGACCCCACAAATACGACACATGTTCTTCTGCCTGTGCGGCTGGTGCACCTTCATGTGCTGCTTTACGTGGTCTGAGCGTGTAAAGCGGCGTCCGCACAAATTACACATGTAAGGCCTTTCCCCACTGTGTACACGTACATGACGCTGGAGCTTAGATGGTGTTGTATACGATCGTCCACACACTGTACAACTGTGCAGTGTTTTGCCATGTGTGTGTGAAAGCACATGCAGCTGCATGTCGCGCAGGGAGGCAAACTGCATTGCGCAGTACTTGCAAGTGAACTTGGTCACTACCTGAACCGTGTACTTTTTATCTTCAGAGATGGCAGAAGTTTCGCCTAATTCCATCCGACTGAAACTGGAAAACAAGAAAAAATTAATTTAAGCCTCATCAAAGAATAATGATAAAAATAAATAAGTCCATACATTTAACATAAGATTAAGACATTTAGAAAAAAAATATACAAAAATAAGCCATTTTGCAAGATAGACAGCAAAATAATAAATAAAAAACTAATATATAACAAATAAATGTTACCAAAGGTAAGATAAGTAACACTTCTACCTACTTGGATAGGTTTTTTGTGTTTTATTTAGTTTAAAACACAAGTAGCACAGAGTCTTAAGTTAGAACTAGAAAAATAAATGAACGACATGAAACGATCATCTAGAGAGTTTCAATAATTGCTCAAAAATCGAAAATTAAACAAAATACTAATATTGGATGGCTTTCTACCAGATAACATGTGAGCACTTTGAAAGATTTTGGGGAAGAATACCCAATTATTTTAGAATTTAAGACAGGGATCAGTTTCGCATTTAACATAAAATTATCCCCATTTCTGGGCCAGTGACTAACCAAAGAACATTTTATGGGCATATAACCAGAATATTTTTTTTTTCTTAAGGGAAATAAATATTTTTTTTGGAGGGAGAAGATACAAAAGAATTTTCCCTCAACTATCACTAACTCTAAAGTTGGATGACAACAGCCCCCCCCCAAAAAAAAAACACTCACTTTTACTTAACCATACGACTAATTCAAACTTAGAGAAATCAATTTTATTTGCTTGAAAACAGCATATTAAATACTTGTATCTTAATTATTCAAACTACCATTTTCATCTTGGATGTTATTCTTACATTTTGGCCTCTGTAACCTACAACCTTCTTCATATTCACCATGCATTATTATTATACTAACATCAAAATACAAAGTCAATTCATTTTACTCGTGTAAAAAAATGAAACTTGTGCATATATTTGCTAAGTAACCTTTAGAACTATGCTGTTGCATTTATAAGGTTTACAAAAAAATGTTTAAAGATTAAAAACATTTTTTGTCAAAAAAAATAAACAAAAACATTAACAATCATTAAGAATTAATCTACACAAAATTTGTCAATTGTGCGCATTACTGTCACAAAACTATTTTTGATTTCATTTTGAAAAGTGCAAAACAAAGAATTTTCTTAATTTATTCTAATTAAATAAATATTCAGATAACATTTCAGAATATTTGTATTAAAAAAAAAAAAAAAATTTAAAAAGACCTTATTTTGTGTTATTAGAATTTTCTTAAAAATGTTTTCTCAAAACGAGAAAAAAAGGTCACATGCATTCCTTTAATGGTTGTACATAACTATTTATAAACTTTAAAATTCATACACTTTGACAAATTTAATTAATTTCAGAATTTTGTGTAAAAATATAATGGAATAAAAAATCCTATTTTGTGTTATTATAATTTTCTTACTTTTATTTTAATTCAATAAATTTTCAGATAATTAATGTTTTATTTTGTGTTATTATATTATTGTTGACAGTTTCAATTCTGGTTCTGAAATTGCATTGTCTCTCCCCTGTCCTGCGCTCTTCAAGATGAAACCAAAAAATTTGTTCCATGACAGTAATGCACAAGTTCACAATTTAAATATGAATAAAATCTTTAAAATTTTATTTTAATTCAGTAATTTTTTGTTGTACATGCTAATTATACGGTGAATTTTTGTTGTCTAGTGAACTTTTGTCCAGTCCTCCAGCATTGGCAGACCTTACAAAAAAGTGGACAAAAAGTGTTAAATAAACAAAATGAACATTTTGAAAGGTTTGGTACAGAGTTTAATCAAAAATAAATGAATTGGTGAAGTGAAAGATTTTTATATCTGCGTTAAAAGTCAAATTTGGCATTAGTGTTTTGATTTTTTAGTTTTCAAGTCTGAACTGATTGGACAAAGAAATGTCAAAAGATAAAATCTATTAAAATCCTTCTATTACACACAAAATATTTTTAGCCACAAAAAAAAAAATTACTGCTGAACATTCTCTTTATGCAAACAGAAATAAACTTTAACGAAATACGTTGTCTAAAGTGATTCCTATACCCGCCCCCCTCTCAAAAAAAAAACACCCTAGCTGAATCGGTAACTCAACAGATCACATTTTTTGCTAGTGATTTCATAAAACAAAAATGCATGATTTTTCAATAAGAATGCATGATACCCGATACAAATGCAGACATACATCAATTCTGTTACTTTCAATAATCACTCAGTAATACGATACAAGTTTAGAATTTGCATAAGTAGAAGGTAACAGATATCCTGTGAAAGGTTGCCTACATAAGGTGCTTATAGTGAAGAAAGAGGTGTGCAATCTCCTACTACATTTCCTCTGGCTCTGTAATACAATTGCTTTGGACAGTGTTCCAGTTATAGTAAGTTGCAACCGGAACTAGTACCAATTCTTGCAAGGCTGTTCAATTGATGCCTAAATAAGAAATGTTTCCCAACACCTTGGAAAAGCTCATTAATCTGCCCAGTATTTAAAAATTCTGGAGGCCGGTCTTCTACATCTCAGTACAGACCAATTAGTTTTCTTTGTGTGTCATGAGCAAGTTGCTTGAATCTATATTAAATAGAGAAACTGACAACCACCTTGGCAAAAACAACCTACTCAGTGACAAGCAATATGGTTTCCATCTTGCAAGATTTACTAGCTGATACATTGACTGTAAATTCACATAGGATAAGTGAATCTAATGACTGAGGGTTTCCATCCCGAGCCCAATCCTCTTCCTTACCTTCATCAATAATCTCCAAAATCACACTTTCAAAATATGCAGACGACACTGCCATCTTTGGCAACACTTTAAGGGCCAACAATGACCAAGATCTCAGAGTCTCTCTCCTCTGATCATGAGCATATGGTGCAAAAGGTGACTGGTTAATTTTAACACATCCAAAACCAAGCTTCTATCTTTTCACCATAAATGCTTTGATCACCACCTGGCCCCAATTGATACGAATAGATTTTGTCTCAAAGAAGCACCCAGCTTTGACAAGCTTCTGGGTCTGACCTTCACTTCTGGCCTGAAATGGAAGATTTACATCAATTCTGTTGCCAATTTGCCAGAAAAATGGTTGCGTTATTCTTCTGCTCCAGAAGGTATCTCACTCCCAATGCAATCCTCTACCTGTACAAGAGCCTGATATATGCAAAAATGTACTGTTGCCACATCTGGGCAGAAATTGCTTGGAATTCCCTATCCTGCCTTGACAGAGTTCAAGGCCAGTTTTGAAACCTAGTAGGAGATATCGTTTTCTCTTCCCTTCCCTGCAAGCTTTTTTCCACAGAAAAAACATTGTGAACCTGACCCTGCACTATCATTTTCATAGCAAATACTCGTCCAAGATTCAATCTATGGTCCCAACTTACCAAACCTTCACAAAAAAACACTCGTCTATCTACAACCACTATCAACACTTTCTCTTATTCCCTGTCTGTGCCTAAATCTAAACAAATTCCACAAATAAAATATTTTTCTAAAACAGCTCACCTGTGGAATTGTTCTACTGGCCTGCTTTCTAGCAGACTACAATATAGTTGTCTTCAAGTCCAATTTAAACAAGTTCTTGTTGAGATGTCTCCTTAAATAATCAAATTTTACCAAGTTTCCACCACTAATGAATGCTACACTGCTGTCCCAGTGACCTCTGTACAGTAATTAACTAGTATCCTCGAGCGACTTTCAGACCTTGGCAGTTTTACTCTCTAAGAAACGGGATCAACGCTTATAATTCATATCTCTAATGTCTTAAATACGTAAAGGGTGTTTTTTTTTTTTTTTAGAGGCAGTGAATTTTAAATTAAAATAAATCACAGAAAAATATTTTTATGATACAAATATGTGGTTTATTCCAAAGATTTTTATTTTAGCATTTATAATTTAAATATAATTAAATCGAGAGGTACAATTTTTATAAACTCAATGCATTTAAGCATGAAATGTTGTCTTCTAATTAGTCTATTGTGTCTGTTTATCAGCATAGACATCGAATTTTACATATCCATTAAGAAAATAATCAAATGGAGTTAAATCACATGAATGAAATAGCCAGTTGACAGATTCATTTTGTTAAATTATTTGTTCATCAAATGTTTCAAAAGGATTTTCAAAATAAATTCTCAAACTCTCCTTGGGCACCAGTCTCTTTATGAATTGCCAAACCAAGCTGAACTCAAAATAATCACTAGTTGCCAAATCTGCAATTAAAAAGAGTTGTCAATTTAAGTTCAACACCTCCAAAGGAAAAAGAAAATCCTGTATAAACACCTATGCACTAATTTTATTAAGATTTTTGAAGAAACTGTCTATGCTGTTGAGCCTTAGGATTACCCAGTTGAGTAAACAGAAATCAAAATAAAACATGAATTGCCAGGATAAACAGATTTTAGAGAATGCTATGGGCTATGTAAAATAAATATGACTTACTATTTTCTATAAAATAAATTGAACTTTTATCAGTAGCTGGAATATTGACACAATTATCGGCATCACTATGAAAGTCAGGGGAGATAATTCAAACTTTTGAGAGAAAATCAACCCTTAAAAAAATGAGAAATTTATCTCCCTTCAATATCATGAAAATGACAGCGATATTCCATGTATGACTAAAAGTTGATTATATAAACAGGAAACTACTGGATAAATTTTTGGATTCTTTGGTGAACGGTATTTATTTTCACAAATAGTCATAAACAATCTGGGTGTAACTATGGCGAACCATGTAAAAATACAGTGAAAAATTAAACAAAACAAATTGTAAACAAAACACACTTAAAGTTTAAATAAAAAAGCATTCAGAGATTAAATTTAACTAGCAGAAAAAGCAATATTCTGTAATTGATCCATGTTTTGACCTAAAAACTTGAGCTGATATATTGCAATCTTGATCCCTGCTAATATTACAGTAGTACCATAAAAAGGAACAAAAGTCTAGCTATTTAATTTCCTTCATTCATGCAATTAGTCCCTGTTTTATTGTTTTTCAACAGTGGCAGAGTTAGACATTAACTAGGTTTTTAAGGTGGGGGTGGAGGGGTCTAGCTACTCAAAAATGTCACTCTAGATTGGGTCAAAAAATGAAAATTGATTTGGTTTAGAATGATTTCTTCTTCACTGACTTAGGACAGAGCAGATGCTACACTCTGATTGCAGCCTGAGAAAAATAAATTTAAACAAGATTTCCATAAAATAACGATCTGTATCCATCAATAAATATGTTTTTTTTTTTGTTTTCTTTTTATTCTTTCTTCTTAAATCATAGTCAGTCTATACTAAACTGTCTCAAAAATCTACTACAGGATTACAATCTTTGACTTGAATAATTTAAGTGAAGGTTTTTCTTTTTGTTTTTTTTTGTAGAAGCAAAATCAATTCTTTGATAATAAAAGACAAAAAAAAAAAAATCAAACAACATAAAAGCTAAGTTGTACACAGAAAAGGAAAAAAAAATGGGTTACTTAGAATTCGGTTAACTATTTAAAAAAAATACAGATAAATCTTTATGATGTAAGTATTTGTCATGGAATGAAGATGTGAAAAAAAAAAAAAAAATCTTGTAAATTGACCAAGTAATTTTTTTTTTAATTAAGAAAATCAAAATTTACAATTTTTAGCGACTTTACCAAGCTGATTTTGATCTCGATTAATTGAATTGAATCTTTTTTATAAAATATTTATAAACGATGGCAGATGAAAAAAAAACAAAAATAGTGTCAGGTTTTGTAATAAAATTTTCATAATAAAATTAATTTTTTAGTTAAAAAAAACAAAAAACTACTTGATCAATTTACATGATTTTTGGGATATGATATCTTCATTTCATGACAGGTACATACATTATAAAGATTCTCTGTATTTTGTTTTTAATCAAATCGAATTCTAAATAAGAACCAAAAATTGCCATAACAAATACTAGGTACGGACAATAATGGCGGAAAAAGACAGGGTAGCATAGTTTTGAAAGCTGGTTTATAATGATTTATTTGTAAGTTTTTGACTACTTTTTGATTGTATTTGAAAGATTAAAGCCTAAAGTTAATTTCTAAAAGGAAACATTTGTAAACGTGAAAAAAAGTAATGGAAAAATGTTTTCACGTCATTCGGAAACTGACAAGTTCAGCTAAATGTTGAAGTTAAATAAATTCATTGTAAAAATCCCTTGAAAAATAAATAGTAGTTTTCTAGGTCTATTTCAAAGATTAGTAAAGTCCTAAGATATTAAATTAAAAAAGAAAGCAAAAAAAAAAAAAATCAAACACCTTGTTTGTACAAAAAAAGAAAAAGAAAAAAAGTTCAATTAGCCCCCAAAAGAGAGAGATTTTGGTTCCGTTCAAATAAAACAAAACAAAGTCATCTAAGCATAAATTTTACGGAAGCCCAAAATGTCAGAAAATCAAAAGGCTGTCTGAAAATGACGCCAGGTAGTTGGAGAGCGGTAGGAAGTGCTGATTTTCTTTTTTCCCAGCGGTGAATCCGTACATCCCTATCATGAACGTTTGTATAATTTTTACCATTTTTTAATTTAATTATTTTTCTGTGTTCCTAGTTTCAAATTAAATTTTTTTTATTTTTAAAGGTTATATAAAAATTGTTTTGCTGAAAGTTACATGTTCATTCAAGCAAGAAAAATATTAAAATCTTACATATAAAAATTACGCGAAACAATTTAAAAAAAATTTTCTTTTTGCAATTATAATTTTGTGTGTGAAAATATTAAATAATGCTTAATTCGATGATAATATTAGTAGTTCGAGAAATTAAGTTTTCTTTGAGTTATATCGAATTCATTAATAAGGACTTTAGGGTCCTTTTTCATAATGTTCCTGAAAAAATTATTTTTTCTTTTTTTATTGTTACAAGTTTATGATGCTTTATTTTCATAAAAATAAAAAATAAATTCATTCATTTTTTTTTTTTTACTACTAAAAACCATAACTTTAGTAAAGGTGTTTTTTTTTTGTTTAAACAAAATGCATTTCCATTAAGATTCAAATAAAAAATAATTGGTTCATTATATTTCGTGATCATTTGATAAATACTGAAAATTTTGTTAAAATTGATTAATTTTCTAACTTTTGGTGAATTTGTAAGTAAAGAGAGGGATCAAAATGTTTATACATTTTGAGCATCTGCTATTCATCTGGCACATACCTAACAAATACCAAAATCGTGAGCAGATAACGAAAAAGCACCCCCAAAATATAAAATTACAAGTATTCCATTCCTTCAAAAAATATTAAAAAAGGCAACCCTAGGTTCGACTGGAATCCCAACCTAACCCTGACTTAAGAGTTATTGGTAGAGTAAGTTTTGTTTCTTTTTTTTTTTAATTTTCTTTTTTACTATCTTTTAAGCCTGAAACTAGCCACCATGTTCAAAGTTGATCACCATATATAGTTTTTTTTATTCTCGTTTGGCAAAATTATACAGAACGGGGAAAAACTTCAGCATTTTTAACATGAACCAACGAAACAAAAAAGGATGAAAAAATAAAGAAATAAATGTTACCAAAAGGCAAAATAAGTTACTCTTCTACCTACCTAGATAAGTTTTTATTTTAAAGCCTTTGCTTACTTCAAAAACAAAAGTAGTGTCAAGTTTGTTCAGTTAGTACGAAAAAAGAAAAAAGATGGTCTCATTACAGCCATATCAACACTAGATAATCGCTCAAAGATCGAAAATTAAACAAATATTAGTAGAACATTATATTTCGCACGACTGATGACATTTATTGAGTGGGTTTCTACCAAAGTTTCTTGCGTTTGATAGAAGGGCAAATGTGTAGATTAGAGGGATATTGCTAAAAAAAATTGGTGCTTGTTAAGATAGAGTAAACAGATCGAAATATATTGTTTTTAGCAAAAACAGTACTTACTTACCATGTCAAAAATAGTAATTATATTAAAAAATTACGAAAATTTATTGAGTAGAAAATTATTGCATTATTGCAAAATAATGGCATTTTTCCTAGATATGAACACCTTGAAGATTGTGAGAAATTCTCCAATTATAAGCAGGCCTCTCATTGGCCACACACTGTCTTTAGACCAATCACGGTGGTTGAGATTTTTACCGCTGAGCGATGGGCTTTGTTGGCCTTTTCTTTTTTCAGGCAGTTCCAGACATAGAAGAAAGATGGAACTCAACTCTCTGGATATGAGGCATTTGGGCGCCTATACCCTTCGTCCTCTGGAGATTTATTTTAAAGCTTAAATTATTAAGCTAAGTAATTATTATATATGTTTCCCAGAAACTTTTTAAGGTCAGAATTATTGACCTGTCATTAATGACTTTTTCTTCAAATGAACATTCCTTATGAACTTCTGTGATGTCGACTCTAGTCAAGAATTCATCAGATAAACGCTTTCAAACAACTGTAATCAATCCGATCTTCGAACAGTGCTGAACCCAAATTCCAGTTCCTGCTGAAGATAAAGAACTATTACCTTTCAAGGTGTTACCAGCTCTATTCAGAGGCAAAATAGGCATTTCCTTTTTTGCAACGGAGAACGAATAAAATTTGTGTCAAATTTTAGATGTATACTTTGTTGGAATTGTTACGTTTTTTGCCACTGTCTTGGAGCAAAAACAGATGAGAAGAAATATCGAAACAGGCTTATTTAAGCCATTTTTCACGTGTTCATTTTTCTGTTTTCATCGTTCGTTTGCTTTATGTTAGTTTTTTTTTGTGTTAGGTCGCAGGGTTTTTTTTTCCATTTCCTTTACACCTCCGCGTCAAACGTTCGGGGGGTTCAAGCCTACCTTTATACTAAAACTATCTTTTCTTCTACACCTCCAAACAACCGGCCAACGTTTTTTTTTTTTTTTTTTTTTTTTAACAGGGTTGTTTTAATCTACCCCCCCCCCCTGAACAACACACACCTCCAAACACCCGGGCATTGCCGGGTACCCCCCCACCTAGTCTATAATATAAATCTCACCTGTCTGTTTAAATACATGTATGCATGTTTGTATGTCTGCCTAAAACATTCGACAGAGGCAACGGATTTTCATGAGATCACTATCATTTTTAAGCTCAACACTTCGGACGACAAATATCGAAAAATTGGCTAAAAACATTAATTCCTTCACCCTCAACTGAGCACTTTTCTACAGGGGGGGGGGTCACTTTTTCGCCGATATTTTCGAAAGTCATCCCCTCTTTTCGATTGACTAGCCTTACTTTAAATCTACGTCACTTCTAGTTTGGCAATGGACGCAACAGCAAAGACGTTACTTTTTTTTTCTTTTTTGTTCTTTTCCTCCTTTGCGGTATGGGTTCAAGCCTGTCTGCTACCACTTTTTTTTTTTTTTTTTTTTTTTTTTAATTCAACACACACCTCCAAAACACCCAGGCAATGCAGGGCATCCAGGCTAGTATATACATATGTATGTATATATATATATATATATATATATAAATTATGAAAATTCATCGAATAGAAAGCTATAGTTAAAAGGAAATTTCTATGGAAAATTAGGAGAAAATGAATTTTAAAGTAAACAGTAACTTGGAACGCATATTTTAGATTACATCTTAATGGCATAGAATTTGTGAACCCTAGATCGATAAACATTTTTTTTTTTTTACTAAAAACACAGTAGCAGTTGTTCTACTTAATGAATTTTCATAATTTTTCGATATATTACTATTTTCGACATAACAATTCAGTAATATTGTTTTTGCTTAAAATTAGGCATTGCCAAACACTAAAAAAATAAGTAAGTAATTGTTTTTAAAACAAATTAGAATCTATTAAAATCTTTTATTCTTGAGCAACATATTTTTCTATAAAGAGAAAAGCTTGAATTTTATTATAGATCATATTTCATAATATGAAAAGCAGAATAATATAAAACGTTTTCTATTATTTTTAATAGAATTAAAAATTTTCCCAAACCACATCATCCACAGCCATTTTTGTCTTTATCTCTAAAACATTAAAATATTTTTAAAAGGCTTTTTGAACAAATTTTTTTGTTGTTGTTGTTTAAATACGAGCAAGATTTAGGATGTTTTGCTATAAGAATATGCAAAAATATTATAAGTATCTGAATTTGAAATAATTTCATCTTTTGATACCGCTCTATAGATTTGCTTAACGAATTAAAAAAAAAAAAAAAAAAAAAATTAATGATAGCTTAAAATTAAGTATGGAGGTCTGGAAGGGACTAAAACTATATTTAGCCGTACTTACTTAAAATGACATATTTAAAGAAATCTATCTGTCACCTCTATCCCAACAAGCACCAAATACAATTAGCAATTTAAAACGAACAGAAACCAACAAAAAGTTGCTACTTTACAAATTGTTCAGATTTCATATGATAATCTTCATAGATTAATAAATTTGCTGAAATACACACACCCATATCTTTTCTCTTTATTTCGAGCAAGAAAATATTTGAGAATAGTGTAGATTGGTGACTTACATGTCATGTCGAAATAAGTCAAAAAATTATTAAAAAATTATGAAAAATGATTCAGCAGAAAAATTGCAAGTAAAAATAGAATTTATCGAATTATTGAGCTTTATCGAATGTGGAAGAGTTATGCGACTAATTCAGTATGGCAAACACGGGAGATAACTACTTAAATTCACTTAATGACCCAACATTTTTAACACAATCTCATGACGTAATTGCAGGTGATTTTTGTTATTAAAAATACATCTAGCACATCTACTGGTTTATTTTCCGTAATTTTTGGAATTCATACACATTTTGACATAACACGCAAGTACATGAAGTTTTCACCTGAAATGCGTTGGCTTAAAAGATTGCAAATCTACAAAAGCACTGAAAATATTTCCATTTTTCGAAAGATTATTCAATGAGAAAGTCTAAAAAAAATGCTTGTGCATTAGAAAGACCCCCCCCCCAAATAAAAATAATGTATTTTAAGTATAAACACTGAAGTGCCATGCCGAAATTAGTAAAAATTCCAAAAAATGATATTGTAGAAAAATAATTGCAGGTAAAAATAGAATTCATCGAATAATGTAGTTTTAGTTTTGCTTAAAATAACAATAAAAAGTTTCTTTTATATTGCGGGAGTTAAGTTAGTTTGTTATACAGAATTCAGTATGACAAACTGACTTATCTCCCTTGTTTTCCTCGATTTAAAATTAAAAAATGGTCGATTGATAATAATGATATATTTTATTTTTACTTGTAATTATTTTTCTACTCAATAATTTTTCTAATTTCAACATGGCACGTAAGAACATACGGTGCTTCTACACTATTGCCGACACTGGAGACGCCATTTTATTTTGCGCACTTGTTAAAATCCAAGGGAGAAATCCGTATTTTAAACTATGGCCGAAGTTAGAAATAAACAAAAAAATTAAACTAGATAAACTTCCGGAAAGAACTATGAAAAAAAGTAAATAAAGAAAATGAAGTTTAATTGGAAATGTTTCGATTTAATTAATGAAAACAGGAAAGTTTTTCACTTAATTTGAGGTTAATTTATTTGGTACTTGTACAGTTTAATCAAGACATTAAAAAATGAAAATATCGAAAAAAGTTTATATTGTATGTATCCAGTATGGAGTGAAGTTCTCTGAAAAAAAAAAAAAAAAATCACTTAATTTCATCAAGTAGTTTTTTTGTTTGTTTTTTTACACAGCGAAAAAACTATTTGTTATGATATCGAGCAAAAAGTTCGATTTTTAGGAAGAAAAGCAAATATTAAAGATGTGGAGGGAGTGTTGACGCTTTAAACCAAGTTATCTCCCTGTAGTGTGTTCTAAAAATCCAAAAAATTAAAAAATTCAAGATGTCTACCTTCAACGTGCTGTCATAAAAACGTGTTTCTCCCCTGTAAAAAAACTACTCGATCAAATTAAGTGGAATTTTTTTCCGGAGATCTTCAGTTCGAAACGGATACGTACAATATAAACTTTTTTGATATTTTCATTTTTTAATGTCTTGATTAAACTGTACATGTGCCATTTATTCTTTCTGGAAGCAATCATTCTTGAGTTTAATTTTTTTTATTTGCTTCGGCCATAGTTTAAAATACGGATTTCTCCCTTGGATTTTAACGGCAGGTGCGCAAAATAAAATGGCGTCTCCAGTTTCGGCGATAAAGTGTAGCAGTACCGGTGGAATCCAAGTTTAGCGTTACAAATTCCAGAGAATTATTTGAGGATGGGCACTATTGCCAAACGAATTATCTTGCACTAAATAGTATTTTTTGTTTAAAAAATTAACCATTGTAAGCGTAAAACAAAATATCGAAGCCAGTCATTTTGTTTACCTTATCGCCACCATGTAAATTGAAAAATAAAAATGTCGGCCTCTCCTTCCTCATAAAGTGATCCTTTAATCTGATTGGTCCATCTTTTTTTTTTTTAAAGGTAAAATACTTTTCGGAAAAGCGAAATATCATTTAACATTGAAGACAAAAATCCAAGGGCTGGTCACTCTCGGGAGGGGGTGGGGGTGATTAAAATCTTTGAAAACGTTTTTGTTTCACATTAAAGATTTCGTTTAAGTTATCTTTCGTGAGATCAAGAATTCAAAATGGCTGACTCCATTTTCCGGAAATAGCGGAAGTGTGATTACTTTTTCGTCATTTTCTTCTTTACTTTAGGTAGAACAGTAAATTTTATGGCGTTTGGGTACTTATACAGTTTGGTGATCTTTTAAACCAACGTATTTCAATTTTCAAGTGCATCTTCAATCTTAAGATTACCACTAAGAACCGATTATATTCAATGTTCTTAATATCCATGTGGACAATTCTAATACGAATTTCGAGAGATTTAACCTAATCTTTTACGTTTATTTTTTTTAATAACTAGGAACAAAATAAAGTCAGAGTTTCTCTCGATCATGGCCTATGGAAGAAAAACAATCTACCCCCATAGATTAAAAGACATATCGAAATCTAATTCATAAAACTCATGTCTGTCTGTCCATCTCCATATTTTCAAATTCTATCTCTTCTGAAACTAAAAGTCGTAGAGCGGCGCTAGGGGCCTCAAATGATTTGATTTTTTTTATGGACCGTTTTTTTTTATGCGTATTTATCTGGTTAAAATAGTTTTTAAGGGGTCAAAATTGAAAAAAAAACAACTTAATTTTGTACATTCATGTTGCTTCATTTTTAATCAGTTCATATGTGTGTCACGTTGGTATAGTGGTAACGTCACCAGCTTTAAATATTACAGTTTTGCTTTCGGTTTCGATTCCAACTGATGCCACCCAAATAGTTTTTTTTTTTTTTTTTTTTTTTTTTTTTTAAATTACTTTTGAAATCACGACTATAATAATATATACAAAATCTGGACAAATTAAAATATCATATTTAAGCGTATTTTATGCCCGGACAAAGCCGGGGACCACCTCCGCTGGTTCCAGAGTTTTATAATGAAAATGAGAATAGTAATCTGATTAATCTCTCAAAAATAATAGATAAAAGAAAATACTTTAAAAACATTTATCAATTCAAGGAAAAGATCATCTGGCATTATTGTAGGCGTTTAGGTATCATTTATTGAGGACGTTTAGGTATCATCCCATTGAGATTCTAGCATTTTTTAACCGATGAACAAACTGAAAGACTTAGCAAAAAAAAAAAAAAAAAAAAAAAAAAAACACAGAGAAAAAGACAATTATTTCAGAAATTAAAGTAAAGGCTCACTTTTACATATAAATTTGACGTAAAGTCATTATAGCGTTTTTATGGTAGGCAAACAATTATTACTATTGCTATAGTTAATAACTGCATTTTGGAGGGAAGGCTACTCTTAAGCGATTACACATTTTACAACCTTCTCAGTCGAACTATGAATTGTGAGTAAAAAAAAAAAAAGCGAGTTTCTAATAGTATTTTGTCTAGTTTTTTTTTTATTTATAATTCCTTTTGCCAAATTTACCATGTCAAAGAGAGTCGGGCGTCATTTTTAATTTTCCACTACATCGGTAAACACTGTATATTTTTCGAGCTGAATAAACATGTTACATTAAATAAAAACACTAAAAACATATCCAGTTAGGGAGAAAAGTAACTTATCTTGCCTTTAATAGCATTTATTTGTTATATATTTGTTTTTTTGACAACTTTTTCGAATCTATGTGTACAGTAATACAAACCCCACAAAATTAGTTAACACTAAATAGTTAACTCGGAATCATTTTATGTTCAATTTATATACGAAAGTGATCCTTCTTCACTCAAGTTTCCAATTTTTCTACGATGTTCATACATAGTCGCCTAAAAAGTAGAATCTCTTTATTTGAGAAAGTGGAGTGGGTGATTTAATTAAATCAATAAATTTCTCCCTCTAAAACAATTATTGCATATTTAATAAATGGGTACTGGTGCACTTATTTAACCTTGTTGAAATAATAAGGTTATTTAGAAAGCCATTCTTAACATGGGGAGAGGAGGGTGTTTTGTAACTATTCTGTACTTTCACCTAACAATCTAATACAAAAAACGATACCGTAAAATTTGAATTTAACTTGAAAATAATATTTAAAAATAGCGCAGTTCAATAAGTGCGCAAGTATCAATAAATGTAAAAACTCAAAAACTTAACAGCTGTTGAGTTAATTTAGGTGTTGAATAATTTTATTATTAAAGGTATGAACAAATGGCATTTTTTTTTTTTTTTCCAAATATGGATGGTCCTGGATTTAATATAATGTAAAATGTTATTTCAAAAAGTCACTATTCTATGCTTTTGCAGTTTACACTCTAAATTCCATCAATATGCAAGTGCCTCGAGGACGGAGGGGTCCAGATTAGTTAACTTAGCAACACATAATTTAAATCTAAGGAAGCAGAACTTTTAATGCACGCAACAAACTGGTGTTTGTCCAGAATTCCCTGCCCCACGAAAACAAAGAAAAATCTGTACAATGTAGTACTCATGACAGAAAGAAAATATTGTACACTACGAATCATGTAAATTAATCAAATACTTTTATTTTTAAATAAGAATATCGAATATGTCTAAGCGAACAGCAACGATATCCCGGTGCTATTTTGTCAACATACTGGAAACAAGGGAGATAATTCCAAATAATTTAAAACTTGCGAAATTTTAGAAAGCTATTCTTAACATGGCGACATTGGAAAAACTGGAGTTATTTTTATAAAGAAACTCTTTTTCAACTAAAACTATTCGATCAATTTACATTATTTTCGGAATACAGTAGAACTCTGGGATGCGGTGGCCTAGGTGTATAAGAATTTTGGGGGAATTTTTGACACCCCTAAAGCAAAACTGCAAATAAAATATGAAAAAAAAAACTTGTAATTTCTCTTTTTAAAGTGTATTTTCTTTATGGAATATACTTCCAAAATAAACTATTAAAGTTGTTTAAAAATAATAGAAATATTTTTATTAAAAAAAAAACAAAAAAAACAAAACAGTTTACAAAGTGCCGGCGAGCCTTCATGCAGCCATGTTTTTTTTTTTTTTTTACGTAATGAAATCAATAGAATTTTACATGTTAAATATTTATCAATTTTTAAACTTTAAAACTTTATCAACATTTTTCTATTGGTTCAATTGATACAATATTTTTAGGGTCAATGTGAAATTTTATGCTCTTTCTAATAAACCAAATATAATACTTTATTTTGAAATGTCTATTAAAATTTAAATAATTTACTCACCAAGTTTTATATATCACAAATTGAAGATGAAAAAAAAAAATCAACAAATAAAATATTCTAATTTAAAACAAAAATAATGTGTTTTTTGGAAATTTATCTGTAAAGTCCAACGTGTAAAACACTTTTTTTTTTAAAACCACGTTGATTTTTTTTTTTTTTTTAAGTGGAAGCTTATGTTATGCTTAGATTGTCAAGTAAATATTGGACGCTGATGACAATTTTTTCTATTTCATTAAATATTTTCTTTTTTTTTAGATATTAAAAAAATTTCACTTGATAAAGAAGAATTAAAATATATTAAATCAAAAATTCATGTATTTTGAGAAAAGAAAAGAAAAAAAAATCCCTCGACTGTTTTTTTTTTTAAGGCAAAAACTTATGAGTAAAATATGACTATTTTTCATCTATGGGGGACACATATTTCTTCACGCACAAGGCTAGATGGCTAATGCAAACGTGTGGTTTTTATGTCCTTCTGTCCATCCGTAGTTCAAAACAAAAACAAACACCGCTTCGGCGTTTCGCTAACACCGTAAAAATGCTTACGTAATGGCGGCCTTTTCAAATATTTGTTTAAAAAAATTCTTTTATTTAAAAACTACATTGAATTTAAAAGATAAATATGGATAAATTCTCAACAATGAAGAATGGAAGTACCAATTGAATAGTATTTTTTATAGGTAAGTGATTTTTTGGAATTTATGTATACATATATTTTATCAAAGCAAATTAAAATTTGTTGATTTTCTTTAAATCTTTTTTAAAGAAAACCGATTAAAAAAAAACAAACAAATATTGCATAATTTGTTATTAAACCTGTTATTTTTTTAAATTTTGCTCTTTTAATTGAAAAAAATAGGTTTTGAATTACATTTGTCGAGGAGTTATAAACTTGGAAAGATGGGGTGGAATTATTCACTATTTTTCACGAAATTTCTGACACACCATAACCTAGCAGTGAGATGGCACAAAATAGTGCGAGGGTTCAGGGGGTTAATACCATGCAACCGGTAAATTTGCGACGAGTTTGAATATCAGATTCGTTGTCAGCGACCCTAAAAACCTTTTTGGAACCAAATTTTACTGGTCGGTGTTCTGTTGTAAACATTTACCCATTTTTTTTTTTTTTATTGCTATCTTGCCTTTTTTTTTTATTGCTATCTTGCCTTTTTTTTTATTGCTATCTTGCCTTTTTTTTTATTGCTATCTTGCCTTTTCCATTTTTTTCTCTTCCATTTATTGTTTCTCAGAAAGGAAATTTGAACATAAAATTGTCTTACTTTGCCTTTGTTTTCTCAAAGTTTTATGTATTTACGAATTACATAAGATATGTTGCCTTTATTTATTTATTTATTTAGGGTGGCAGGCTCTTGTTCCGTCAGCCATGACTGGGTAAAAGTTCTGAGTAATTCGCAATTGTATTTTGGGTATTTTTTTGGATAGGACACTAAAAATACAATTGAGAATTACTCAGTAATGGCTGACGGAACGAGAGTAGACTACTCCATGGATTAAAATAAAAAGTTCTGTTCCAAATTCTGTGCAGATTCCCAAGTTCGACAAGATACATAGGTGAACCTCAGGTTCGCCGAACCTGTACGAGTGTACCCACCCACTAAAAATGCGCGCTTTTCACTCTTAATAGGTTTTTTTTTTCCGACGATTATCAACGATTACAGGCTTAAGTATCATATTAACAGAATAAATTTTGAAAAAATTAAAATTAATGACTTTTTAGAAGGAATTCTAATCACGTGACACGTCGGTAAAGAAATGGACAGTAAGTCAGGTAGCAATAAAGTAGAACGTAGTAACAAAAAATGAACCCCCTTAAAAGTTTTTTTTTTTTTCAAACATTTTTTGGTGCTAATGCAATGCACTTACTGATCCGCGCTATTTTTTAAATCGTATTTCCTAGTTTTATGTTTTTTTTGTTTTTTATTTTATTCAATTGTAAGTTTAAAGTACAGAATAGGTACAAAACACCCTCTCTTCCCCATGTTAAGAATGGCTTTTTAAATATTATTATTATTATTATTACAGCACAGATCTAGGTGTATCAGAACTTTTGTAGGAATTTTTGACACCCCTAACACGAAACTGCGAATAAAATATAAAAATCTCGTAATTTCTGTTAAAAGTGGGTTATTTATTTTCTTTATGGATTATACTTCCAAAATAAACTATTTCAATGTGAAATTTTATGTTCTTTCCAATAAACTGAATATATTTTAGACAAACGATTTTTTTTTAATTCACGCCCCCCCCCATTTTCAAGTTTCTACAAAAAAGTAAATAATTAATTTACTTACAAATTGAAGAGAAAAGGTCATTAAATAATATATTCAAATGTAAAACAAAAAAAAAAAAACGTAACGTTTTTTAGAATTTTACCTGTAAAGTTTGAAGTTTAAAACCTTTTTTTTTTAAACCACGTTATTTGTTTTTTCTTTAAAAAAATTGGAACCTTGGTCCTTGCTCCTTTAATTGAAAAAAAAAATAGGGCTTGAATTACATTTTTCGAGGAGTTATAAGCTTGGAAAGACAGGGGGTCGAATAATTCACGCCTTCCATTTTGAAATGTCTATTAAAAAGTAAATAATTAATTTATATACCAAAGTCTTATATATCATCAATTGAAGAGAAAAGGTCAATAAATAATATATTCAAATTTAAAACAAAAAAAAAACAAAAAAAAAAAAATTAAAACCTTTTTTTTAAAAAAAAAAACACGTTTTTTGTTGTTGTTATTTTTTTTTGTTGTTTTTTTTTTTTTTTTTTAATGAAACCATGGTCCTTGCTCCTTTAATTGAAAAAAAAAAAATTAGGGCTTGAATTACATTTTTCGAGGAGTTATAAGCTTGGAAAGATGGGTGGAATTATTCACTATTTTCACGAAATTTCTGACACACCTAGCACAGATCAATAAGTGCACGAGTAACAATTTTTTATCTGTTAATATGATACTTAAGTCTAATCTATGATAATCGTCGAAAAAAGTTTTTGCGGACATACACGAGTGCTATCCCTCTAGCAGCGAAATACGCATCGGCTCTAATGTTGTACGCAGTTCGACTTCAGGAGCGCCTAGTTTTTTCTTATGGCTTTTTTTTTTTTTTTTTTTAGCTTGTTCGGATTTTTTTTTTTTTATGGATATTTTTTTATTTTTGGCTTGAACTTTGCGAATTATTTTGTTATTATATGATTTTTTGAAATACATATCGGGATCAGTAGGAGAAATGAAATGCTCTCATGTCGATGAGGCCATGTATAGAGAGGCATAACATGAAAAGTGAAAAAATATTAAATAATTTTGAAACATTTTTAGAGCATATGCATGAAAAATATGGTAATTAAAAAAAAAAAAAAATCCCGGTAAATACGCTACAACAGAACACCGACCACTCTAATTTTTTTTTTTTTTTTTTGAGGGGGTAATCGAGGTCGCGTACAACGTATCTGATAATCAAACCCGGGGCAAATGTACCGTTTACAGAGTATTAACCCCTGAACCCACGAACTACTTTCCGCCATTTTACAGCTTCCGTTTACGCTACGCGCGGTAACATAAATGACGGTTGTTGAATGTGCGGCGTACGAATCTTTTCTTTGGGAGATTTTGCTGTTTACATTGGGGAGGAGGAGGCGGGTAAGGGAACGCGCGTGTCCCACACCATCCCGCCTCCTCCCTCAATGTAAATACAAAGCAGTAAAATTTAAAAATGTTAAAATGTATTCTAATCGGTAAATGTCGGCGCGTTACTTACGGAAAAACGGTTAATTAAACTGCAGAAGCACCTGTTAAGCCACACAATAGGTCCTGTAATTGAATCCCCTCTCGCAAAAAAAACGAAAAACGAAAATGTTTGGTGCTTAGGTTTTTTTTAAACCGCATTAAAAACTGCGTAAGACAAAAAAAGAAAAAAAAAAGAAAGAAAGGACTGTAATGTATTTTTTTAAATTTTGTTTTAGACAATTTTTTCTTCGAATTTTAAATTGTCCGCCAATAAAAAAAAAATTGGTAAATTTTTAGTTTACCGACTCCTCGGCATTCACCTCTAATTTATCGACTTTTTAAAGCTTTCTGATACGCTGAGAACGAATATCGCATTTATTTTTTGAGCAAACACGCAGTTATCCATATTTGAAGACATTCAGTATCCAACGTAATTCTTACCATTTTTAATGGCGGCCATCTTGTTCTTTAATAACGAAAAACGCCAAAAGAAGCTAAAGATGCCACGTGTAACTGGAATCCCCCGTCCCCACCACCGGCGTTGCCGCAAAAGAAAGTAAGGTTTATTGGAGGGGTGTGTGGTAAATTCCAAGAAATCTTGATCGAAAGGAAAAAACGTAAAGAAAACATCACAAATTAAAAACAGTACTATTAAAATAAATTAAAAGGTAAAAATTATCTTTCGCTACAACAGAATACCGACCAGAACACTAATTTGTTGTTTTTTTTTAGGGATATTCGATGTTGCAGGCCACAAATAATCAAATCCGTCGCAAATTTACGGTTTGCATGGTATTAATCCCTTTTAATTGATAAAAAAATAAATAAAAACACACCCGCCCCTCGCCCCTCCATGGAAAAACGGTTAATTAAAATGCAGAAGCAGTGAAGCAGAAGCACCTGTTAAAGTACACAAGTTCTATATTTGAATACCCCCCCCCCAAAAAAAAAGAACGAAAAACAAAACATGCTTTTGTAAACAGCTCATGAAAACTTACTGACAGCAATATTTTTACTTTTAAATGAAGTGAAAACTTTATTTTATGAAAAATATTTCTTGTCATTTAAAATGTCCGCCATGTATTCATGCACCTTGTGAAACGTGAAGTGACTACGCGCGTGCGCGCATTTTAGTAAGACAGTGAAAAAATTAATGTAATTAAGAAAGTGAAAAAAAAAAAAAGATGACCGTTTTTATATCGGGAACCGGAAAAATATCCGGAAGGGTGGGGTGGGATGGGGGTGGGAGTCATTTTGGCATTGAAGCCGAAAAATGTTTTTAGGGACATGTTTTAGCTCTTTTGGCTCCGTTTGGCTGTTTTTGGGCGTTTTTTCCTAAATGGGAAACAAGATGGCCGCCAGCAAAAACAATAGTGATTACGTTGGATACTGAATGTCTTCAAATATGGATAACTACATGTTTGCTCAAAAAATAAATGCGATATTCGTTCTCGGCGTACCTGAAAACTTTTAAAAGTCGACAAATTAGAGGTGAATGCCGAGGGGTCGGTAAACTAAAATATACAAATTTTTTTTTTTTTTAATTCTGTTCTGAAGAAGAAAAAAAAAAGTCTGGGTTTGTATTACTGTACACAGATTCGAAAAAGTTGCCAAGAAAACAAATATATAACAAATAAATGCTATTAAAGGCAAGATAAGTTACTTTTCTACCGAACTGGATATGTTTTTAGTGTTTTTTATTTAATGTAACATGTTTATTCAGCTCGAAAAATATAGTGTTTACCGATGTATTGGAAAATTCAAAATGACGCCAGACTCTCTTTGACACGGTAAGTTTGGAGAAAAGGAGTTAAAAATAAAAAATATACAAAATACTGTTAAAAACCCACCGAATATAGGTCAGCCTATGTCACGGTAACATATATTGCGCGAGTTTCTAATAGTATTTTGTCTAGTTTTTTATTTATAATTCCTTTTGCCAAACATACCGTGTCAAAGAGAGAGTTGGGCGCCATTTTGAATTTTCCAATACTGCATGTTTTTCGAGCTGAGTAAAAATGTTACATTGAATAAAAAACAAAAATATATACAGTTTGGTAGAAAAGTAACTTATCTTGCCTTTGATAACATTTATTTGTTATATATTTGTTTTTTGACAACTTTTTCGAATGTATGTGTACAGTAATACAAACCCAAAAGTCTTTCCGACATTACCCCCCCCCCCACATTGGAGTGCTTTTCTTCTTTTTCGTACAAGTTTAAATGTTCCACAAAAGATTCGTACGCCATGTGAAACGGCAGTTTGCTACGTGAAGGCACATTCAACAACCGTGGTTTATGTTACCGCGCATTCGCGCGTAGCGTAAACGGAAGCTGTAAAACGGCGGAAAGTAGTTCGTGTGTTCAGGGGTTAATACCATGCAAACGGTAAATTTGTCTCGGGGGTTGATTATCAAATTCGTTGTCAGAGACCTCGATTACCTCTAAAAATTTTTTTTAAAAAACTGGTCGGTATTCTGTTGTATCTGTTTACCAAAATCCCCAATGAGCTTTGAGAAGAAAAAAAAAAAAAACGTTTTGAACAATTTAAATTTTTATTTTTGAATAAAAAATAATCATTAAAACAAAAACACTAGTGTTCTTGTCGAGTAGTTTTTATCTTATTCAAGAAAAAAGGTACTCATGCAATTATTGAGCAGTGCAGTGACACTGCACTAGTGCACTGCAGTGTTGCAGAGTTGCAGTGCACTGCTGTGGTGTGCTGAAATAATGACGTTATTTAGAAAGCTATTCTTAACATGGGGACGGGAGGGTGTTGTGTATTTATTCTGTACTTTCACCTAACAATCTAATAAAAACAGGTATCGTAAAACTTTAAACTTGAAAATACTATTTACAAATAGCGCGGATCAATAAGTGAAAGTGCACTTGCACCAAATAACATTTCACTGTGTTTCGATCGACGACATTCCATGAGAGGTAGGTACACGCTAAAGCTTTTTGTTTATCACCACAAGTGCTAATTTGGACTTGCACCAATTCTCCTATAACTATAATCTGCGGCCGAAAAAAAAAAAAAAAAAAAAATCATAATAAAGCGCAAAGTTCAAGCCAAAATAAATAAATATATAACTAGGCCATACACGCAAAAATTCTTTCCTTGTAAAAATAATAATTGCTCCCTAAGTCGAACTGCGTACAACATCGAAGCCGATCGCTAGAGGAATAGCACTCGTGTAAGTCAGCCTCTATGCATTTATTAGCGTCGATTAATAATAATAATAATAATAATAATAATAATAATAATAATCTAGTATATAAAAGGCTATGTTTGTCTCCATATCTTTTCCGAAACTAAAACTCGCAGAGCGGAAGCGCCGCTAAGGTGCCTCAAACGATTGAATTTTTATGGACCGATCTTTTATGGGTCTTTAGCCGGTTAAAATAGTTATTCATATTTACAATGCCTCCCCACGAGACAGAGTTAGACACCAGGGTCGTTTTTTAACGTGGAGAAAAGGAACAAAAATAAAAAATTGTCTCAGTCGTGAGTATTTCTCCTCCACTGACAGAACAGGAAACTGAAGTGCAGCCTCTGAAGAACAGATACTGCACTTTGATCTTGTCCCGAAAAATAGTTATTAAACAGTCAAAAAAGGCGTCAAATTTTAAAGAATCATCATACATTTTGTACATTCATCTTTATTTTTAATCAGTTCGTATGCGTGTCACGTTAGCGTAAGTGCCAGTGGTAAACGTCATCAGCTTTAACTGCGTTCGATTCTAGCTGATGGCACTCAAAATCCTTTTTTTTTTCTTTTCTTTTTACTTTTGAAATTATGACTATCATAATACGTGAAGGCACATTTGTTTCGTTTAATGTTTGTTCAAAATTAAAAAAAAAAAATTCCAAGGCGTAGTTATTGAGAAAATCTGGACAAATTAAAATATCAAATTTAAGCGTTTTAAGCTTGTAACTCGTGAGCAAATCCCGGTAAAATTATCGTTCATGTTGAAAAGTAAACAGACCTGGCTAAATAAAAGTGACGATAACAAATATATCTACTTATATATAAAAATGGTAATTTATTTGCGTGCGAGTTCATTTGTTCCCTATAGACCCCGAAACGACTGAGCCGATTTTTGTAAAATGTCACACAAATGTACTTTGTGTCTGGAAGTGTTCTTAGATAGGAGGTATTCTGATACAAAACCTAAGTACCAAAATCGATAATCGCAAAAAAAGTTCTAAGACAATTTCTAAATGAAGGTCTGTTTAGATCACAATTGAAGTATGATACTTAACTTTTGCATTTTAAACTTTAATTCAAATCAGTATGTAAAATCAACCTAAGATTGTCTACAGTGAAATGTAGACTAAACTATCATGGACCAAGTCATTGCGAGGAGGCATGTGAAATTTCTTCTAGTGCACCCGACTATAGTAGGCAATCATCAATTAATATGATTGAAAATGGGCCATTTCATTTGATTTCGATGACAATAATTGGAAGTGTGGAACATTCGTTGATCCTAATTCAATCCCGGGCAACGTCAGGTCTCTGTTAGTACATAGCTACCGTGGAAGCAGAAACCCTCGTGCAAATCATATATAAGTAGAAAAATAAATTTTACTGCGTTTGGTTACAGTTATTTGTTGTCTATTTGTTTTTCTCAACTATATTGCACAATCGCCGAAAAGAGAATGGAATGCAGTCACGTCACTGAATATTTTAAGAGATCGTTTTCCTAAGATGTCTGCCTCGACCTAAACTCACGCAGATGTCTGTCCACTATTTCACAGCGACGCTAATTTCGCATGGCGAGAAATGATTTTATCGATCTCAATATGGAGACCTGGACATGGACACTAACCCTAACTCGACGCAGGTCTAGACAGGATTCGCAAAAGTAGGTCAAGGGCGTGCGCGCGCACTGCGTATGATTATCGTGACTTTTTTTTTCATTGTTTATTGCAAAATTCAATTTCCCATTAATGATGGGTCTTTTCTACAAAAAGTTTGGAGCAAGTTCTAGCATTTATTACATATAACACTAAATAAACCATAAAAAAAAAAAAAAAAATGAGATTAAGAATTTAATAAAAACAGTTGAATAACTCACTCGCCTAAATTGCCCTCACACACCACAAAAAAGAACAGACATTTTTTAAGACGATTACACGTGAGCACCATAAATAAAATAGAATTTCAAGTGGGTGATCAATTTCATACATGACTAATGTAAAATCATCTTCCACTTACTGACCATTCTAACTTTTAAGGCTATTCAGTCACCCCCCCCCCCAAGCAAAGAATTTATCTCCCATAGCGAAAAAAATTTTAATAGATAACTCGTCTAGAAAGCTGAAATGCTGTATGCGGGAGGGGGCATTTTATGTGAATTAAAACTTTTTTTTATTTTATTTTTTTTATACATGTTCACATGTAATAGTCTAAAATGTAGAATCTTTTTTTTTAAGTGCGGAGGGGGGTAGGTAGTCTACAATAATGATTATATATATATATATATATATATATATATATATATATATATATATATATATATAACGGCTTGAATACTAAAATTGCTATATAAAAAAAATAAAATAAAAATCAATAACGCAGGCATCAAACATGAAGGGTATCCACAGGATTTCAACAGTATCGGAAATTGCTGAAGAAGTAGTTTACGATTTGAAAGCCACCTTTTTTTTTTTTCTTTAAATAAGTACCTAAATTTTCTTTTAAACTATCACCTAAACCATCGGCATACTTAGTGTCGTCGGCCTTTTACGAATTTTTCGAGGTTTTAAAATTAACCTCAAAGTTTTGACCATTTTGACTAATAGCGTGCGAAAATAATAATAATAATAATAATAATAATGGCCGAAATCTCCTGGTAAATCAAAATTGTGAAATATGAAACATCGGGCATATGAAACGAAACACGTGTCCAAGCTTATTAAAAGTAGAATCGTTCTACTAACTGGAATTTGAATAAAAAATAATAAAGTAAATAAATAAAATACCATTTTTTTTTTTTGTCTTTTCCGACTATTAATTACGAAGGAGCGTTTAAAAAAAAAAAAAAAAAAAAAAAAAGTAATATAAATAAATGTTATCAAAGGCTAGTCTTCTACCTATCTGAAAAAAGTTTTTAGTTTTTACTCACTTTATGGCCAATAAATGGCCGCTACTAGACACTTACGTACGCGTTTTTCCGACTAATAAAATAAATAAAATCAACTTTTTTTTTTTACCAAAATATTTTGCATTTAACGAAGTTGAATAAAATAATTGCAAATAAAAAGGATGGCTAGATTCGTTCATTTGTTTAATTTAAATTCTTGTGAAATAGTATTTATTTTAATTATTTTTTTTAGTTTTTCTATTAAAATTAGTTTCAAATTTACGCCCCCACCCGAAAAAAAAAAAAAAAAAAAAGTCGATTTCATGTATTTTATTTTTATTCAATTGCCAGTTAAATGAAGTACTTAGTATTCTTTTTCAATAGCCGGAATGTGTTACGTTTCATATTTCGGCCATTTTTACCCCCTTCGACGCTATCAGTCAAAATAGCCAAAGTTTATGTTTATTCTTGTCTAATAAAGTCTCATTGAAATAATTCAAAATACTTCGCTTTTATCCGTCGACCATATTTTACGTACCTTAAACAAAATTATTGCTCTTTTCACATAAAAATGAGCCCTTGACCCGAAAGGCACCCCTAAGAGAATAAGAATTTTTCCGGAAAATCCGTTCTGTTACTTTTTTTTTTTTTTACTCCTATCACGTTTCGTTTAATGTTTGTTCAAAATTTCAAAAAAATTCCAAGGCGTAGTTATTGAGAAAAGTGCGGAAACACGGACGGACAAGGGTAAATTTACAGGGCCTTTTGTCGGGGAAACAACAAATTCTAGAATACATATGTAAATACTAAATAGTAAGTACTTATTTATTTGCCTCTCCACGAGGGTAGAGTTAGATACAAGGTCAGTTTTTAATGTAGAGAAAATTCAGCTCTCCTGAAATGGCAACTCTGGATTGAAACAAAAATGAAAATTACAGTGCTTATTCAGATTGGCACTTATGGCGACATTTAAAATTAAAGATGTAAGTGCCATTACTTTAAACGTTTTTGGCCATTTACTGATCGAAGGCAGAATAGTTCCTATTTACTTGCCTCCCCAAGAGGGCAGTTAGGCACAAGGTCTGGTTTCAATGTGGGAAAATCCAACTCCCATAAAGGGGCACTCTGGATAGGAATAAAAAATATTAAAAAATTGCCTCTGTCATGAAGGATCTCTCCTCCACTGACCGAGGACAGAAAAGATAAAGTATAACTAGTCTCCTAACCAAGTAAATCTATGAATCGAAAAGAAAATTAAAACATTTGAACCCCATACCATTTGCAATGTTTCTTGCATTAAACACTTTTGTGATCCTTATTTTCTTGCTTCTCCACGAGGGCAACATATATATATATATATATATATATATATATATATATATATATATATATATATATATTTAATACATGTGCGTTTCAGGCTTCGCAAAACGGATACTTTAAAATTGTACGCTTAAGTTTATTATTTAGCCCTTAAAACGAAATGCGTATTTTGTGTCATTAACAAAATGACCTGCAGTATAGTTAACAAGTGGTCTGGTAAATCGTAATACATATATCAAATTCAGGACTTAATTTACCGACCCGAATACGTGCTGAAACTAAATTATACATTCAGAATTTGTTTTTAATAAAGCCCACCCCACATGAGCCTAAAGCTTCAAGATACAACTTATTTTGAAAAACAAAAACTTCAGAACGTTATAATTAGGGTTATAACAACAGCATATTCTTTTCACTGTTTTGACTCGAGTATATATCCGACACAGACAATCAACAGAGAACCACATCACTCTACATAAAAACATAGGGTGCTTCTACACTTTATTGTTGAAATTGGAGACGCCATTTTTTTCACGCACTTGATATCCAAATCTAGGGGAGACATCATTATATGGCCGAACGATTGCTTCCGGAAAGGGAAAGAATAAATTTACCAAAATTAACATTTATTACTTCCGGAAACGTTAAATTAAACTAAAATTATGATTTAATTCTTCCAGAAACTTGGTAAACCGATATTACTTGAGAAAATGAATCTTGACAATTCAAAAAAATGTTTATTTATTTGTTCGAGAAAAAAAACAAAAAAACAAAAAAAAAAAAAAAACAAACAAACAAAAAAAATACACACACACACACACGAAAAAAATTAACAAACAAACAAAAAACTAATAAATGTTTTGGTTTTCACATGGCGCTCGCCCAGTTTAAACTATTATGAATATGTCATTTCAATTTTCTGTTTTTAATAAAAAACAAACCAAAAAAATGTTCCATGAAAAACTTTCCCTATCTCATTAATTAAATCGAAACATTTCCAATTAAACAATTACGGATATGTTCTTTCACTTTCTTTATTTACTTTTAAAGCAACATTGGACTTTTATGAAATAGTTAATAGTTTTTTTTTGTTTTGTTTTTTTTCCAAAGAAATAAATGTTTATTTTGGTAAATTTATTCTTTCCTTTTCCGGAAGCAATCGTTCGGCCATATAATGATGTCTCCCCTAGATTTGGATATCAAGTGCGTGAAAAAAAAAAAAAAAAATGGCGTTTTCAATTTCGGCAATAAAGTGTAAAAGCACCAAACATAGCATATCAATGGATATATACCTGGGAATCAAAACAATGATGACGATAAGGAAGGCTTTGAAAATCCTATCAATAAAAAATAAAATAAAAACAGACGACACTAATCAGGTAAAAAAAAAAAAAAAAGGTTAAGATGAAAACTTCTAGTTCCTCAAGGTGGTTTTCCAAGCTGCTTCAAGTATTTCCGGGACTAAATTAGAATTCGCCATCAATACTACGTACTGAAATCTTCTGGGTGCCAATTCCTTATAAGTACTGATTGCCTTTTCTTTTCAAAATAGCCTGAAATTAACCATATACCGTTTTAACATGAAAGCAATGCTTTCAAAGCATTTATTGTCATCCAAGACCAACTCAAACAGCTGTTGGTTTATATTTTCTTTGTTTTAAAAACAAAAGTCGAAGTTCAAAGATTCAATTTTACGCGAGTAAAAAATGTAATAATTAACCACTGGAATTAATTGAAAAATATTATTTTGCTTTCAAAGTGATTTAACTTGGCATTTAATTCTTAAAACAATAAAATATGGATTAACTACTTCATCTAGATACGGGCGATTCTCTTTGTCGATTGAAAACGTAAAAGAAATGGGTCAGTCAAAAGGAAATGTATATTTAGTTATTTGAAACTAACTGTAACTGTACCTATTTTTTTTTTTTTTTTTTTTTTTTGTCAAAGTTGAAAGTTAAATTTTATAATAGTATCAAACAGAACACTGAAGAACAGAAAAATACCAAGTCTGAGAACAGACTTTGGTATTTTTTACGGCCTAACCCAGGGTAGTATAACCTTCTCCAACCTCCCCATGTTAAGAATGTCTTTCGGAATAATCACCTTCCAACCTCGAAAGCCGTTCTTAACATGGGGATGTTGGTGTTTATACTATGCTGGCTTAGATCGTAAAATAAAACATCCAGACCTTTATCAAACTAAAACCCAAAACTTGGGTTAATTTAATCAGCTAGATTCGAATTCTGTGGAGGTACCTTTTTTTCACTCTTTATTATGTAAAACAAACAAACAAAAAAATACAAAGCGTCAATACATGAGGATTTGCTAAGAATTTTAAAACAACCAAAAGATAGAGTTGTTATACGTCACGACAGTTCAAAACTTGCAAATTCCTAAAGATCACGAAGTAGATTATTTTCCAACTAAAAGATTAAAATATGATCGATTCATTAATGAAGCTAAAATGCATTATGGTGGATTTAATTTGGCAATTAAATTTGTTTTAGGATCGTTTTAGGGGTTAACGCAATGCATGGTCACAAAAAAAAACAAAAAAACTGGTAGGTTAAAGGGGGCGGGGTGGAGATAAAATCTATAAATCGATACAAAAAGAAAAAAAAAAAAGTTAATGTAAGATTTGCCCCACCCCCGAAATATTTTAAAGGAGTTCGTACGGCAGTTTATTTTAAATCATTCTTACTCTGAACTTCTGCGTGACGGGACGCATATATATATATATATATATATATATATATATATATATATATATATATATATTAGTGTACACACATTGCTTCACAGTGGAAGATTCTACAGCGAATAGAATTTTAAAAACGTAACGATAGATATGAAAGTTTTTAGGTGCAACGAAAACAAACTTTCTTGCTCGAAATATTTTCAATAATCAGTAAGTAAAGATAAATCAATAAAAAAAAAATATGTTTCTCCAATTCGAATCCTACAAGTGGTTTTTTTCCGTTCGCCTTCTCTTCTTTCAGAGCCGACTTCCTCCAACTTTTGCCTTTTTAGTTTCGCTGCTGTGTGAAACACCCGCACGGCACGGGGTCTTTTAGTACAACAACCGCCCGTGTTATTATTTTTCTACAACTCCATTTTCAATGCCCCCCCCGCACCCACTTACGGATTCGCATTCCTTTTTCTTTTGAGCATTTGTTTGGTATATCGTCATTTTTCTTCAGAAACAATGCAATAAGACACTTATCAGCATCAACTCAATTTTTTTCTTTTCTAACATTGTATCCTTTGACTTTAGGCTTTTAATGGAACAATAAAAACGAGATTCTATTTTTGTTTTTAAACATTTTTGTCTTGCGCATACACATCAATACACTATGAAAAGAAACTGGAATCTTAAAGATCTGTATCATTCTAGTTATTATAGGATTAGCTAGACTCACGAGAAAGAATTTAAAAAATCTACCTGGCAAATATACCTAGTGAACCAAGTGCAAGAGATATTTAAAAAATAGCACTTAAAGGGACGATCAGAATCTTAGAATGTTGGCATCTGGTAGGATGCTATCTCCTGCTTGAACAAACTAATATTAATGATAAAATATTAATAGCACTTATGCACAATAATAGACCATATATTTTTTAGATAGGCTTTTCGGGGTTGTATTACTGTACACAGATTCGAAAAAGTTGTCAAAAAACAAATATATAACAAATAAATGTTATCAAAGGCAAGATAAATTACTTTTCTACCTAACTGGATATATTTTTTGTGTTTTTATTCAGTGTAACATGTTTATTCAGCTCGAAAACATGCAGTGTTTACCGATGTATTGGAAAATTCAAAATGGCGGCCGACTCTCTCTCGGAGAGGGTAAGTTTGGGAAAAGGTATTATAAATAATAAACTAGACAAAATACTGTTAGAAATTCGCTCAATATATGTTACCGTGACATAAGTTGACATATATTCGGTTGTTTTTTTAATAGTATTTTGTCTAGTTTATTATTTATAACATCTTTTCCCAAACTTACCGTGTTAAAGAGACAGTCGGGCGCCATTTTGAATTTTCCAATACATCGGTAAACACTATGTTTTTCGAGCTGAATAAACATGTTACATTGAATAAAAACACGAAAAATATATCCAGTTAGGTAGAAAAGTAACTTATCTTTCCTTTGATAACATTTATTTGTCATATATTTGTTTTTTGACAACTTTTATGAATCTATGTGTACAGTAATACACCCCCCCCTCCCGTCTCCATGTTAAGAATGGGTTTAACGTTATTATTTCAGCACGGTTCGTATTTTGCATAAGTACCAAACCCCCACTCATCTGCCTCGCCATTGTTCGCAGTAATATTCATATATACATTTTTTGATAATGAAAATAAATAAATAAATAAAAACGTGCTAATGCACTTACTAATCCGCGCTATTTTTTAAAATCGTATTTCCAAGTTTAATTAAAGTTTTATGTTTTTATTCGATTGTAAGAATAGGTACAAAACACCCTCCCCTCCCTATGTTAAGAATGGCTTTTTAAATAATAACGTTATTATTTCAGCACGGATCAATAAGTGCATGGAGTACCAAATAAAATAAATAAATAAAACGCCCACCGTTGCCTTATTTAAAGTGAAGGATTTCTTCCCGAAATAATTTCAGGTGGTGTGTGAGGTTGTCTGACTTACTACCTCTCACTACAAAATAAACACGAGTCTTCGAGTGGTTTCACACAGAGCGTAAAATGGAACGAGTAACCATTTATAATTTTGACATTCCAAAACGACTATTTTGGAAATACAAAAATTACTCGTTCTAAGTTGTATAGTCAAGAACTGTGCAACCATTAAAAAAAAAAAAAAAAAAAAAAAAAATACGTTAATATTTTTTTTTTTTTTTTTTTAGTGAAGTGAAACCGAATGCAAAGTTAACTTGTTCGCATGAAAAAACTTTTTCCGTTAATGATGTGAAATCATATCAACGTGTAAAAGATTACTGCTTTCCTTATGTGATTGTTTAAAATAGGCACCGCCAAAACTGGGGGGGGGGGGGGCAGGTCAGTACTTTTTGACGGACCGTCTTTTTAAAAATCTACCAAAAATCAGGTAATTATCCGATCAATACGAAATTTTCAGCGATTGTTAGGAGAAGAATGAACTTTATAACATTGTACTTATTTTTCATAAACGATATTTATATATATATTTTTTTTGCTTACAACCCCCCCCTTGTTTTGAAGTGGGAACAAATATGCTTAAAATAATCATCTGAAACTGAACAAAACATATTGTGTTGTTGTAAGGGACAGCATTATAGATTAAAAAAAAAAAAAAAAAAAATTGTTTGCATACCTTATTTTGACGTCTGAATATCAGAACTTCGATTGTGTTTAATTATCCCGCTTTTGAGTTTTGAAGTGTGAAATTCGGTGAATATGTTAAGTAAAATAATTTAAGTTAAGCAAAACAAAAAAATTTTTTTTAATATTTATACGAAAAAAGCCATTTTAAAATTTTTCATAAATAAATTAACAATTTTTTTTTAGCGAGCCGAATAATGCATGACCATTATTAAACAGGGCATGCTTTGAATAATCGATACAAAAAAAAAAATTCGATAAATATTGTGCCCTTTGTGTTAAAAATAGCATCATTTTTTTCGATCCCGTTTGAAAACGTTTGCCGCCTTTCGACTACGGTGGACCAAACGCGCTGAAATAATTTTTTTTTATTCTGCTTTAAATTGCCCCCCCCCCATTTTGGGGAGCCTGGCCCCCACACACATACACATTAAAAATCAAACTCATACAAATGGTCACCCATCTGGTACTGGCCAGCCTCAGCTTAATAATACATTGAAATTTTCGTCACTGAAAAATAAGTTTTTTTGGCCTGTTTGGTCTTCCATAGTTTTATTATCAAACGAAAACGTAAACAGAGTCGATCTGAACTCTACGTCGACGCGAAATATCTGGTTACCTATATGAATAAGTGGAATTATTTGAAATTCAGGTACTTATATTATAATATTTTTGCATATTCTCTTATAAAATCATCCTAAATCTTAGTTAGACAATAAATAAATTAATTAATTATTTCAAAAACGCTTTTTTTTTTTTAAATATTTAAATACGTTTTTTGTGTAAGACAAAAAATGTCAATTGTTAACTTTTTGGGAAAATTTAACATTTAAAATTGAATTAAAAATAGTAGAAAAAGTTTTACATTATTCTGTTTTCTATATGATAAAATTCAGGGTTTTATCTTTCTGGAAAAAAAAGTTACTCAGAAATAATGGATTTTAATAAATGTAATTTAGTTTTAAAAAACAACAACAACTTGATTTAGCGGCCATTTTTGGCGGTGCCTAGTTTAAAATCATTTCCGTTTGCCATATCAATGATTTTTATAATGCATTTTAGAAAAAAACGTTCTCTGTACGCAAGAGCGTGGAAAGTGAAATGATGTTTTTCAATTTTAAATAAGACCCTCTTTTAAAGACCTTTTTTTTTTTTCCCCCAAATTTATTCATCCATCAACAAAAGTTTAATGCTTGGTTTTTTAAAAGTTATTGCATATTAGAAATCTAAGCTAGTTCAACTAAAAAGAAAAAAAAAGATTTTATTTTATTTATTGGCAAACACCCTTAAAAACTTGACATAGCATCACCTTTTTTATCATGACGTTTGAATTACATGTAACGATTTTCTGTTATTAGCTTAAAAAGTGTGTACGTGTGAGGGTATGTTGCCATCCGGAGTTAGGGTTAGTTGTAGGATTACAACAAGGAAGGCATATCATATCATATATATATATATATATATATATATATATATATATGGTACTCATGCAGAGAGCGATCCGTGCTGAAATAATAAGGTTATTTAAAAAGCCATTCTTAAGAGGGGAGGAGAGGGTGTTTTGTACATATTCTGTACTTTAACCTTACAATTGAATAAAAAACAACCCATAAAACTTTAATTAAACCTGGAAATACGATTTAAAAAATAGCGCGGCACTTTTTTTTTTTTTTTTTACAGTCCTTCGAAAAAGTGGTCAAAAGATGTGTGTATATAACAAATAAATGTTATCAAATGTCAGATAAGTTACTCTTCTACCCAATTGGGTAGGTTTTCAGTGTTTTACAATAATGTAAAATGTTTAATCGGCTCGAAAAAACAAGCAGGTTTAAAGGGTACGCGACGCCACAAGAAAAAGTGGCCACCATGTATTTGTTACGCGGTCATTTTTTTTCTTGTGGTCATGTAACCTTTGAAAAGGCTTTATATATTAAATGAAAAACACTAAAACCTATCCAGTTAGGTAGAAGAGTAACTTATGTTGCCTTTGGTAACATTTGCTTATTATATATTTGATTTTTTTTTTTTTTTTTCCACTTTTTCGAGGGACTGTAGACAGTAAAAACATATCTCTTGGGTTTGTATCACTGCACACAAAGATTCGAAAAAGTTGTCAAAAAACAAATATATAACAAATAAATGTTATCAAAGGAAAGGTAAGTTACTTTTCTATCTAACTGGATATATTTTTTGTGTTTTTATTCCATGTAACATGTTTATTCAGCTCGTGTTCAGCAGTGTTTACCGATGTATTGGAAAATTCAAAATAGCGCCCGACTCTCTTTAACACGGTAAGTTTGGGAAAAGGTGTTATAAATAATGAACTGGACAAAATACTATTAAAAACCCACCAAATATATGTCAACCTATGTCACGGTAACATATATTGAGCGAGTTTCTAATAGTATTTTGTCTAGTTTATTATTTATAACACCTTTTCCCAAACTTACCGTGTTAAAGAGAGAGTCGGGCGCCATTTTGAATTTTCCAATACATCGGTAAACACTGTATGCTTTTCGAGCTGAATAAACATGTTACATTGAATAAAAACATGAAAAAATATCCAGTTTGGTAGAAAAGTAACTTATCTTGCCTTTGATAACATTTGTTATATATTTGTTTTTTTGACAACATCTATGTGTACAGTACAAACCCGTACCATAATTTACTAACGGAAATACTAACGCATTTAATTAAATACTTAATTTTTTTTTTTTTTTTTTTTACTTCAAGCTTGGAAATTTCAAAATGTCCCACTGAGGTGTTAAGTAGGTTTTAAACAGATAAAATAGTAAAACATTAAAAAAGAAAGAAAAAAAAACAGTTCAACAAACTGTCAACATTTTTTTTTTTTTTTTTGCAAGGTCCCATAACTTTGAAACGTAAAACAACAAAAAACGTAATATAAGTAAAACTACGCATGACACAGAAATCGAAGATTAGCATTTAAGTTCACGTAAAAGCTAAACAGACGAGTTTCTGTTGTCGCTTGTCAACGTCAGAAACAAAACCCTCGTTTTTTTTTCTTTCTAAGAGAGAGAGAGAGAACCGATATGCGATCGTATGACCTAGTAAGTATGTTAATAAAAAGTCATACATAAATAAGTAAATGTCTGGAGAAGGTCACAGTGACCCAATACAGGAGTTATTAAAGAAGCAGGAAGTTCAATCAAGTATAAGATTTTTAGTATAAATACAGATATTACTATAATTAAACTGCGGGTGAGGAAGGGCTTTTATAATAGATTTATTACGTACATACATATAAAAGTCGCACTGACCCAGTGAAATAACCAAAAAAAAAAAAAAAAAAATGTAGTTCAAGATATCCGGTTATTATTAAATTGAATTATGCCTATCATCTCTCTCAGTAGTGTATATATATATATATATTTCTTAAACGATAAAACTTAACTATAATAATAAAGAGTTTAAAATGATGATGACGATGATGTTAGCAGGCACCGCAAGTTGATGATTGCAGGTTAAAAAGAGAAAGCCTAAGCAAATATAGGTCACATCACAGTTTCCCCCTCCACCCTCTCTCTAACTACCGCCTCCGTACATTCTCATCTTCTCCCGCACTCACCCAGACCATTTACAAACATGACACACTTCATCCAGCCATCAATAACAACAACCCACAAGCCAACAGCAATCCAAACGGTAGACGAGCAAAACTATAAATTCGTTCAATCAAATTTAGTCTAACCATACGTGATCGATAAATAATATAAGCCTTAAACAGAAAAGAAAAAAAAATTAAACCTAAGAAAACTAGCTATATAATTCCTATTATATATTTGTACGAATTTAACTTTAAAACTATTTTTTAAAAATCGGTGTTACTATGGATTAACACTTTTTTTTTTTTAAAGGAGATTACGTGTGAAGACCCTGAAAAACTTGGATAGAAACGTTACATTTTTAAAATTTAGAAGGGGGGGGGTCAGTTTCTGATAAATCAACAAAAATAACCCTCCTCATTTCCGGACCATTCGAGCGTTAACCAGTTTTTGTTAAATTCTAGGAGTTAATTGAATTTTGAGGAGGAATTTTTTTTTCTTTTCAGACAATTGTGTGGTTTGTGCGGAATTAGAATTAGTGGTAAAACAATTTAGTTAACAATCGTAAAAAGTTAGAATGGGTCGGAAACTCAGGATCACATGTGAGCAAACACGGCGCACGTACGTCAGTTGAGGTTCCAACTGCGACAACCTACAAACTGGGTCATTTCAATGGTCTTTTAGCTGTCGGACTGAGGCAAATGTTCTGAGTAGAGCACTAGGAGACCCACTCTCCCAAGCCTCATCTTTAAGGTGGAACAAGATTATCGCTTGTTGTCTGAGGCACCCTGACAAGGGAATACTGACGGGGCTACTCAGACTCAGCAGATTTCTGCTTTCGGGGCGTTAGCTCATTTATCCCACTTTCTGACCGTGTGTCACATCCTTTCACGGTGAGAGAAAGGTAAATACTACAAATTCAGGATCATTTTACATTAATGTGCGAATGTGGTCCTCCCCTTACACACTCTAAATTAAAATTTTCATTCCGACAAGTTAATCAGGGTGTTCACCTATAATCGTCTAAAATTAGAATCTCATGGGAGGGGGGGGGTAATTAAGTTGAGTATTCCTGTTAATCTAAAAGTTTACAAAAAAAATTTTTTTTAAATGTATTAATGTATCTTATCAAGGCCCAAAGGCTACTTACTCGCTACTCAATGATAAGGATTATTGAGTTTGTCAGGTGGGCGGCGAGAGACACAGTAATGATTAGTATGGATTGTTGAAATTGAATTATTTAATACAACCGTTCAACAAGAATAAACATTTGATGTAAATGAACATGTAGTTAGACGGGAAGCAGCTCCGCGATAATTGTGTTCGATAGGCGACTTTGCTCATGAAAGTTCCGTTTCATTTTAGGCACACAAAGAAAGATTATTGACACTGGTTGTAGCTAGACCAGTTTAAATTAAATTTGCTCTGAAGTGAAGTATGTTTCTGTTCAACCACAGGAGGTCATCTTCACAAGCATTACCTCCTTTACCGGGGAGATAGAGGAGCTTGTAGCCGATCGCCTAAGGCGCCCTCACCAGGGAATATCGACGAGTCTGATCACTTAAAATTTTGCATTTCTCCTTTGGAAGGAAGGGGTTCCCGGGTTCACCACTATAAACTGACCACATGAGTCATGTGGCACATGACTGATTGTCGCAGTGGGTTGAAAGTGGTGGGAAACAAGTAAATAAACTTAGACAAACATTTACATTATAAGCAAAAACGCGGAGAAGGAAAAACAATGTAGATATTGAAATATTTTAAGTCATATTTAAGTTAACACCATTAAAAAAATGGGAAGGGGGTTTACTTGTAAGAAATGTATATCCAGAGGATGTCAGTCAGCACTTATCGAGTAAGTCCAGGAAATGGCCGAAGCAGTTTACGATTTTGGAAATATATATAAAATGAACAAAATAATTTTACCGAAAAAAAAAAAAAAAAAAAAAAAAAAAAAGTCGATTTAATTTTGGCCATTTCCGGGACTCCGTCAGTATGTTTTTTTTACTTTATACACTATTTTTCCTAACAGGGCTGCAGGTTAAATTTTGAACTTTTTTAATTTCAAAGTTATAAATAAAAAAATTAAATAAATTAGCAAGATGGTCAAAATCCAGTATTACCCCCCCCCCCTCATTACGTTCGAAGGTTCACATATATTTCGCAACGGGAGTAATATGTCAGGTTTCCCCCAACAACAATAGAAACTCCGGTACAAGTCGAGACAAGTAAGGAGAAAATGGAGACATGTCGACAAAAAGAAATCGACATGTCGTCTCAATAATTAATTTTGAAGGTGATCATTCGTACGTGGAATCTAGCGACAGGCCAACAGAAAATAAATTGAAAAAGCTTCCGATGGTCGACCTCTTTATTGACACAATTCACCAAGCACACTGTGCCACACCACGCCATACTCTAGTTAGCTTTTTATTTTCGGACAGGACAATGTCTTCGATTCTATTAACAATAATAAGAGCATTTGGAAAAACGGTACAACGAAAAATGCAAAAATCACCAAATTTTAAAATATTTGAAAAATATTTTTTTCATCTTTAAAAATAATATCAATAATTAAAATAATGACATTTTTTATGACACATTCTTCCCGTGAGCATTTAAACATTCTGAGCGAACAAGTTGTGTAACAATCACGGAAAAGTGAACAAATAATTGAATTGACAAAAAATATATAAATGAAAATAATTACCGATAAAGGCTCATATTGTCCGCTGGGTAGGGAACAGTAGGCGCAAAGCAGGGTTGTTTAGGGTTCCCTATTTTTTCTTTTTCTTTTTTTTAGGGACCCATCCAACAGGTTGGGCTACAGACCACAAAAGCCGGACGTGAAGGACCTTAAGGTCCGTAGAAAATATAATAGACGGTCGTCACTGGGGGCGGAGACACATTGCACTGGTGTGGACGCAGAAGAACAACAACAGACAAACAGCGAAAAACCAATAATTATCTTCTAGCCACAGACGACCGACCCAGACTCGCTGCCTTCGCTGTTGCATTTAAATAAATTATGAAATTTTGTGGAATTCGAAAATATTAAAATTTGATAGAACGAAGACGAAAAAATCGATTCAGTTTTGAAATGCAATTCCTATATTGATTACTTAACGGCTTGTGTGTGTGTGTGTGTGTGTTCTTTTTTTTTTCTTTTTAAAGAGTTTTTAAAAATAAAATGTCCAGACTTATTCTAACATTAGATTTCTCATATTAAGAACGCAAGTTCTTTTAATAGCTAGTTTTGTTTCAATATCTAGACGTTTATCAAAGAATTGGATCGACAGAGAAGGATAAAGAAGACCGATCCAGCGGTAGGAAATCTACGCTAACACATGCAATGCATAACACTTGTTAGTGACTTAGTACATGTAAGAATGTAGAACAACCATTGGAGACGAGGGAGAGAGAAAGACTAACTGTTGGTATAACAGCATTGCATTTATTTTTGACAAGATATGCGCATTGAAATAAAACCAAGGTAAAATTTAAGAGGTTAACCTAAAAAAAAAAAAAAAAAATGTGGGGTTACTGGCCAACAAAAAAGTTCGACTCAATAATAATCAAAATCGTTCTAGTTTTTGTTTTCTTTCCAAATTCCAACTGTACGTTTTAACTTAAAAAAAAAAATGGTAAAAGGAGTTGATTAATATTTCTAACAAAAAAAAATTATAACAGTTTCTTTTTTGACTTAATAGTAAATAACTTTGGCTCCCTTTTTTATTTTACATTATAAAACAAAACTTATGAAAGACTTTTAATTATTTGTTTTGTAGTTATATATATATATATGTGTGTGTGTGTGTGTTTTATACGATATGGGGCCCTTTATTTATCTTGGTTCGGTTCTATTCAGATTTTTTTTTTATTAGGGTTGTTTCTTGTTTGTATAGTGAAAAAAAAAACAGCTAAGAAAGTTAGGCTCCATAAAAAGGGGTGCGCGTTGACGACGGAAACTAAGTATTTTACCAATTAACAAGTGTCAGTCTGCGTATAAAAGAACCAAACTAAAAGCTAAAAAGTGTTTCACATTAAATCACAAAATAAAAATAGAGGGAAGAAATCGTCATCTGGTATTTCTTTGTTGTTGTTTTGGTTTGTTTTTTATCTGAAGATGATCATGACAGAAGTAAAAGAAGAGAGAAAAGGACGAATAAAGGGGTTCGTAGACAGAGGGGAGAAGAGAAAAGGGACGGGGTAGACAAAATTAGAGTAGGGGAGACAGTGGGTATACGCAGCCGAAAAAAAAATAGAACGATATGCAGTGCAACAGCACCAGCGAAGAAGTGTCCGCAGGTTGATTTTAGGTTGTTAATTTTTGATCGGAGGGGAGGTTTTAGGATCCGGTGATGAAGAGTAGAGGTAAATCTCGCGTCATGTCCCTAGGGCTCCCCAGCTGCACCCGATGGGCTTGTGTGTCCAGTGACGTCATATCGCCGCCAGCGCCATCTTGCAGCAGCAGCGGCAGTTGAACGATCAGAAACATCAGCAGCAGCGAAAGGCAGTGGCAGTCGGTCCGACTGCAGGCGCACTTGTTACGGCTGTGCGTGTGCGTTAGTGAAGTAATCCTTCTTCGACTTACTAGTCTGCTCTGAGTGCTCTCCTTACTAGTCTCGCTCTCTTTACACTACTAGAAATAGTAGTAGGAACAGAATACCAATACCGACTAACAACTATGTGTTAGCAGTAGTAGCGCGAGTAACTACTTAACCACCTTTTTCGTTCGACGACAATCACTTCTTTCTTCCAAGGTAGCAAAAACTCCCAGAATTGTTTTGTTATATCAAATTATAATGATAATAAAAACGGGACTTTTTTTTTTTTAAATCTTTACTTCAAACAAATAGATTTAATAGGCAGGTTGTTTTAGTTGTCTGTTTTCGCATGAAATAAACTTCCCAAAACAATATAAAAGTTTAAAGACAAAAAGAAAAACTAAGGGGGTTATTAGAGAGAGAGAGAGAGAGAGAGAGAGAGAAAGAAATATGCTATGGATCAAGTAGACAGGTAGTTGTATTATTTCGTTTTTTAAGTTTAACAAGTGAGGAAGCAAGGGACAGAATGACGCAACGAGAGAGAGAGAGAGAGAGAGAGAGAGAGAGAGTGTGTGTGTGTGTGTGTGTGTGTGTGAAGGGGGGGAGTAAAAACGGTTCTTTGTCTTTGATACTGTAGGGGCTCGTCAGAAAATACACGTTTTCTTTAGTCTATGATCATAAATCAATCTTAATACTTAGCTTTTGCAACTTTAATTCAAACCTTAAATCGCTGTCTTTTCGTGGCTTGCATTAAAGTTTCAAAAGTAAAAACCAAGACTTTCGGATTTGCTTTTCTTATATATATATATATATATATATATATATATATATATATATATATATATATATATATATATATATATATATATATTAGTCACAATAGTAATTCCAATCAATTCATGAAGACAAAATGTCCGAAATGTTTCCTGACTATTCAAAAGTAATTTCGTTTTTTTTTTTGTTTTTTTTTTGTGGTCATGTCAATTTTCGCCCCTGTTTATAAAAAGCCACTCCATTTCAACTTCTGAGTCTTTATTTTTCACGAAAAAAACAAAACAAAAAAAAACAACAAAAAAGAACATTTGGAATTTCAGTTTGTAACACTCACCTATCTAGCCACACTGAAAAGCTGTTATACGTTCAAACGGCTGCAGATGGACACACACACACACACACACACACACACGTGTAAAGCTATTGGGAGAGGACCCCCCCCCCTCCAGCAAAGTATTAAATTAAGAAAAATTAAAATAAATAAATAGATAAAAGCGTAATATTTATTTCGGTACCGTCGGTTGAAATCCAAACAGAGGGAGGGGAGGGGGTTGATGAGAATCCAGCATATGTCCCCATTGTTTGTATTTGAAACTGACGGTATCAATGCTGTCATGATCACACACACACACACACACACACACACACACACACACACACACACACACACACACGAGAGAGAGAGAGAGAGAGAGAGAGAGAGAGAGAGAGAGAGAGAGGGGGGTAAAGTTTTCGTTGCGTAAAAAAATAGATAAATAAATAAACGGCAAACGATATTTTCTGAAGCACTAGTATTGTGTATTTATTTTTAACCAAAGGTGAGTGAGTGAACATTCTTGAACAATATAATCCATATAACAGCAATAAGATTGTACGTTTAATAACAATAAAATAATTGATCTAAACAAATAAAATATAAAAGTCATAAAAATATACAGAACTTTTTTTAATAAAAAAAATAGTTAAAGGAAAACAGAAAAATCGACTCGATTTTAAGAAAGGTGTGCAAACTTACCCGTATATTCCGGTAGAAGCGGATAATCCAAAAGGGTCAGTGTCATTGAAAGAAGCGGAATCTACCCCTCTTTTTTTCTGTCGCTGTCGTCGTTTTCAAAGGATGGGGGTTATCTCGCAAAAAGAAGGCGTCAATTCGAGTTTTAAGGGGCAAGGGAGAGAACTCGCGCGAGAAAAAATCGTAGGGAATTGGCACTTGCGCCCTTGTAAATGATTCACGCCTTTCAACAAATGAAACTTTTTATTTTATTTTTTTTAGAGTTTTAAATTAAAAGAAGGCTCCTTTTCATTTATATCAGCAATAATACATTTGTTCAGACAATTTGGAAAATATTACATTAGTAGCTAGGACTTAAAAAAAAAAAACTTTTAAAGATTTCTATCAAATTTTTTTTTAGCTTTGCCTTGGAGTTTAGCGTTTTTAGTGAATGCGTAGTAGCTGTAGAGTGGGAGGGGTGAGCAAAACTGCACGTAATTAATTATTCTTTTTAATGAATTGTAATTAAAAATATATTTATATATAATTTTATTTCTTCTGTAGTCTTATAAAATTTTCACACTGAAATTATTTTAGGAGAGTAGATCTAAATTAGTTCTAATAGATTCCTTAGGTTTAGTTTATTCCAATTGAGTTTTTCTTAAAAAAAAAATTAATTCA
Source organism: Euprymna scolopes (assembly GCF_053919585.1). Taxonomy (NCBI): domain Eukaryota; kingdom Metazoa; phylum Mollusca; class Cephalopoda; order Sepiida; family Sepiolidae; genus Euprymna; species Euprymna scolopes. The sequence goes on along the minus strand of NC_136488.1, from coordinate 95,624,162 downwards.
ATAAATCTATTTTTATCTTGTAGTAGTAATTATTAGAGCAGACGCGTAGATACATTTGCAGATGGCGCATTTGGTTATACAAAAGAAAACGCCATTGGATGAATCTGACAATTCAAATAAAAAGAGTATGATTTGTTAAGCTTTTAAAAAAAATGGATTAATTGTCTAGAAATTCTTTTTTATTTTATTTTTCAGAAGCTTATGATTATTTTAATAATCAAAGAAATTAAGAGTTTTCTAACTGCTTCCAAAACAATTGCGCTTTTGGCTAATTTTAAGCTGAGAGTTTATTTTACAACATATCAACCATTGGTGCTTATTCAGTTTGGCACTTATGGCAGCATTTAAAATTAAAGAAAATACAGAAATGTTTGTATGATGAACCGAGATGAAAAATTCCAAAAATTTGATCAAATATTCCACATAATTTGATCAAGTATTTTATTTCTAATCAAGAAAATCAAGTTTTACTTTGTTTCGATGAGGATGAAAAAAATTAAATCAACGAATCAGTGGACAAGGGCAGACAACCCTAATGCGCGTGGAAACTGTCAAAATAATCACTGATTACTTCCCCTTACTATGTTCACTAGCGAAACATGGCATCGTCTATTACTTATCGGTAAAAAATATAAACAATCAAATAAAAAGAAAACGGCAATTTTTTCGTACTCCCCCCCCTAAAAAAAATCTACTTGTTCAATTTTTGTGATTTTTGTAATATAAAATCTTCATTCCGTAACAAGTTGGTAGAATATAAAAGTTTTTCTTCATTGTTTATGGCTATAAGTGCCAAGCTAAATAAGCACCCACCATTGTCAGATGATTTAATTCCAAATCGGATTTGGCAAATCCAATTGTTTTGGTAAAAGCTTTTTTTTTTTTCTTTTTTTTTTTTTTGTGGTTTTTCAGAATAGCTAACAAAGCAAAAAAGTGATAGAAAAATAAATACACAAATAAATGTTACCAAAGGTAAGCTGCTATACTCTTTTATCTACCTGGATAAGGTGTGTGTGTGTGTGTGTGTGTGTGTGTGTGCGTGTGTGTGTGTGTGTGTGTGTCTTTTAACTTGTTTAATTTTTTTAAATTAAAAATAAAGGCAGTGTAAAACCTATAGAGTTAGAAATAAAAAAAACAAAACAAAATAGTGGTCATAGTCGAGCCTCAATAATCGCTCAAAAATCGAAAATTAAACAAAATACTGATAGAAACAGTAGGAACACATCCAATAAATGTCAGCATTCGTGCAAAAATGCAATGTTCTACCAACATTGTGTTAAATTTTCGATTTGGGGGCGATTATGAAGGTTTGACTATGGTTCGAATTTGACCACTATTTTGTTTTTTGTTTAAACTCGATAGGTTTTACACTACCTTTATTTTCAAGTAAAACACGCAAACGCGCACACATACAGAGAAACACACATTAAAATAATTTGAAACACAAAAATCTTATCCAGGTAGGAAGAAAAGTAACTTGGTTTGTTTTTGTTGTGTTTTTTTTTTTTTTTTTCACCTCCTTTTTTTGCTTTGCTTACTATTCTGGAAAAATGCCTTTTTTAATGCACTAATGGATCCACTGTTTAATCAGATCACCAAATTTAAGCAACGTCGAGCTTGGTCCATACTAAAATGGGTGACCATTTGTGGATACCAGATGCTGTATGTGCTCTCCGCTCCACTTATATCGGCAATGTTTCCAGTCAATCTTGGGCCTCTCCTTGCCACTGGATCCAAGCAATACTGATTCAGGAGAGGTATGGTTGAGAATTGTGCAACCCTTGCCTCACAATTACATGCCCAGCTAACCTTACAGGGGTGTCCATTTGTCTCTTGAGACTGATAGGAGGCATCAAATCAAATGGATCACTGTTTATCAAAGTTGAGTATAAGTGGTGATGAGTTTATCAGGTGGGCCAGTGAGACAATCCATTGATGACTGGTAAGGATGGTTGAAATTGGGTTGATTTTATTATCCAATAGGACGACTCAACAAGAATTTGTTAACATTCGACTTGAAAACAACCATGTTGTAGTCAGCTGGGATGCAACTCCATGGTATTGTGTTGCACAAAAGGGTAGATATTGGAAAGAAACTTTGTTAGTAAAAATTATGTTTAGTCTCTTCTATTTTCTCTATTTTTTCTTGTTTATTATTGGCTCTTCTTTAATGATCCCAATTATTTCATAGTGTCCTATATTTTTTAAAATATTACCTACATATATATATATACTACCCTTCCGATTTACCCTTAGATGTATCTACTTTTTATTAATATCTACAATTCTATCCTATTCCTTCATTTACATTGTATTTATAAATGTCATTAAGCCAGTTTTTTTTTCTATATTTGCATTTTGTATAATTCTCATTCTTCTCCTCTTCTAATGAGAGGCATTTAGTTTCGAAATGCCATGACCATAAGAGGTTTTTTTTTTCCTTAAATTTCGCCTTAACTTTTCCTTATTGTTCTGATGATATAATAAAGTTATATATAACTTAAATTCCTCATTTTTCATTTAATATATTTGTTTTCGTTCCCCTTGATAGTGTTGAGCTTTTCTTAGCTTGATAAGTTTTGCTTTGTTAAAGATTTGCTTTTTAATAGCATAATTATATTAAACATAGGAAGAGAGGAAAATCATTTACAATGATTGTAGTTAGACGAGTTTTTGTTATAAATATTTTACTAGGGAAGCGAGGACCATGGATTGGAGCTCAATAGAGCACCTACCATGAAAATAACAATAGTTCTTATTATCTATATACTATAAACATTTTTTCATAGTTCTTCATTTGTTTAAATTAATATTGAATACTAATTTGTATTTTTAATACTTTTGATATTTAGTAATGTTTGTAGTTTTTGGTGCTTGTTGTAGTTAGCTGGGATGAACATCCATGGTATTGTGTTCCACAAAAGGGTAGATATTGAAAAGAAACTTTGTAAGTAAAAGACGAGTTTTTGTTATAAATATTTTACTAGGGAAGTGGGAGGATGGATTGGAGCTCAGTAGAGCACCTACTATGAAATGTGAGAAATTCCACATACAACCGCCATCTTTCTTTTAGGCCGGCCATACAGTTCTAGTAGCTATTCTGTGATTGGTTTAAATTTGAATGTGTCAGGTGATTTGTACTTGGCGCCTTTTTTGTATTCATGTGTTTATTTTTCAGTCTCAGAAAGAACATGGAACGGTATAGACTCAAACCAGTGGTTTTCTCACTAGAGAGCCAAGACAATTCCTTCATGGACACCAAACAGTCAGTGAACGAAGGACACAAGCGGAGACAACTTATTTTGCTGAACCTATTCAAATCAAGGAAGACATTCTACTACTGTTCGGCATGTTATTATCCAATTATTGGATCTTATCTTATTTCTTCTTGAGTCTCAAGGGGCTCACATTATGCTTGATTATAGGCGCCACCATTCCCGCCATGTTCTCCATGGTCTTCATGGATCCTTCCAAAGCAACAACGAACTAACATTCCAAAAATAGGAATTCGTACTAAAGGCTCCATGCGTATGGGGGCAAATCGAGCCAACGTTTTGCAAAGGACTATCCCAGAACTGAAGAAATTCATTGCTGTTATTTGTGAATAAATTTTGAGTTTAAAGGTATGGCTTTGTTTGTGGAATTCATTTGCTTCCACGGGGAGGAAATTGAGTGTGTAAGAAAGAAATTTCTTATCTTCTCTTTTTGTTGCAAAATGTAATAAGATCTCATTTTTTTAGCTATAATTTGTGTAAATTCTTGATTTAAGACGATCAGAATTTTTTTTTCATAATTTGAGCAGATTAAAAGATAAAATATTTTTTTCTGTTTCGTTAAATCAGAAATGTAATTATTTCATTAATGTAACTTATGTCGCAAAAATTAATAAGACATTGATGAGTTCGATTGACGCTATGTTTGCATTTAAAAAAAAAAAATTTGGAATTCTTCTTACATTTGAAATTGTGTTAGATAATAAATTAATTCGACCTTGAAATTGGAGTCATAAGTTACTAGCGTATTATAATTGCATTTTTCGAATTAAGATCCCACGTGGATCCTAAACGTGACTAAATTTTAAAAAAACAGAAAAATTTCGGTTCAAATTCTGTAGATGTAAAAAAAATCACAGGAGTAAAGAAACTGTTATTGATTTTTTTTCCACAATTTAAATGTTAATCATAAAAGTCACACTTTGAATGTGTTTATTGCACGTATTGGATATTAATTTGATTTTAAATCATTGATTGATTAAAATTGGGATTAATCGCTGGCGGCCATTTCGTTAGCGTGTTTAAATTGAGATTGCTAATGTTGATTGTAATTGTGATGCCATGTTTAATGTATTAATTATTTTGTGCTGCTGTTGTCAGTTTTCAAATGATGATGTGAGTTGAAATTTTATTATTAAAAAAAATCTTTAGGGGACAAGAAAGGGTTTAATCCCCCCACCCCCACCCATCCCACCACCACTTGTTAGGCATCATTGGTAGCTCGGGAATTTCGAATTCAGTTATAAATGTGTAACTCGATCATATTCGTCAGAGCTTTGCCCAAATTTTGGCTTTATTGATTGCTGGCGGCCATTTTGTTACCGTGATTTATTTGTGATTATAATTCTGTTAGGAATAATATTGGCGGTTTTTGCCACCTTAATATTTGCAGATAATTATATTTCTGTTATTTTATTAATTGTTCTCGAGGCATGAAATATGGCTCTAAAGGAACTAATGTTTAAATGGGATGCCAAAAGGTTTCGCATTGATAGCGCGGTAAAGTGGTTGGAAGTTAACGACCCTTCACCAGATTTTTTCAAGTCCTGAGAAGCAGTAATTAGAGTTTGGTTAAGGAACTCGGATGACCTGATAGACCAAATTCTAATCAAACTCCAGAAGAGGAGAAATTGCAGCTTCGCGAGGTTTCAGAAAGATTTTCTTCAAAAATACAAGAAAAATTGCTTTCGTTAAAATTAAAATTAGTTGCCTCTCAAGTTATACAAGCTTCGACAGTTATGCCTGTAAAAATGCAATTGGACTGCCCGAGGTTTTCCGGCATGCCTATAGATCATAAATTTTCGTTCAGAACATTTCTGAACAAATTCGAATTTTGCACTGATAGCTTAAATAAAGCTGACAGACTGTTAATGCTTAAATCAAAACTAGATGGGGATGCATTTGATATAATCTCTAGTCTAGATGTAACATCAGGTAATTATGATGTAGCCCTAAAATTGTTAAATATTTAAACCTTGATTTGATAAAAACCCGGTTTTTGAGGAAATTATTCCTTCTCCGTCTCTTATAACGGATTTTAAAATTTTGAAGTCGTTTCTCGAAAAAGTTAAGAGAGATTTGACCGAACTTGACTAGTCCTATGGAACTGATTTTTTTTTGCTGAGGGTGGAACCTCAGGGGAATTGATAGCCTACATATTATTTACTAAATGCCTTAATGTTATAAGAAGAGAATTGATGAGTAGAAGTGGTGAAAGATTCCCTTCTCTGAATAATATTATGTCTCGTGTTTGAAATCACGGAATTACCGTTTTGCAATTGGACTGTACCATGACCAATGACTTTTCTTTACTGTTGTTATTGAATAAATTTTGAGTTGAAGGTATGACTTTTGTAATTTGTGGTTTTCTTTTGCCTCTGCCAGAGAGTAAATTGGTCTGTGAGAATTAAATTTCTCACAAACTCAATTTAGTGCGCCGACACTCCCTCCCCATCTTTAATACTAGCTTTTCTTCCTAAAAATCGAACCTTTTGCTCAGTATCATAATAAATGTTTTTGTTTTTTTTGTTGTAAAAAAAAAAAAAAAACTTGATGAAATTAAGTGAATTTTTTTTTTTTTGAGAACTTCATTCCATAACGGATACGTACAATATAACCTTTTTTTTTCTATATTTTCATTTTTTAATGTCTTGATTAAACTGTACAAGTACCATTTTTTTTCATCTAAAATGACATAAAACCCATCAATCAAACTTCGTTGTCCATCCGCCATTATGGATTAGGACTCTCTCAAAAGACAATTTGAACAAAATCTTAAATTGAAACAATAATTATACAGATATGTAAAAGAATAACTTTTATTGCCTTTGGTAATAGTTATTTGTTGAATATCTGTTTGTTTGTTTGTTTGTTTGTTTTTTTTTTCACCCCGTTTTCCCTTTTTACTTATAATGCACCATTGCTAATAATTTTTTTTTTATAGTATTTGAATTTCCATGAAATTGATTTAAAAGTGAAAGAGCTTTTATTTTCATTATTGTGTCTGTTTAAGTTGTTTCATTTTTTATTCCTTGACATGAAAGGTAATCATTTTTTTCGTACCCTCAGCTACCCCCCTCCCACACACACAAATAAATTCTACTATTTTGGGTAGTTATGTGTGCACAGCCTGAAAAACATGGCAGGTAGAAAAATAATTATTATTTTAGAGGGGGATCATTTTCATATCCGAACCATATTTATAACATTGAATTTTTATTTTATTTTTTATTTTATTTATTTTTTCTTTTTTTTACTATGGAAGATAAATTTTATGCTTTTTTTTCATTTGTGGAAGGATTCTACTGTTTTAGGTTATTACATGTGGTTTTACGACCTTGTCAGTAGGATTTAGTAGTAAAAATATTTAGTGAATTGTCTTAAAAAGTTAGTATAGCTTGGAAATGGGGGAATCATAATACATTAATTTTATATGCAAAACTGATCCCTCGTTCTAAATTCTAAAATGATTGTTTTTTTTTTTTCTTTCCAAGAAGTTTTATTGCATGCTCACACATAATCACCTAAAAAGTGGAATCTCATTTTTAATTTTGTTTTTATTTAGCTGAGGGTGTTCCTATTAATTTGCTTTCCCATGGTTAGTTTTTCAAAGTCGGAAAATCCAGCTTCCCAATAAAAGAAACTATGGGCTGGAAACAAAAATATAATTTTCTCAGTCTAGAAGGATTTCTCCTTCACTGACTGATAATAATAATAATAATAATAATAATAATAATAATAATAATAATAATAATAATAATAAAAAGATAAAATGTTTAATCTACAAATTTACCTTTTTTTATATATTGGGTATCTTCCTGAAACAAGCCTCTTTTGTGATTAAATAGTTTCTAATAAGATTATAGTTTTATTGATATAATAATTACAACCACTAATTAAAACGTGACCTACTTCTGATATGTCTATTTAGAAGGTCTTGTCATATAACTTTAGTTGAATTATGCAAGAAAAATACACTTCAGGAATTTTAGCTTTAAGATAATGAAAATCTTACACAAGATACATTTCTTATGCAATGTATAAAGGTCGTGAGAAAAAATTTGTGTAAGCATGAAAATTAATTTTATGCCGTTGTTTTTGTTAGATATTATTAAACGAGAAATCATTTTAATTTAAAATCTAGTTAGTATCACACATGTAAACTTGAGGAAAGCATGCTTGAAATGTGTTAACATTAATCGAATACGTGAAACTACATGATATCAGGTCAAATTCAGTCGCCATCTAGTTTTCATTTTGCTTATCTACATAATGTTGTCACATTTTAAACATACTTTTTTTTCAAGTCTACATGCGTAATACTAACTAGATTTTAAATGAAAATGATTTCTTGTTTAATAATATTTAATACAAACAACAATATTAAACCATTTTAATGCTTATATAGAATGGGGAATTCTGGACAAACACCAGATTGTTACATGCATTAAAAAGTTGACTAGTTAGGTAAAGAATTTCATTCTACTGCGTTAGATTTAAATTATGTTTTTTTTTGTTTTTTTTCATAGACGTCACCACTTATCAAGGCCGATAGGCCACTCAAGGATAAGGGTTAAAGAGTGTAGAGTAGTCAAAAGGACAATATAGTAATCGATAGTAATGGAAGTTCGGTAAATTTGTTAACTTAAGTGGAACGGCTCATCAGAAATTTGTTCACATTGGACTTGAAGACAACCATATTATAGAAAGCTGGAAAGCAGGAAAACGGAAGACAATTCCACAGGCGTGCAGTTCTAAGAAAGAAGCTTTGATCATGGAATCTATGTTTAGGTTTAGGTACAGATAAAGAGTGGGGAAAATTATTGATAATGTTTTCAGCTAGTCTAGTGTTTCTTGTGAAAGTTTGGCGAGGGGGGACCATAGATTGAAGCTCAGTTGAACACTTTCCATGAAAATAACGATAAAGCAGAGACAAACTCGCAACATCTCTTCTGTGAGACAGAGGTTGCAGCGAAGAGAAAAAGACATCTCCCACCAGGCCACGAAGTCTATTTTGAACCCTATCAAGGCAGAACAAGTCTTTTCTAGCAGCTCCTGCCCATATGTGGCAACAGTACTCCATCCTTGGACGTATCTGGCTCTTATATAGATAGAGAATTGCATCAGCAGTGAGATATCTACTGGATCGATAGAAGGATCCGACCATTTTTCCAGCGGCCTTGTGTTGCTGAGTTAACTATTCTAGACCCTCTCCGTCCTCGAATCCCTTGCATATTGATGGAATTTAGAGTCTAAACTGTAAAAGCATAAAATAGTGAATTTTTGAATAGCATTTTACATTATATTATGAATAGATGACGTAGCTGTTTATATGTGTACAGTAGAACCCCGGAGTACAGTATTCAAAATTAGTGATGAAATACAGTACAGTATATAATACACATGTATATAATCAAATAACATTACAAATAACACCGTAACGTGGGAGGGGCAAATGCCGTAACCAGGGGTAGTAAAACATCGTAATTCACATGGTAATCTGAAAAAACGTATCTTTGGGTCACCGTATTCCGGGGTTCTACTGTCGTTTGTAATTCACTTCAGTTGTTTTAAACTTATCGTTACTTTTATATCAAATTTAGTGAAAACTTAGTGTAACAATGCTTCCCATTTTATTCGTCGCAACTTTTTTTTATTTATTTATTTATTTTTTTTTTCAATATTTCAGAGAGAAGTACACATAATATAATTCAAGATATGCCATGAATACAGATGAGAAATTCTACTCGGATATTTTCCCAGCGTATAAAAATAGTGTGTACCTATTAGAGTATTTTGTTTTCTTTCAGTTATTGTATTTATTTTTGTTCAACAACAAGCGTTGATAGTATCATTGAAAAAACAATATAAATTTGGTGAACATGAATTTTAATCTTTTTATTTATATTCTTATTGTCCATATGATCTGTATGTGTGTCAGTTAATCCTAAAAAGCTTTTTAGTTGGGAAAATATGTAAAGTAATTCTGTGCCTATTAAACTGAAGGACATTTTTTTCTTTGGTTCTATTTTGTGCCTTTTAATAGGCACAAAATAGAACAAAAAAAAAAAAAAGACTTTTTGTGCCTGTTAAAGAAAGACTTGGGATGGGGGTGCTTTATAAATCCAAATATGCAGAGATCGTTTTTTTTTTGTTTTTTTTAAAAATTTTTTTTTACAAACACTGCAGATAGAAATTTGCATCACCCTTCACTGTATAATAAATAGCATTTGTAAATATATATTCGCCGCGTCACACAAAGGTTTACCTGACAAATAAGAGAAGAGAAAAGTGTGAATCTATTTCCATAATCAGGCGTTTACTTCTTTTACTTTTCTTTCTTACTTTCTATGCCAATCTATACCTTATTTCTTTCTTTCTTTCTTCTTTTTTAAGGTTTTCAATTTGGGACGTTTCTTTCTTAATTTATTATTTTTTTCAATTTTAGAATGGGAATGACTAAGATTTTACTCATCTAAAGTTATTACTTCTTTGTTTTGTTTTTTTTGTTGCTTTTTTTATGAAAATCGCTCCAGACAAGGTATGAAGCCACTTGATGTAAGGAATTAACAAGAACAAAAGAT
>NC_136488.1:95584306-95609306 GCF_053919585.1 Euprymna scolopes | reverse complement strand
TCTCAAAAAGAGCATGCAAAGCCTGGGAGAGTGGACCTCCTAGAACTGCATAGAACTAAAGTCCTACCACAAAATCAACAGAGACCGGAACATTACAGGAATGGTCTAATCTCTGTTGATTTTTGAAGACCCAGGATAAAAATACCTAGACGCGCATTAATTTTTTCCTCGTGGTATCCATGTTTAAGGTGTTTTTTTTTTCTGAAAGATCTCTAAATAACCTATAATAAGTAATGTATCTTTAATTTTTTCCTCTTATGTCTTTCAAAGTCCTTTATTTCCTTCTTTCCAATAAAAAATAATGTATTTTTCTTATGGATTTACGAGTTTTTGGCCAATCTATACGATTCAATGAAACACGTGTAAGACGTACCATACAACCAATAAAATAATATGCATGTTATATAAATATATTTGTAGTATTAGAATTGTTTACTAACGATATATATATAGCCATCCACATACAGTACTGTTCTGTTTCGCTGTATCACAACTCATCAGAGTGGCTAGACATACACCTTTCCCGAGCCGTTGATTGAACCTACAACTGTCGCGATGATAGTTGGCAGCTCTAACCATCGGACCATGAATCAGTGGTGTAAATATTTCTCCTCGAGTGTGTGTTAAATCCACACCCACCTGTCACAACAGTGCTCAAACCATCAGTTTGTTTTATAAACAAATTAATAGCGGGCTTCACCGAACCCTCCTTCCAATAACAAACAGATATATTTTGCTGGGGACTACGGTCATATATCCAGCTGTTGGAAGGGCCTATAACAAAGTAGGAGGAGAAGGATTCCACCACATGACAGTGAAACATAAGTATGCATTTTGTAGACTCCGCAACGAAGGTAACAACTAACCATGTCAAAAGGATGTGGGAAGGAAGCAGAACAGCGAAACAAGCAAGAATGCAGGATCAACCAGGAGCTTCTGGGTACATATTTACTTGAATTTATGTGGAGACAAAAATTCAGAAACAATGCTTTTGTCTCCATCATAAATCGGTGAAAATTTTGCTGCTAAGATGTCAAAGTTGAAAGAGTTGACCTTTGCAGACTCTACCAAACTCCTCCGCTAATGTTGGATCATAATACTTAAAATTTTAGATGTCGGTTACCTGGACATGAGTCAAACTTTTTAATATATATGCATATGCACATAGTACATAGGGCCTGAACAAAGCCAAGCTGAACTGCTAGTATATATTATGCAGGATGGAACAATAAATTTGTTGCCCTAAACAAAACAATACTACAGCTTTATTCCAAATTAGTCCAGCGAGTTCAGGTCGGGGGTGGGGGGTGGGGAAGGGTGCCAGTGAGAGAAATGTACAAAGTCGTAGCACTCTTTCTGAAGCCCAGCCTAGGTCTCTTTGGACTTGTGGGCCGGCACCAAGTCCTGTTGCCACACCCAGGGTCTGCCAGCGGCCAAGTTATTGCACCAGGGGACCACCACACTCTTCAGCACATCCAGGTACATTTTAGTGTTGACTTTCAAGCTGACTTCAAAGATTGAAACTACACCAAAACCATAACCATGGCCGGAAACTTCGTTAAATTGTGCCCCTAAGCGTTGAACCGTCTGGATTTGCATTTTTGAGGGTGCTGGCAATGGTCCTGTTGTTATAATTTGGATGGGTAGAAGGCATTAGTTGTACAGCGGCACATTGCACATCTCGTTAATTGAACATTGTGCCACTTTCAGACATGATAGAAGGTTCCTATTGCTCTTGGGATTTGTACACAACTGGCTAACTAGTAGATGGTCTGAAACAAAAATGAAAACCAGTTTTCATTAAATGGAAATGGAATCATGTAGGCTTTTCTATGATGACAATTTTATCATTGCATCCTATATATATATATATATATATATATATAGCCATGGTCAAAATTACGGAACATCTATAAAAAAAAAACTTGGATAATAGTTTAAATCTACGCATTTAAAGGTTTAGACTTGTACAGTGAACAGATCAGAGCAAATGTAAAATATTTAACAATAGATTGTAGTATTTATTTGCTTTAAAGCCTTTTTCAAGAGTTTTAGCTGAGTTTTATACTAAATTCATTCCAATATTCAAAATGATTCATTGTCGTACTAAAAGTTATTTGTTATTTTTCAGGTAATATTTGATTCCTACCAGTGCTATAATAGTATATTTAACTAGCAGGATCCGTTAATTAGCAGTGCCCGTTGAAAGCCCCCCCCCCCACAAAAAAGTAAACTCCAGTTGCCATTGGTGGCCACTGTTATCCCTGAACAATTGCGGACACTGGCAGCCGTGGTTGAAATGAAATAATCGGACTTTCACTGGCAACTAATGCTGGTTTGGGGCAATAACCTGCAAGTACTGTTTGAATCTAAAAAAAAGTAATGAAGGGAATGTGTAAATCAGTATGAATTAATAAAATTACGAAAAATAATCCATTAGAATAATAATAGAAATTAAAAACAGAAGTTTTAGAAGTTAGGGATTTTCATTGTTCCTGTTAACCGGCGGTGGAAGCCTGCTCCTCTTCACAAAAATGTATGATTGTTGTTGGTGGCCAGTGCCATCCCTGAATAATTGCAGACACTGACGGCCATGGCCGAAATGAAATAATCTGGCTTTCATTAGCGATTAGTGCAAGTTTGAGGTGATAACCTGCAGATACCGTTCGAATCTAAGAAAAGCAATTAAGGGAATGCTAATAGAAAGTAAAAACAAAACTTTTAGATTCTCACTGTATATGGACGGTTTTGAGTGATTGAAATTAATGGTAGTAGTCCTAGCTGTTGTTGTTCAAGTCTTCCTCTTCTTTTCAACTTTTCCATCAATAATATTAAATTAAATTCCAATTTTACATCGTCTTTTTTAACGTATAAAATAAAACAATTACGACTTTTTTCACTTCACTTCTTTGAGTATTGTCATGTTAAGAACGGCATTTGGAATAGACATCCCAAACTTCTCATGTCAAGAACGGCTTTCGGAATAAACACCAGAAACCTCCCCATCTTAAGAACGGCGTTCGGAATAGACACCTCCAACATCATTATGTGAAGAACAGCTGTAGGAGTAGATAACCACTTTTTCGTTTTTTTTGTTTTTTTTTTGGGGGGGGGGAATAATTCCCCCAAATTTAACTGTGATAATCGTTGACAGTATACCCACCCGCAAATGCTAAATATATATATAAAAAAAATTTTTTTTTTAAATGGGGGGGGGCAGTGTCGGTAGGAGAGTAACAGATGTTTATTGTTTATTGCGTGTGCGGCCCGTGATCTCTGGAAAATTAGAATGAGAATCTTTATTTATTTATTTTTTTTTATTCAATTTTCACCCCAAACAAGGCAAGTGCCACTTTGAAGTAGGGGGCTACTATCGGGGACATAGTTTGGTGGGGCATTATGAAGGGAGATGAGTAGAAAGATGTTTGTTCACATTACACTTCAACTTCTGCATATCAGTACAGTTGGGAAAGCAGTACCCCGGAAGAGAGTTCCAAAGACTTGCAGTTCTGGGGAAGAAACTATTGGCGTAAAAGGCTTTCTTACACCTAGGGATTTCTACTGTAAAGGGGTGGGACTTAGTTGCTTGTCGGGTTTGTCAGGGTTAGTCACGTCGAGGAGGTACAAGTGCTTGCAGTTCGTCAGAGCATTCACCATTAAAGTATTTGTAGAACAGGCAGAGGGAGGGATGCAACATTTCGTCGATGGGACAGAGGCTGAAGCCTAGTTGAGTTCATGACCTATCAGGTTGGCGACTCTCTTTTGAACCCTGTCCAGAAGTGAAAGACAAGCAGCAGATGCACCAGCCCAAATGTGACAACAGTACTCCATACATGCAAAATCTGCAAAATTAGAATAAGAATTTCTTAATCAGCATAGTCGAAAACTTGGAAAAGTCATTGTGTGAAAATTGTGGAGGTGGACCTAATGTAAAAATTAACCCATCCCTGCAAAAAAAACAAAAACAAACAAACAAAAAAAAAAACAACAACTTAAAACAAAAAAAACAAAAACAAAGGAAAACATCGGTTTTACTAAATATGTACGACCAAAATTATTTTGGATCATTGTACAACTGACTGCTCCAGCCGTTTTTCATATAGAAACATGTAAAGTTGCTTAAATCAGCAGGAGCCGAAGCAGATATTTAGTCGTGCCGGATTTTGATTGTACATAAGGGGGTTTACTAAAAGTATTATAAAAATAAACAATAAAATGAATTTACTCAAGTTTCAGTCAAGATTATTTTTGACAAATATTTTGGTAATCGTGAAGAAAGAGAGAGCCTGTTTCCTCCGTTCGACTATAGGTGGCGTTACTGTCTGTCCACCCAGTTACGGAAGCACAAAATGTATATAATGGCACCCTTAGGTGTGTCAGAAATTTCGTAAAAAATAGTGAATAATTCCACCCCGTCTTTCCAAGCTTATGACTCCTCGAAAAATGTAATTCAAGCCCTAATTTTTTTTCAATTAAAGAAACAAGGACCAAGGTGTCATTAAAATAAATAAATAAATAAATAAACAACGTATTATTTTTTTTTTTAAAGGTTTTAAACTTCGGACTTTACAGGTAAATTTCTAAAAACACACTACTTTTTTTGTTTTAAATTTGAATATATTATTTATTGAAATTTTCTCTTCAATTTGTGATATATAACACTTTGGTGAGTAAATTTATTATTTACTTTTTAATAGACATTTCAAAATGGGAGGCGTGAATTATTCGACCCCCCCCTGTCTTTCCAAGCTTATAACTACTCGAAAAATGTAATTCAAGCGCTAATTTTTTTTTCAATTAAAGGAGCAAGGACCAAAGTTTCATTTAAACAAAAAACAAAAGAAAAAAACAAACAATGTGGTTTAAATAAAAAAAATGGTTTTAAATTTCGAACTTTACAGATAAATTTCTAAAAAACACTACTTTTTTTTGTTTTAAATTTGAATATATTATTTATTGACCTTTTCTCTTCAATTTGTGATATATAAAACTTTGGTGAGTAAATTAATTATTTACTTTTTAATAGACACTTGAAAATGGGGGGGGGGTGAATTAAAAAAAACGTTTGTCTAAAATATTATAATCGGTTTATTAGAAAGAGCATAAAATTTCACATTGACCCTGAAAATATCGTAAAAATAGAATCAATAGAAAAATTTTGATAGATTTTTAAAGTTTAAAAATTGAAAAATATTGAGTTCATTACTGTTTTTTTTTTTTTTTTTAAATAAAAAAAAGATTTCTATTACTTTTAAAACAACTTTATTTTGGAAGTATAATCCATTAAGAAAATAAACAACCCACTTTTAAAAGAGAAATTACGAGTTTTTTTTATATTTTATTCGCAGTTTCTTGTTAGGGGTGTCAAAAATTCCTTTGTAATAAAAATAAATGTTTTTGTATATTTTAATTTTAAACATGTTTTTTTTTTTGTTTTTTTGCAAACATATTTAAGTTTTATTTTTTTTTCAAACATATTTACGTTTTTTTTTGTTTTGTTTTTGCAAACATATTTAAGTTTTATTTTTCCAAACATTTACATTTTGTTGCTGGTTTATTTTCAAACATTTACGTTTTTTTTTTTTGTTTTTACGTTCTTTTTTGTTTTTGTTTTTACGTTCTTTTTTTTTTTTTTTTTTTTTGCAAGCATAAACTAAATATTTTTGAAATATTTTTCTTTTTGAAAAGTTTGCTTATACTACGTGTATCAGAATTTTTGTATGAATTTTTGACACCCCTAACACGAAACTGCAAATAAAATATGAAAAACTCGTAATATCTCGTTTAAAGGTGTGTTGTTTATTTTCTTTATGGATTATACTTCCAAAATAAACTATTAAAGTTGTATAAAAAGTAATAGAAATCTTTTTTTTATTAAAAAAAAAAAAACAGTAATGAATTTTACGAACTCAATATTTTTCAATTTTTAAACTTTAAAAATCTATCAAAATTTTTCTATTGATTCTATTTAATGTCTATTGATGTCTATTAAAAAGTAAATAATTAATTTATGTACCAAAGTTTTATATATCACAAATTGAAGATAAAAGATCAATAAATAATATATTCAAATTTAAAACAAAAAAGTAGTGTTTTTTTAGAAATTTACCTGTAAAGTTCGAAGTTTAAAACCTTTTTTTTTTTTTAAAAAAAAAAACACGTTGTTTTTTTTTTTTTTTTTTTTTTTTTTTTTTTAATAAAACCTTGGTCCTTGCTCCTTTAATTGAAAAAAAAAATTAGGGCTTGAATTACATTTACATTTATTCAATAGTTTTCACGAAATTTCTGACACTGCTACTTATGCACTTATTGTACCGCGCTATTTTTTTATAGTAGTTTCAAGTAAGATTCAGGTTTTACAATATCCTTTTTCAAAATATATATAAATACTCGCGGAAAAGGTAAAATAAGTGCAGAAAAATAAGGAAGAAAGGGGGGTATCCATAAAAAAAAAAAAAAGATAAAAGAAAAAACGTTGATTTTTTTTATTATAAGAGCGTAAAAAATACTCGCGGAAAAACGGTTGTACCCATAAATATGTTTAAAAGAAAAATATAGCAAAAACATTTAGTTTATACTTGAAAAAAAAAAAAGTAAAAAAAAAAAAAACGTAAATGTTTGAAAATAAACCAGCAACAAAACGTAAATGTTTGGAAAAATAAAACTTAAATATGTTTGCAAAAACAAAACAAAACAAAACAAACAAAAAAAAACGTAAATATGTTTGCATAAAAAAAAATGTTTAAAATTAAAATATAATAAAAACAATTATTTTTATTTCAAGGGTGCCATTATATACATTTTGTGCTTCCGTAACTGGGTGGACAGACAGTAACGGCACCTATAGTCAAACGGAGGAAACAGGCTCTCTCTTTCGTCATGATTACCAATATTTTTTTAGCTTCAAAGATATTTGCAAAAAATAAACTACTATTATTATTTTTTTTTATTTTTTTAAATATTCTCTCTTGAGCCAGAAAGTAAACAAAATAAATAGAAATACAACTCTTTATATGTATAGAAATTCTTAAAGACAAACATTTTCCCCCCAATCCAGTGTGCCACTTCTGGGAGAACTGGACTTTCCTCACATCTAAAATGGACCTTGTGTAACTCTATCTCCTGCCAGTAAATAACTACTACTACTACTACTACTATTTATTTATTTATTTATGTATTTATTTTTTTATTTTATTTTTTATTTTTTTTGCAGGGATGTTGTTGTTGGTGGTGGTGAGCACAATTTAACTAATAAAATTATACAAAATCGACTTTCAGTTAGGCAAAACCTCCAAAATAAACTCTCGAATTTTATAAACTTGAAAGAAAATACACACACACACACACACACACACACACACACACACACACACACACAGACTTGTTATAAAAAATAACATTTATTATGTAAGATAAAAAAAATTTTCTTTTAACTTTAGGGAATTTTTTCTGTGTTGACTGTGTTTAAATAAAAAAAATAAATAAATAAAAACTTATTTGTTTGGCTGAAGACTTTTAACGGATTCTACTTTTTACAAAGATTTTCTAGTGTTATATTGTTATTGTGTTACAAAATGTTAATTTTAAAAAAGGTCACTTGTAATTGGCAAAAAAAAAAAAGTCTCTAGGCTGAAAATTGTGACAGTGACTAAATTCGTTTTGCTTTTATTTCAATAATAAATAAATAAACATGTTTGTTTATTTATTTAATTATTTGTTACAAAGATTAAAAAATAAAAAAAATCTCAGTTTTTACGAATTGTGAGAAATTCTATAAGCAAGCCCCTCATTGGCTGATTTGGCCACCCAACCCACTGTCTTTGTTTAGACTAATCAAATTGGTCGATGTTTTAACTGCCAGCGATGAACTTGGCGAGCTTTTGAATGCCTTTTCTCTTTACAGGCAGTTCTAGTAAAACAACTGAACCAGAAGGATAGAACTCAACTCTCTCTGGATATGAGGAATTTGGACGCCTCTAACTTTTCGTCTCCTTGAGACTATGTCTCCCAAAGACTTTTTTTAAGATCAGAATTATCGACTTGTCATAAATAACTGTTCCTTCAGATGAACATTAATTATGAACTTGTGTAATGTCAACTCAAATCGTGGATTGAATCTTTTCATCAGAAGGCATCATACCAACCCCTTCAATGGCTGTAATTAATCCGATCTTTGAACAGTGTTGTACCTGAATACCAGTTCCTAATAAAGATAAAAGAACCGTTACTTTTGAGGTTGTTACTAGCTCTATTCAGAGGCAAAGCAGGCATTTCCTTTTTTGCAATGAAGATTGAATAAAATTTGTGTCGAATTTTAGAGGTATGCTTTGTTGTAATTGTTATGTTTATTTTTTGCCACTGTCTTGGAGCAAAAAACAGGTGAGATAAAATATCTCACAGAATTTGCCAAAAATAATTGCGACTTTGATTAAAGTGTTATTGTTTATTTTAAGAACATTTTTTGCATTGACAGACTTTTTGTTTTTCTTTCTTTTTTTTTTTTTACATGGAAGTCACCAATTATCAAGGCCCAGAGGCCACTCGAGGATAAGGGACTATTGCATGTACAGTAATCAATGGAATAATATCGAAGTAATCATTAGTAATGGAGATTTGATAAAGTGTCTTGCTTAAGGGGGCGGGGCGGTTTATCAGGAATTTGTTTATGGTGGACTTTAAGAAATTCAAGTTTTAGTCAGGTGGGGAAACAGGCAAACGAAAGAGAGTTCCACGAGCGTGCACTTCTAAGAATGAAGCTTTGTTCATGGAATCTACGTTTTGATTTAGGCACAGATAAAGAGTGGGGGGGGGGAAATTATTGATAGTGGTTTCAACTAGAAGGATGTTTTTTTGTGAAAGATTGGAGAGGGGTGACCAGAGATTGGAGCTCAGACGAGCACTTGCCATGGAAATAAAACAAAGACAGGCTCGCAACATTTCTTCTTTGGGGGAAAGGTTGCAGGGAAGAGAAAAGAGCATCCCCCACTAAGCTACAAAGTCTATTTTGTACTCTGTCAAGGCAGGATAGGCTGTTTTTAGCAGCTCCTGCCCAGATATGGCAGCAGTATTCCATCCTTGGACATACCTGGCTCTTATATAGATAGAGAATTGCATCAGCATTGAGATATCTACTGGAGCGGGAGAAGGATTCCACTATTTTTCCAGCGACCTTTGCAATAGACTTGATGTCCGTGTTCATTTTCAGATCAGGAGTAAAGGTCAATCCCAGAAGCTTGTCAAAACATGGAGCCTCCCCAAGATGAGAGCCATCCATTTCAATTGATGCCAGATGGGGATCAAAGCGTTGATGATGTAAAGATAGAAGCTTGGTTTTAGATGTATTAAAAGTAACCCTCCACCCCTTCCCCCACTGTACCACATGCTCAAGATCAGAGGAGAGAGAATCAGAGAACTTTGTCATTTACAACCTTTGATGTGTTGCCATAGATGGTTGTGTCATCAGCATAGATGTCTACAAAGGATTTAAGTATGTGTTTTGGGAGATCATTGATGTAGATCAGGAAGAGAATTGGGCCCAGGATGGACCCTTGAGAGACTCCAGCATTAATACTGTGGGCTTCTGATTTCTGCCCATCAACCACTACTCTTATGAGCCTATCAGAGAGAAATGATTTAATAATTGAGAAAATATTTCCAGTTATATCGTAGCTGGAAATATTGTGAAGTAGGCCCTTATGCCATACCTTATCGAAGGCCTTTGATATGTCAAGAGCAATTACCCTAGAAATGAAGCCTTTGTCGAGAGATTCACTAATCCTATGAGATATAACCGTTAGCACATCTGCTGTAGATCTAGCAGAACGGAAACCATATTGCATGTCACTAAGAAGGTTATTTCTGCTAAGGTGGTTGACTACTTCTTTATTTAATATGGATTCCAGCAGCTTACTTATGACACACAGGAGACTGTGTTTTGACTCTCGAGTATATATCTGACAAATAGACACAGTTAATCAACTGAGCACCACATCACTCTTTATAAAAGCATATAAAATATCAATGGATACACACTTGAGAGTCAAAACAATGAAAAGAATATGCTGTTGTCCTAGCCCTAGTTATGAATCACTTTCTTGTATGCTTGATCGTTTCTAATTATCCAACCAAATGGACAGCAGCAACCAGAAGTCAATAAGAACAAACAATCTTGACTATAATCGAAACTTGTGTTCAATTTATTGTATACAATGAATTGTTTACTGTAAGTTTTGCATTTCATCATTAAATAATCTTAAAAGAATTATGATGAAATAAAACAGAAAACAGTCATTTGTTGGTCTTCTCCATCCTCAGCAAAAAAAAAAAAAAAAAACAAATTGAGAAAAAAGGAAAGAAATAAAAATTTAGTATTTATTTTTCTATTATTTCAATAATTATCACAAAAATATTTTACATTAAAAGTAATTTAAAAAAAAACTTCTCTTCCATATAATTGATTTCTCAGAAAAGACGTTGCAAGTCTTTCTCTACTCTATCGTTATTTTCATGACAGATGCTCGACTGAGCTACAATCTCTGGTCAACCTCCCGTAAATCATTTACAGCAAAATCTTGTCTGTCTACCACCACTGCAATAGACTTTCCTTTCTTCCTCTGTGTTAAGGAAACAGAAGTCTTACCAAGTGTGTGTGTCAGGCAAGGTCAGGCAATAAAAAGAGATTAAAGATGGCGCCTGTGGTTTTTATAAGTTGTTGTCTTGCGAAATCTCATCACACACATGCAAATGGGGAAGTTAGGCTGTATAAAAGCATCCTGAGTTGAGAAGTAGGATTGTGACCTTTGTTGGATTTCTAGCCACTTGTTTGGAGGACTGCAGTTACGACTTCTCACAACTTGATCAACAAAAGAACCTATCTTAAACCAAATGGAACTTCCATGGTATTTCTTTCCAAGAACTTCCCATATATGGAACACAATACTAAAGGACTGCTTCTGTGCTGACTACAATATTATCATCTTCAAATTCAATGTCAAAAATACTCATGGAGTAGTTCTTGTAAGTAATCAAATTCTGCCCTTTCGTTTCCAATCCTTTCATAGTATCGTTCATGAATCTAATTAACCATTATCTTGGTATGGTTATTGATAAATGGGATTCATTAGTATTAAAAAAATACATATAATCAAGGAATGCATGCCTACACAGAAACATGCAAAATGTTCTACAAAAGAGAAGAGATAGAGTAGAGATGAAAAATGCCTATGTAAATAAATCTTTACAAATTAAAATATGAGTTATCTCCTTTACATTATTTGAGTCATTATCTAAAATTGTCACCATCGTAACAATCTTTCTAGCCACAACAATATTTTTTTTTTCAAATAAACTGAAGCGAATGACATTTTGGTATTGTAAAGAAGACGCTAGAAGGGAACAAAAAATATCTCTAGGCAGAATCAAATATCTATGTATCCGATATGGTTCTTATTATTAATAAACGTTTTCTACACACTAACATTACTGAGTGTCCTCCAAGTCTTAAAACCTTCAGCCAAAGTGTTCGCTTTGTTTATGTTCACGTTTCATATTTGTTCATCCACAAACGTTATCTATTCATCTTTTTTGCTTACCTTTCAACCGACTTCCTTCTATTATGCTTTGAATGCATATTTTGCATAGCACTACACTGAGATGCCAGTGAGTTTTGGCGACTCTGCAATATCTATGTGATCAGATAATTTATGATCAGTAATAAAGCGCATGATGTCACTTTGGAAATTTTCTGATGTAATTTTACAGTCTGATTGACACATTCAAATCAATATAAAACTACAGGGATGAAATATGCGTTAAAGATTTTCGTGTTGATTGTATAGTATATCTGTTTAATAGTGAGAGTGGTTTTGTTTCTTGAGAAGGTAACTCAGTTTGAGCTGATTCTGCGATTATGGTGCTGTTTAGGTCTAAATTCTAAAATCCAGTTGACAACATTATATATTAGATTTTATATCTGCATTTTCCCTTTTAAACATATATTTATAAACAAGACTGCTAGGCATTAATGATTGGAACTTGGTGGACAATTCACGCATAGGTTATAGTTTATTTTATACAAAATATGGTTGGATTGCAGAAATGATTTAACAACAATTCCATGGAAAATATTTGGTGGGTAATGGAGTTATTAACCCTGTAATTTGGGGTAGATTACATTCAAATTACAATTCCTAAATTTTTATTATTTAAAGTCAGAATTATATAGTTGGGTTAATAGGAATCGGAAAAATCTTAACTTTTTGGCTTATCGGAATTGGAAAAAATATAACCTAATTTTTGATTCCAAACCGATTCTTTTCATTTTTTTTAACAATAAAAAAAATGAAACAAGCGCAAATTGTTTTTTTGTTTTTTTTATTAGAGGTTGTTTATAATATAAGACTGAGAAGTGCCATGGAATGATTTACAGATTTAACATTGTTGGTCATTTATCAAGAGATAATTTGCCTATTCCCTTTGCAAATTTTTAGTATCTATTAGCTAAATGACTATATACCCCCACCTGAGGGAGTTCACTCAATTATTAAAAGGTTTTAAATTCTCTGGAAGGTTTTTTTTTTTTTTTTTTAATTTCATTAGTGCCAGCTGTACGTTGACAGTGTCTCTCATAGGCTTCTTCTGAAATAATTAAAGTTTATAGCACTTTCGTCACAAGTCCAAAATATAAATGAAAATCTCCAATGAGTTCATCAAAATCTTAGATGATACACAAAGAAAAAACATTTGGAAGATTTTTTAATTAAAAAGCAAATTATATCTACACTTAAACTTATACACTACCTCAAACGGAAGAGTTGGTTTGAAATATTTATTACTGTAATTAACCGAAAAAGAAAAGAAATAATAAACAAATACTCAACAAATAAATGCTACCAAAGGCAAGACTCTTCTACATACCCTGAATAAATTTATTTGTGTTTAAACTTCTTTTCAAGTATGTTTTTGGTCGTGCCTGGAAAACTTGTCCCCAGAAAACTCGTACATTATCGTTGCTAGGTAGGAAAACTCATTTATTAATGAATAAATATCGATTGAAAACACATTTTATGACCATTCTTAAAGGATATATTGTTTTTAAAAGGTACTATATACCCCAAAATATTTTTTAAAAATATTTTACTTGTTTACTGTTGTTTTAAAAAAGATAAATTGATTTTCTATGTGTTCGTTTTCTACCTAACTGGCTAAGTTGTTAGTGGTTTCACTTATTTTTAAGTGTTTATTAAGTTAAAAAATAAGACTACAGACCGCAAAATATTTTTTTTTAAATATACTTATTTACTGTTGTTTTTAAAATGGAAAAAATTGATTTTTCTATCTAGCTGGCTAAGTTGTTAGTGGTTTAATTTATTTTAAAACGTTTGTTCAGTAAAAAAAAAAAAAAAAAGTAGCGTCAAGTGTTACGTGAGAACGAGAAATAATGTCCAACATGAGGAGATCATTTTTTAGGGGTCTTGATAATAATTGCTCAAAAATAGAAAATTAAAGATAATACTGAGGGGGATTTAATTTTAAAAAGAGCCCCCACGCTCCAAAAGAAAATAAATTTTAATATTAAAAAAAAATAATTATAATATTTTATTTAATAGTTATTTTATAAGTATTTATGCATAATAATCTGAAAAAAGTCTAAACAAAATTTTACCGCTGCCATATTTACCTAAAATCAATTTATTTTTTAAGTCTTGAAGATGGAAACTTAATTCAAAGATTTAATCGCTGGCGGGCGGCCACTGCTCTTTATTTATTTATTTATTTATTTGCACCAAAATGATTTCTACTTGTTAAAAAACATGTAATTATACAGAAAATTGGCAAAATTGAATTACAAATTTACATTTACAAATAATCAAATATAACTTTTATATATATATATATATATATATATATATATATATATATATATATATATATATATATATATTTTATCTGCAATTTCCGTTTTAGTCTTTAAATATTCCTATCTATTTAATATATCAATCTACCTACACATTCATATTCTGTATGTATATTTACTTATATTTTACTATATGCTTTTACTTACATACTTACTTGCTTTATCCAGAATTTGCAGATACCGGCCATCCTCTCCCCTTAAAAATTTTTTTATTTTATTTTTTATTTTTATTTACTTATTTATTTAATTATTTTTTATTTTATTTTTTAAATTTATTTTTTATTTATTTATTTATTAATTTATTTTTCCATTTAGTGTCTTTTAATAAGTCTTGCTGACATTTTCTTAAGTAATAACCTGTACATTTCAGTTGACCTCCTTTTTTGCCCTATATTTTTTGCTCATTTTAACGTCAATTTGTCTGGGTCATTTTGGCATTTGCTTTTCTATTTTCTATTTAATTCTATCACCATTTAATCTTTTTTTCTCTTCTTCTTCACTGATTTTTTCTCTTCTTCTTCACTGATTTTTCTTAATTACACTTCGTCTCGGCAGCCGTATCAAACGCATATCTTATTTTCTTTTATTAATATTATTGGAATTTTTTCCCTTTTCCTTGTACATATTTGTGAATTATTCCACGGATTTTGGCCTTTTGGATTATTTTGGACCATCTTCCAATTACGTGATTTCCTTGGATTTTACTTGTGCGAATGGAAATTTAATTAACTTTCTTGGATTTACATTTTTGGATTTTACCGTCATGGGATAATTTACCTTTCACCAGACTATCCATTCATGTGAAATCACGTTTTTCTTCACCATATTCCCTCTGCTTCACTTTTTTTTATCAAGTAAAATCTTTGACTTACTTGCAGTTTCATCAAATACTTTTGTATGCAATATCCGATCCCGCATTTTGCTAATTCCTATCCTCGAGAAGAAGGAAAGTATTTCTTTGAAACTCTGCGGATTAAGGACTATCTACTTATCAAGTGTTTCCTTTTCAGATTAAATATGTTTTAACTCTTTTTCAAAGTGTTTTTTAACATGTTTTATTAACTATTTGCTCTTATATATATATATATATATATATATATATATATATATATATATATATATATATATATATAACAGGAATGTTGGGTTTGTTTTACAATAGGCTTTAAAATATTTACTCAGTTCGAAAAACAAATATGCCGAGCGTTACATGAGAATAAAAAAAAATGAATGCCATGATAGGATCGTATCTTTTGAGTCTCGATAATGAAAATTAGCTATTAGTAGCAGAGAGACCTGATGTTGGTGGGGATTGAATGATTATCAACGAATGTTTCAATCTCCCATATTTTTTTATTGTTATTAAAATTTGTGAAATCGTCCATTTTTCAATTAAATTGATTGATTGTCCGCTCTAGCTGGAAACCCATCGTGGTGCACAAGAAGCTTCACATGCCTCTCAGCAGTGACGTAGTCCACAATACATTGTAGTATACATTACAAAATAGAGAACCTAATGTTAATTTTATAAAATTATCTTTTATATAATGACTTGAATTAAAGTTTAAAATGCAAAAGTCAAGTATCATTGTTCAATTGTGCTCTAAACAGAACATATATTTCAGATGCATCTCTATCATATCAAAGAACCTACTGTTGATTTTATATACCTGCTGGTGCTTTGATAATGGCTTTGTCAGGATTATAAATTATGATGAACAGTCAAACAAATAGCCAAACAAAGGGAGTGGATATAACATCAATTAAATTTTATAGTCCTTATCTCTACTTTTCACACCGGCTAACAAAAAGCATTCTCAGTTTAATGTTTATGGTGATCAGCCCCTATTTAAAAAGTTTAACCCCACCCATACTCGTGTAAATGTCTACTAAAAATAGTTATTTAATTTTATTTAGGGGGAGGATTTTAAACTAGAGGAATGAGAGCTTAGCCGCACTTCTTGAACTGCTTTTCCATTGTCAACTTGCCATTTTTTCCTATTTATTCACTTTTGTCATTTTTAGTATGCTAATTTTTTCCAGTTCCATTTTTACCGGTGCCTTTTTTTTTTTTTTTTACCTTAATTCGTATTAGAATAGAAGTTGGATTTTTAACAATAACAAACGTAGCTTTTCATACATAATTTTATGTTTATTGGCTAGATAAATGTATAAATGTTCTTGTGAAAATAAACTTTATTCATTTTTATTCTATTAGAAAAATATTTTCCAGGTACGCCATGGGGAGATTTATCAAAAAGTTAGTTTTTTTAGAAGGAAAACATCGACTTGTTGGATTTAAAAAACAATAAACATGGTTTTTCCAATGTAATTTTGTTTATTCGCTAAATAAAAATGTACAAATAAGTTTTTGTCAGTAGAAATTTGTTTTCATGACAGAATAAAATTTGACGCACTGGAGTACATTTTAGTGAACCAAAATGACGGATTGAAATCTGGTGTGCTGGTGTCCCAAAAAAGAATTATCGATTATTTTACGTTAAATTTATATTCGAAACTGTTCATCCACTCTAAATACAAAAATGATTGCTTTTCTTTCCGAGAAGTTTTTTTAAGTAATATTTCATTTTGGAATGGGAATTAACTGAGAGTGTAAATCTACAAATTGTTGTTGTTATTATTATTATTATTATTATTTGCATCTCGTTTTTATTTTTATTTTTTTTTACAGCAAGTAAAATAAATTTAATAACCAAATTTTTATAGTTAAAATAAAATTTAAACTTCATTCATAGACGGAAGGCACATAATAGTCAACAATGTCCACGGCATTCTAAATAGTAACATTATTATTTAGAAATTAGTTTGTAACAATGGGAGCAGGCATTGCAATATTTGACAGAATGACAATAAATGTTAATAATTGATAAAATTATAATTTTAAATAATGCATGCATTTGGTATAAGAGAAGAAAAAAATAATAGAATTAAAAAAACAAAACAAAAAAGTACATAAGAAGACTTAAATCTCTCCCTGTTTTTTATTTTTAGTTTTGTTTATTATTATTTTTTTTATTACTTCAAAAAATATCGTTAAAATAAGAAAATTTAATGTCTAAATACTAGAAATAAAAAAAATGTAATTAACTAAGAAATAAAAAGCGAAACATTTTTTTGGCAGGAGAGATGTCGTTAACTCATTCTTAATTTTTTTTTAATTTTTACTTCAAAATTGTTAAATCAATCATTAAGAGAAAAACTAATCAATAAAGAAATTTATTAATCTATTTTATCGAAAACTCCTCCACCGTTTATCAAGAATCTTTCTAATTTCATTTTTGTTGTTGTTTATTGTTTTGTTTTTTGAGGGAGATATTAAAATTTATTTTCTTTTGGAGGGGAGGGGCTTTTTTTAAAACTAAGTCTCCTTCAGTATTTTCTTTAATTTTCTAGTTTTTAGCGATTATCAAGACCTCTAAGATGTGATCCTCTCATGTCGGACATTATTTCTCGTTCTCACGTAACACCTAACGCTACTTTTTTTTTTTTTTTTTTTTACTGAATAAACGTTTTAAAACAAATTCAACCACTAACAACTTAGCTGGCTAGGTAGAAAAATCGATTTTGCCCTCTTAAAAACAACAGTAAATAAGTATAAATATCTTTTAAAATATTATGCGGTCTGCAGTTTCGTTTTGGAATAGAATAAATGCTTTAAAATAAGTGAACCCACTAATAACTTAGGCAGTTAGGTAGAAAACGGACACTTAAAAAATCGATTTTTCATTTTGGAAACAGCAGTAAAGGAGTAAAATGTTTTAAAAATTATTATGGGGGTACAGTCTCTTTTAAAAACAATATCTCCTTCAAGAACGGCCATAAAATGTATTTTCAATCGATATTTATTCGATAAGGGACTAACAAAAATGTTGGACGAGTTTTCCGGGCATTGTTGTGAATATTTTGTTCTTACATCATTTTCTTATAATATTTTCTTTTCCTACCAATCGTTGACTATTTTCAACTGTTTATGAAAACTTTCAAGTAACATGTTGTACACTAACAACGAACTGATACAATATGGCTTTGTTTTAAAATCAAAATAAATCTTTTCTTGCCTTACAAGTTTTAATCAATTACAAGGAAATCATTTGAGAAAAATATATGCGGAAATTTCCCGGGGTTTATGTAATAATTTGAACATTTACAAAAAAAAAAAAAAAAAAATCTCTAATTTAATATTTATAAAATAAAAAAGAATCGGAATCAGAATCAGGAATCTTATTGGAATTGGAAATTTAGAACAAAATCGGTAATTGGACTAGAATCAGGAAAAATTTTGGAATCGTCCCATCACTACTATATATATTACATTTTGTCTTTGAAAGTGATTGCCATCTTACTGAATAAAAAGTAGTTTAAATATTTAATTGTCTAGATAAAAGCTGTTATTAATTCCAAAGTCGTGGATTATTCAGAAAAAGTAGTAGCAAAAAAAACGATATGTATTATTATTCTCTGATATTTAATATCACAAGAAACAGAGAAACAGATGGGAACACTATTATGCCTGAATATTAAGTGAGCGCCTATGTCATTAAACAAACTTCAAGTTTTTAATTAAACAAAAAATTATATCACCTACAAGCACTTCTCTACAAATAAATAATGAAACAGTAAAGTTGTTATAAATACCACCAGCTGATTTATTTTTTCAGGTCAACAAGCAAAAGAAAAAAAAAAAAATTATGTCAGCAATAAATCTGAAGCTGCACACAGAGAAATGGAAGAAATTCTTTTTCATAATTTAGCAAATGGCTGATGCTGTTCAAATCATAAAAGAAAACTGATTCCTGACTAACAAGCTTCCTGGCCAGTCTATTTATCATCGAAAGAAACTTATGTAAATTAAATTATATTTGAGATGATAATATACAGAGTGTTCAGAATCAATTTAACACTTTTTTGAAAAGAGAGAAACTTTCATATCTTGGTTAATAATTGACGTATTTTCAAAATTCAAAGTTCATCTTTAAAAGGGATATTTTGTCGACTGCAGCACACTCAAAGAAGCCAGTCTGAGCCTCCAGCCCGGCATTCAGGTGGAGAACGTGGCCTTCACATTTTGTCCTTCAAGAAATGACTGAACACCAGTTTGATCTTGACAATTAGTTTGATTCCTGATGTGAACACCAGTACAGTTAGTGTCTCTCTCCATGCCATGCATATAATAGTCCATGAGGTTGTAATAGGACGAGTTAAAAAAGCATATGTTAGAATTAGCAGTCTAGAGTTTCTGGAAGTGTGATATGGAGCTCGGTCTTTTTTGAAGCAACTTTTTCCACCTAGTGCTCGACAACAATGGACAGCAACTCATTATGGCTATTTGAATTGAATCTAAGTCACTTCTGTAAATGTAGGGTAGAATAATATGTCCCTTGTTTGAAACACACCCAAAGGCCATCGCACTTTGAGAGAACTTGGTTTTCATTATGAATATGACTTTGTGCGGCCTGTAGACAGTTGTTCTGTATTTGGTGTAATTGGTTCTGAGAAGAGCTAGAGAATCACTGATTTGATTGGATGTTTGATCTTTTTGAGAAGTTTCCTAGCTTTCATGATGTAGTTCTATTATTTGGTTTTGCCGACGAGTAGGTGTTCCTTGTGACTTTTGAGCAGTGCATTTTTCATAGTTACCACTCTTGTAGCAGACATAAACAAAAACTTATTTTTTCTTGAAGAGAACCGTCCCTGCTCGTGGAGACAGCCCAGACAGAGAAACCTTCACCCATCCCTCTCTTACACATACTCTCTGTCTCCTTTTGCCCCCCCCCAAAAAAAAACAAAAGAAAGGAAAAGATTATAACGAAAGTGGGTGATTCAAGGGAAGTGGAAAAGAACAGTATTAGTGAAAAAAACAAAAGCCACACGTGACAAAAAAATTTAAGAGAATTATTATATGCATTAGCCAGCACTTATAATGGGCGTTCAAAGCACCGCATCTTGTAAACCAAACTATAATATGAATTTGTGGCATATCAATCCGCATGCTGTGTGACAAAATCAACTCATGTGGAGATGACCTCAAAGAAGTGACAATGATTCCAGTTTTCCGATATTATGAAGGAACCAAATGGACATTGAGAAACATTTGTTTCAGTCTAGGGACCTGGTGAAGGACTATGAGGTCGCTTACATACAAGTTGATGTATTGCTTTATAAAATATGCTTTGTTTCAACCGAATATATATATATATATATATATATATATATATATATATATATATATATATTGTGAAGGATTACAAAATCACCTAACTATAATTTGATGTATTGGTCTACATCATAAAGACCAACAATTAACTTTGAGATTATGCCAAGTGACTAAAGCGTTTGTGAAAAATGAAACTATAATGAATAGTTGGCCCACCTTACAATAAAGGATTATACGCTAAAAAAAAATGAGAGGAATATTCAAAGGAAAGACACTATTAATATAACCGAAAAGAAATGAAAAGGAGTGAGTGGGGAATAAAGAGAAAAAAAAAATTAAGCCGTGTATGGATTATACTATTATTTCCTGATTCCTGGGAAACTTCGGACTGGATATATTATCTTTTTAATATTTTGTTTTCGGACTGCTTATTACGTTACCCAGCTTAGTACTTCATGTTTTTTTATACTCAACTCCAATATCCCCCCCCCATCCCTGTTGAACAGTCAAGCAACCTTTACAATGACATTCGTGCTTAAATGTTTTTTTGTATTTTGACTTATTTGATCACTTCTAATAATGTCATGATTATTTTATTCTCTTTGTGTTAGATCCCTCTCTCAGTCTATTTAACGTTGTCTATAAATTCGGAGAGATTGAAACATCTATCATAATAAAAAATATTCTTATGTATGAATCTGCATTTGTTTACATCAAGGACAATGCTATTACAAACTTAAGCGTAACACACAAAAGAAAATCATATTTCAAGCTTAAGCATAACACATCAAAGAAAACGTTATTACAAAATTAAACGGTCTTAAGCATTACCTTAAAAGATATCCAGTGGTAAGACCCAATTTGAGGTCTGTGGGGAATGTGGTGTTGCCTCTTAGTTACCATGGCTCCCAGGTTCGCTTTGGCCTAGAATGGTAATACCTGTTAAAATATTTGGTGCTACCAAATCAGGCTGTCTGAAAATATTGGCTTTCTGACCAAAAATTGCACCAAACATTGATGTTAGTATTTTTTTTCCATTCCCTTTACAAAACTTAATCATATTCTGCAAAGTCAAAAATAAAAGCAACTTTTTTTTATGCAAAACAATTAAATCAAACCTCATGAATAAATATTTGAAGATATAAAGAACTTGAAGCATAAATTCTTTTTTCCAAATTTTCTGGATTTGGCATTAAATAACCAGAAAAGAGTTGACATACAAACAAAACAAAACAACCAAATCTGACTCCATGAATAAATATTTAAAGATATAAGGAACTTGAAGCATCAAAACGTTTTCCTAAATTACTGAATTCGATATTAAATAACTCAAAAAGGGTTGATATACCGTAGAACAAAACAACCAAACTTAAATATTATACACCAAAGAGAATGCTATTTTAAACTAAATCGTGACAGATAAAATAAGCCATTTAAAAGTTAAAACTGAAGAGTGAGAAATTGACGAAAATGCTATTTCAAATTTAAGCATGACAGACTATTGAAAATATTATT
Source organism: Euprymna scolopes (assembly GCF_053919585.1). Taxonomy (NCBI): domain Eukaryota; kingdom Metazoa; phylum Mollusca; class Cephalopoda; order Sepiida; family Sepiolidae; genus Euprymna; species Euprymna scolopes. The sequence continues at coordinate 95,587,701 of NC_136488.1, read as the reverse complement.
TCAAACTTTAAACATTAAATATGAAGAACCAAAGAAAACGTTATTTGAAATATAAACATACAGGCTAACTAAATTATATTCCAAATTTAAACATGACAGACTAGTTAAAATACTATCTGAAACATAAGCAGGAGAGGTCAAAGAAAATGTTATTTCAAGCTAAATTGTGACAGTTCGACCAATCAATCTTTTTGTTTTGTGATGAATATTTTATTTCAAACTAAAGCATAACATACAAAGACTATACCTTAAAAAACTTAAAACTTAATCATGACAGACTAAAGAAAATTATATTTCCAAATTAAACATGGCAGACCAAAAAAAAAAAAATACAGAAAAAAAAAAATCTAATTCAAATTTATATGTGACAAAACTGTGAAAATGTTACTTCAAACTTAAGCATGACAATGACTGGCCAAAAAAAGGATATTCTTCACGGTGAGCTTGCAACTGGATTCAGACCAGCGGGAAAACTTGTCTTACGCTACAAGGATATCTGGGGTAAAACATAAAGGCAGGTGGCATCGACCCAACAGGTTGGAAGTCCACAGTTGAAGACCACAGCTGTTAGAGAAGAACTGTGAAGGCATGCTCTGATAGGAGTAAAAAAGAGGAGAGACTTACAGTGAAGACAGAGAGATGAGAAAGTACGGAGGGCTTCAACAGAGCTCTCACAACCAGATACCACTTACATTTGTCTTGCGCTGCAAGTAAGACATTAAGGCAGTGTGACATGACCATCGCAGGGAATGGTTAAGCTCTCCACTGGGGGGAGGCCAAGACTCCGAAGTACTGGAGAAAGCCAAGCAAATATGATGTTTTTTTATTCTTTAATTATCATCGATGTGCCAGGATGACAGTGAAAAACCCAGCTGAGAGAAAAGATTGAATTGTGATTTTCATTGTTATGGAAATCAACAACAAGTTCTTTTTTTTTTTGGTGTGTGTGTGTGGGGGGGGGTGTTGTACTCCAAAACTGGAATGACTCGGGGTTCAAGACTAAGAATGTTTATAATTTGAGTGCAGTGCGTGACCCAGAGGGTCGTGGGGATGACCTCCCGGAGCAGATCCACAGGTGCACTCGCGGGAGAGAGAACCTCTCATGGGGTGATGTAGTTGGATACAATTGGTTCAAGGAACAACCACGGTTTCACCCCTCACCTGAGTATATGAACGAGGCACAGAGTCGAGACCGTCAGTTGAAGCTGAAGCTGAAGTTGAAGCTGAAGTCGAAGCTGAAGCTGAAGTCGAAGCTGAAGTTGAAGTGTAAGCTGAAGCTGAAGCTGGAGTCAGAGTTGTTGAGATTTGAGACAGAACAACTTGTTGAGGATCGCCACACACTCCCCCCTCTTCCCACATCAACCTCACCGCTATATCGAAGAAAAGAGAGAAATCTATTTATCGACTCAGTGGAGTCTGTCAATCAACATTGAACTGTAAGACAATTGTACATAATTATATATTTGTATATCTTTTCTGGAATTTAATCAGTAGAATAGAGCATCGAGTTGTTTTTCTTTTGTGTGCATGAAATTGCTTTTCTTCTAGCGCGACAGAACACTGAGACGACGGCATATCAACCTAATCGATCAACAGGGTTTTCCCACACAAAGAAGTTACATTTAGTCGCTGATGACTGGAAAACAACTCTTATGTGACCAGGGATTACCTGACAAGGGAAACTATCACATTTGGTGACCTGCAACCGGGGAAGCTGGAACAGCAGGTGGCATTGACCCAACAGGCTGGGAGTCCATAGCTGTTCAAGAAGAACTGTAAAGGTATGCTCCGAGAGAAATGAGGAGTGGAGAGAGAGATGAGAGAGCACAAAGGGCTGCAACAGAGCTCTCACAACCAGATACCATCTAAATCTTTGGATTCTGTAACAGACCCTATCGATCCAGGATAGGCTTGCACAGTTTTAGCAAATGCTGCAATTCGCCAATGGACTAATCTGAGACACAGACATCTATTGTTTCCTTAGACAGAGAGATACCAAGAATATATTTAAGGAGATATTTATGCATACACAAAAATGGCTAATGAAATGCTATTTCAAACTGAAGTATGACAGATCGCCTGACGAACCAAACCTCTCACATAGGTGCGAGGATGCATCTCAATATGAAATAACATATAAAAGTGTTTGCTGTAAATGAATAGTCGATACAGTTGAATGAACGTAACCACACAAAGAAAACAGAATCGTTAGACTAATAATTAAAGAAATCAAAAACAAAGGGACAAAGCAAACACAATCAGCATGAAGGAAATATAAAACAAATTGTCAGTAAGATTTATAATATATCGATTTTTTTTTCTGAAACATGAAGATATTCTTCAGAAAGGTGACTTTAAATGTACCATTCCCAAAGGGGTAGATGTGTTTTTTTTTGTTTTTGTTTTTTTAATTTTTTGTCCTTAGAGCCATTCATCGTTAAAGCCTGAAAGAATGACTAGAGAATAATAGTTTTATAATAATTGGAAAGAACATTCTGAAGCTTTATTGTATTATATAGAAAATACTTATTCTATTAGATAAAAGAAAACTGTGTAATAGTAGTCAGTTATTTTCTTATCAACTTTACCTTTTTTTTTCTCTTTCTCTTCTTTACAATAAGTTCATTTCTCCCAACAGATCCTTCTTCTTCTTCTTCTTCTTCTTCTTCTTCTTCTTCTTCTTCTTCTTCTTCTTCTTCTTCTAACATATAAAGAAAAGATAGTCTGCTTGCGTTCGACTTTAGACCTAAAATAGCATTGCATCTAACAAATCGATATTTTATTCTACATAGTATTGTTATCGTGTTCTTTTCAAGAAAAGTTATTTGCATTTGGAAGATTGTTAAAATGGAGACATTTTTCATTATGACCTAAAAAACAAAAAATTGACTTATGTCATCAACAAAACCAAGATGATCATTATTTTTGAATGATGATTAATGTTATTATTTGAATATATAAAGAAAAATGAGTCTGATTCTCGACTTTAGACCTAAAATATCATTACACCATGACAAATCGATATTTTATCTAATTAGTTCTTTTTAATATTATTTTTATGCCATGTTCTCTGCAAGAAAACCCCTACTTCATTTCAGTTTCTTTTAAAAACTTAATCTGGTTCAAAAGATTGGTAAAATAGAGACATTTTTCAATGCAAAAGCAAAAATCAGCTTACGTTATTAAAAAAAAATGCTCTAATTCTCTTGACTAATCATTATGATGATTTAGATAAAAATGAGCCGTTCATTTTCGACTTTAAACCTAAAATATCATTGCATCAGACAAATCGATATTTTTTTTTATTTATTATTGTTGCACCCTTTTTTTTTTTGCAAAAAATAGTTTGCCTCAATTTCTTTTGGACGAAATTCACTAATTATTATTATTATTAT
>NC_136488.1:95564306-95579306 GCF_053919585.1 Euprymna scolopes | reverse complement strand
ACACAACAGGGAGCAGTCAGTGTTCAACGACTGGAAGTTATGAATGAACATAACGTGAGTTGATTGCCTTTTTTCTTTTTTTTATTGGCCAAACTGAGCTCAACTTTAAGAATCTTAAAGAGACTTAGAATTATAAGTATTAAATAAAAGAATTATTAATCTTTGGAAATAGCAGGTGCTGCATGTGCTTTCTGCTTATCTCGACATCGTTTCCAGTCGTCCTAAATTTCTATTTGCCACTAGACTAAAACAGTGCCAACCCAGGAGGAGTGTGGTTGGAGATTGTGCAACTCTTGCCACAAAAAAATTTCACACGTAAGTCACAGGCATCATCAGTGATCTTAGTGCTCCTCATTGATAACGATGAATGAGCAGCTATATATATATATATATATATGTATATATATATATATATATATATATATATATATATATATATATATATATATATATATATATATATATATATATATATATATATATATATGAATCTCTAAGTTCCTCTGCGAGGAAGCTATGAAGTATTTAGAATCTTCCTTAAAACTTCAACAATATCTTATTTTAATGAAATTAAAATGATATGTATACAGTTTTCAAGACAATAAAAGTGTTCTAGTATCTTTACATGCTGCTCAGTGTGCCGAATCTCTATGCGCTCCTCTCTAAGGGAGCTATAACAGCAGAATCTTTTTAAAACTTCAAATATGTATTTCCGATTTTAATAAAATTTAAACTGTATGTGTAAAACACTAGTTCAAATCCTAAATTCCTCATTAGTTAATTTAATTACTAAATTTAATTCAGATACTTATTTTTTTCCAATATAAACTTCAATCAATCAATCAATAAGGTTTTATCACTCAATGAGGATCCCCTCCTTAGACTTGAGCCATCTATGTCTATCCCGAGCTATCCACTGACATGTGGGACCCATGTGTGTATCAGGTCGTCCTTCCACCTTGTTCTTTGGTCTTCCCTTTGGCCTTTTATATTCAAGAAGTGTCTATTCCATTGTCCTGATTGACTATCTGTTGTCATGTTGTCTACATGCCCTGTCCATCTGTGTTTGGATGTTTCGATGGCAGTATTGATATCAATAACTCTTGTTTGTTAGCAGATCCAGATGTTTGTCTTCCTGTCTTGTAAAGTGATGCCCAACATTATCCTCTCCATCTTCCTTTGTGCTACTGCCAAGATTTCACTTTGGCGAGTTGTCAGGGCCCATGTTTCACTACCATAGATAATCACAGGTAGTGTGTATATATAATATATATATTCTTATGATACTATCCACTTTCCTAAAATCTGCCCATTCCAGTGCTATCTTCCTGTTTATCTCAGGGAGGAGATCTCCATCTTTCATAATTTTCTTTTCCAAGTAGTTTGAGAATTTTATTTTTTTTTAATCCTAGCAGCCATCAAGTGGTACCAGGAGGCAGGGTAGGGTTCGGCCCTTTTTTGCCTTTGTTAAGTAGAATGTTTACACTTCTTAACCTGGTATCATCGTCATCATCATCATCATCATCATCATCATCATCATTACTTTCCCTGCAGTTACCTCTGCTTGCCCTGTCAGAAGCGGGGGGGGGGGGTTAGGTGAGGGAGGAAGGGCTTTTGCCCGTTTTCCTCAGTTTTCTGAATTTCGCCGGTTTGTGAAGGATGTGCGGACCATAACTCTTTTCAGAAAAAAGTTTTTTGATGTTAAATATTATGTTCTAGATGTTTCTCCTTTAGAGAAAACAAGGTTTTACCAACTGGGAAATTATTAGTCTCAAAAAACTAACGGAGGAACAGTATGGTTTTTGAGATATTTTTCTATAAGAAACAGAAATTTAATTTGCCGGCCAGTGAGATAAGACAGGCAGTTTATCGGCACACGTGTTCTTAAAGAAAGATACCGTCTTGGAAGACATTTCTACCGAAATTCCCTTCTCTTCAGGACATTTTTATTTTAAAAGAAAAAGAAAACAAAAACATAAGAACCAAAAGGTACTAAAAGATGATGAAAGTGCCTCTCAAGAAAGCGACTAAAAAAAGGAAAAAACAAAGACCCCTTTTCGTATTTGTCTTTTCTTTCAGGCTGTGCAAATCAAGTAAGACTATTTTTTCTATGATTATTTTAAAAGGGACACCGTATATTTTCCCATTTTATTTGTTACTATCGTTTGAACGATAAATTTAACTTTATCGTTTCATTCGATAGAATTAATTCCAGAATTAGTCCTTCAATTAGAAACATGTTCTATTTTTTTATTTTTATAATTGGGACCTGAGGTTAATTGTTAACCCCTGCTTTGGGAAATAAAAGCAATTCAGCATTTATTTATTTCAATAAAACTTGACTAAATTAATATACATTTTGGGTCTGGTTTTTCATTTGCTCCTTTTTTTATATATTTTGCCCCCCTTTTGTTTTATTGTCGCTTTGTCTTTATTCACAGGATTTTGCTTAAATTCTCCAGCATTTTGTTTTATTTTTTCTTTCCCCATTTTAAAAAAATATTTGTTACATAAAAAAAACGTGTTATGGTAATGACAACTACAAAATACATCAGTAGATGTAGCTTTCAACTTCCTCAATGGTCTTTCCCTTAACAATTATTGTTGATGGAATATAAACTAATGCTCCACTAAAATCATGATTCTTATGTAAAAAGAAAATATTTAACATAACAGTTGACAGTGGTTATTACCATAATAAAAGTGTCTCTTTCACCAGGATTATGTAGGGACAGATAAGTTTAGTTACTTCCGGCTTTGAAATACATTTTTGTGGGTAATTTCCTCATTTACTGACATTCCAATTTTTTTTTTATTGATGTTTAGCGATAGATAAAACATTCCTAAACCCGAAAATAAATAGGGTATCCATCCTACATAATTTTCCATGAAGAAGACAGACTGCCATGTTCAATTTCAGTGTTTTATTACGGTAATAACCGTGATCAGATAATATTAAGCTTTTTTTTATTCAATAAAATGGCATAAATCCTGATTTTAGTACAAAATAAGTTATGTGTGTGTGTGTGTGCATATATATATATATATATATATATATATATATATATATATATATATATATATATATATATATATTATGCATGAAAGACAGTGGAGATTTATTTAGTATGTGTATTGAAGAATATGGTTGCAGTATTACTGTTTTTTTTTTTTAAAGATTCATGCATCCATAAGATTCATGCTTTGTAATTACCAACGCTCTGAGTGTATAGTTATAAAGGAGCAGCCATTATTTTTGTACTAAAACCAACTTGCTTGATACGAAATTTTGTTTTGTCAAAATTTGTTCTACCCACACATATATATCTTCTATACACATATAAATTTCAGTTTTTTGTCGCCCTAATATTGAGGGAAAGATTTTTTTATTTTGTAAAAAACACACACACACACACACAAAAAAAAAATAGGCACAACGCCACTAAAATATTGAGGAGAGAGGTCTATGGTCATCTTTGTCACTGTACCTTTGCTTGTCTATGGTAATGCTTACTAAAGTTCTCATTCACCATAATAACGCAAACACACTAGGGGTCGTACTTAAGATTCTCAAATCTTATCGTTTTTTTTTTTAAGCCTGCTTTTTCTATTAAAAAATTATTAAAACAAATTTCTTAATATGCTCAATCATTAATATGTGAGCAACATCATGACGGTTAACTAATTTGCATATTTCCTCAATAAAAGAAAGTTATTTAATTATTCATTTTTATGGTTTCTTAATAGATGATTGATTTTATTTAATTATTATACTCAATTCTATTTTGCATATTTACACATCTACAGTGTGTATAATTGTATAGCATTTATCAATATATATTAGGTTGGTGCAAAACAAATATCGTTTTCTCACATTTTTTTACTTTTATATATGACCAGCCCGGATGCCCGGCGTTGCCCGGGTGTTTGAAGGTGTGTGTTGAGTAAAAAAAAGAAAAAAAAAAGTTGTAGTAGGCAGGCAGGCAGACTCGAACCCGTGACGTGAACGCAGAAAAGAAAGTGGAGGTGTGTGTCAGGGTATTGGTTAAGCAAAAGAAAAAAAAGAAAATTGCGAGCGTGCAAAAAAAAAAATAAATAAATAAAATTAGGAGTAGTAAGTAGGCTTGAACCCATAACGCGCCAGAGGAAAAAGAGGTGGAAAAAATACAAACGCTCTTACTGATGTGCCTACTGTGGTTGTGTTGTCATGGGAGTCGAAATAACACCTTTTATGCAACGTCGAGGATTGAGTGACTTGCAAAAAATGTCAGCGAAAAAGCAGACCCCCCACCCCTGTAAAAAAGTGCCCAGTAGAGGGCGAAGGAATTAATGTTTTGGGCCAATTTTTCGATATTTGTCTGAATGGTCGAGCTTCAAAATGATACTGATCTCGTGAAAATCAGTTGCCTCTGTCGAAAGTTTTAGGTAGACATACATACATACATACATACATACATTTAAACAGACAGGTGAGATTTATATTATAGACTAGCCTGGGTGCTCGGTGTTGCTCGGGTGTTTGGAGGTGTGTGTTGAGCAAAAAAAAAAATTGGTAGTAGGCAGACAGATTCGAACCTGTACCACGAAGGAGGAAAAGAAAGAGAAAAAAAAAACCGTGACGTCTTTGCGCCCATCGTCAAACCGGAAGTGACGTAGGTGTAAATTAACGCTAGTCAATCAAAAAGAATGGATGACTTTCTAAAATAGCAGTGAAAAAAGCAACCCCTCCATGAAAAAAAATTGCCCAGTTGAGAGTGAAGGAATTAATGTTTGTAGTTAATTTTTCGATATTTATCGTCTGAAGGGTCGAGCTTCAAAACGATACCAATCTTGTGAAAATTCGTCGCCTCTGTCAAATGTTTTAGGCAGACATACATACAAACATACATACATACATTTAAACAGACAGGTGAGATTCATATTATTTCTGAATTCATTCATTGATATATAGAGCCATATTATATATTATTTTGAACCACGTTTGTTGCTATATCAAATCATGTTATTCGTTACCGTTCTCAATATCTTCATTCATTTTTTGCAGGCTTTTTGACAGCATGGACAAAATTCAAATCCACACGATTTTCTTGTTCCAGTTCAAACTAGACCGAAATGTTGCTGAGACAACTCGTGATATCAATGATGTGTTTGGCCCAAGAACTACTAATGAACATATGGTACAAGTGTGGTTCAAAAAATTTTGCAATGGTGACAAGAGCCTCGAAAATAAAGACGGTCACGGCTGACTGACTGCGGTTGATAGCGAACATTTGAAAGCTTTAATTGAAGCCAATCCTTGCAAAACCACACCAGAAATTGCTGTTGAACTTGAGGTCGACCAGTTAACAGTCGTTCGCCATTTAAAGCAAATAGGGAAGTCAAAAAGTTGGATAAATGGGTGCCGAATGAATTGAATGATAATAAAAAAAAATTGTCATTTTCAGGTGTATTCTATGCTCCTTCTGCACACACACAAAAAATGACCCATTTTTCGAATTGATTGTAATGTGTGATGAGAAATGGATCCTCTATGATAACTGGTGACGTTCGGCACAGTGGTTGGATGTTGGAGAAGCTCCACAACACTTCCTGAAGCCGAAATTGCACCAAAAACAGTTTATGGTTACGGTTTGGTAGTCTGCAGCCAGTCTCATCCATCACAGCTTCTTGAATCCGGGCGAAACAATTATAGTGGAGAAATACTGCCAACAAATTGACGAAATGCACCAGAAGCTCCAACATATGTGCCCGAGATTGGTCAATATAAAGAGACCAATTCTCCTTCATGATAACGCTCGCCTACATGTTTCTCAACTGACCCTGCAGAAGCTGAACAAATTGGGCTACGAGACTCTGCCTCATCCGACGTATTCACTGGACCTTGCATCCACCGATTATCACTTTTTCAAGCATCTCAACAACTTCCTGCATGAAAAATGCTTCAAAAGCCGAGATGAATCGGCCTTCAATAACTTCACCGCTTCCAGAACTCCGGATTTCTCATTGGCAAAAATCTGTCGATTCTAATGGTTCTTATTTCGATTAATAAAGTTTATTATGAAAGGAGTTATGATCTTTTGAAGTTGAACATCAAAAAACGACATTTATACACCAACCTAATAGAAATCATGGAATAATTCTATGAATATGGATGAAGACAAAGTGTTAGAAATTCTACGTGGTGTTGAACGAATATCCCGTTAGTAGGGTAGAGAAAAGTGTTCATTTATCAAGAATGGTACAGTATACCGGTGTTGAAGTCAGGGTCATCTGGATATGTTTGTATGTTAAAGTAAGTCCAGTTTGACGTGGCTATAGCAGCCATGTTGACTACATTATGCTACGTGTCGGACCCTAGACTAGAAACGATGTCTTATTTTTTTTGTTAACTTGGATGAAAGGAACAGAAAGTTGCAGAAATTCTTTCGAAAAATTGATCTAAAAATATCTATAGACATTAATCATAGGGCAGTTATTTTTCTGGATATTGGTTAATAATACATATGAACCATTTGATAAATCGAACGATAATTTATTGTACAAAGATAATAATTCAAATCATCTAACTTCTGTTAAAAAATACATAGTTTCTTCTATCTTTAAAGAATTAATAAACTATCTAAGAACGAACAGCTGTTTAATAAACTCTAATGAAGCCTTATCTAGATCAGGTTATAAAGATAAAATTAGATTTAGTAAATCTAATAATGAACTAAGTGATACTAACAAAGTAACTAAGTTTAATCAATATGATTGCATATTGTATAATAGAGCTCTGGGAAAGATGAAGTGAAAAAATATAAATAGAGCCTGCAGTAATATTACTGAAATAGAATCACCTAAGCTACAAAACCAATATGATCGTGTGATCGGAAATAAGAAGGATTTTTATCTCTGAAATATCCTATAATAAGTATATTATTTTCTCTTATGATTTTGAAAAAGTCTCATTTCTTCTTACCATCATTTATCCTTTTCGATCCAAGGAAAGAAAGTGTGTATTTTTCCGAGAAACCTATATATATCTCTGAAGATTTGTTTGGTGAATTTCTACCATTTAGTGAAACACGTGTAATACGCAACATATCAACAACAAAACAATATGAATGTGAAACAAATACATATGTGGCTTTGGAGTGTTCACTATATATATATATATATATATATATATATATATATATATATATATATATATATATATATATATATATATATATTGTTTGAATAAATTGCTTTGACTCTTCCGGAAGTAAAGGACCGTAGTTATTCCCCTTGGCCAGAATTAAGGATTCCGCCATATTGATTTCTCGAAAACACGTGTATACTTTTAAGTTGATAAAACCTTTACGGAAGGCATTCCTGTTTATTCTTCTTTTATCTCTACTTATCTACTGCAGCCGGACAATTCAACGTAGAACCAACAGCTCCGAATTTGGAAAAAACCTATAAACACTGGAAATTGATGTTCGAGTATTACTTACGCACTTTAAACAACGGGGAAAATAGAAAATAATGCACAAAATCTCTTCGCTTTGATTAATTCAGTCTCAGCGACAATATTTGAAATAATAAGCGATGCTACAGATTACAACGGCGCCATAGAAACGCTAGACGCTGTTTACATAAAACCGACAAACGTTATATTTAACCGACATCAACTTCTGACGAATAAACAGAAACCGGCACAAACTATCGACGATTTCATGCAACAACTGGAAGTACTTGCCAAATCTTGCAAATTTCAAGCAGTAAGCGCTGAGGAGAACAAAAAGCAATATATCCGTGACGCTTTCATTAGCGGCATCTCCTCCTCGTCTATTCGTCAGCGCCTACTCGAAAAACCATTCTCAACTCTACAAGAGACCTTTACAATGGCTAGGTCTCTAGAACAAACGGAGAAGCATACGATAAGCTTCGATAACCACCCGAACGTAGCTGCTACCGTAATTAAACCAGAAGACACTCCCTTAGGCGCTATAAAAGGAAATACCCTACCAAAAGGAATTTGTTTCTTCTGTGGGAACACACGACATTCACGGGCGATGTGTCCTGCGCGTAACGCCAAGTGTAGGAAATGTAAGAAAAATGGCCATTGGGCGAAGGTATGTAAATCTTCCTCCTCCACTGCTGCTGTGTTATACGACCCGGACCTCCCCCCCAATCTCTCCTGACTAGGAACGGGTGCCAAAGACATTACGTACACGAAATGCAAAATAAATGGGCAAGTAGTGAACACTATGGTAGACTTCGGCAGCATGGGGACGTTTATCAGCAAAAATGCAGCAAGGAAGCTGAAACTTTTTATTAACAGAAAACCGTAGCATTGGCGGATCCTAATCATCATGCCAAAATCATCGGCGAAACTATTGTTGACATCTCATTAAACAGTAAAAACCGCCACGCTATGACAGTGGAAGTAATTAAGGACCTGTTTATTGATATGATTATCGGAAAAGACCTCCTAAAGCAATATAAAACTGTGACCCTGAAATTCGACGGTCCCGGGGAAGAATTTGTTATCGGAGCAATGGGTAAGAGGGACAGTTTTCCATGTATCAAAATTTCTCCTCCTCCCCTTTTCTCTCATCTTTCTACACGGATGAACCCTATTGCCACCAAATCTCGTCGTCACTCATTCACTGACAACATATTTACTAGAGAGGAAACTGCCAGAATGTTGAGGAAAGGCATAATAGAGTCCCTCTATATCTCCTTGGCGAGCCCAAGTTTTAGTGACTTCGAACGAGAATCCCCCCCCCAAAAAAAAAGAATGGTGGTCGACTGCAGCGACACCATAAATAGATTTACAGAACTGGATACCTATCTCATCCCGAACATTAATAAAATGGTTGATGACATAGCTGGATGCAATGTTTTTACAACACTCGACCTGAAGTCTGCTTACCATCAAATCCCAATTAGTCACGCCGATCGGAAATACACAGCATTTGAAGTAAATGGAAAACTTTACCTATTTACTCGTATCCCTTTTGGCGTCACTAACGGAGTAAGTGCCTTTCAAAGATGCATCGATGGCATTGTAGAAAGAGAAAAATTAACAGACACTTTTGTGTATGTAGACAATGTCACAATATGTGGAAAGGATCAAAAAGAGCATGATTACAACCTTCAAAGGTTTTATAATGTAGCGAAAAGATACAACATCACGCTCAACCAAAGAGCATAATTTCTGCTACTTCTATCACACTTCTTGATTACACAATCCAGAACAACCAAATTCTTCCTGACTACATTAGGCTAAAACCACTCCATGAAATGCCATCGCCTCTAAATTTCCGGTCTCAAAAACGAATAATTGGTATTTTCTCTCACTATAGTAAATTCATTCGAAACTTTTCTGATAAGATACTGCCTCTCAACCATAACAAGGAGTTTCCACTGCCCTCGTCTATTCTAAATTCTTTTCAGACGCTGAAGACCGACTTAAGAAATGCTACTCTTATAACTGTTGACCCGGATAAAGAATTTGTAGTAGAAACTGATGCCAGTAATTACTGCATTGCTGCTACTCTAAACCAACAGGGTAGACCTGTTGCATTCTTTTCTCACTAAACCCGAATGAGATTAGACATCATGCTGTCGAAGTTCTCCGAAAGTGGCGACATTTCCTACTCGGGAGACATTTCAAAGTTATTACAGATCAAAAGAGCATCAGTTTTATGTTTGATAATAAAAGGAAATCTAAAATTAAAAATGATAAGATATGTCGTTGGTGGATCGAACTGTCACAATTCAAATTCAGTATTGTTTACCATCCAGGAATGGAAAATACAGCTGCTGACACATTTTCTCGCATCTCTGCATTAACGCACACTTTGCAAGACCTCCGTGACTTGCATGTTACACTATGCTATCCTGGTGTCATGCAATTCAACCACTTCATCAGGACAAGAAACCTTCCTTTCTCTTTAGAACAAATTAAAAATATAACAGACTCGTGCTCCTCCTGTCGGTATCTGAAACCTAAATTTGCCAGTTGTAACAAAGGAACACTCATACAGGCTATACTACCTTTCTAGCGATTAAACATCGACTTTAAAGGCCCTTTACCCACTTCTGTGCATGGTAAAAAATACTTACTCACTATATTTGATGAATATACTCACTTTCCCTTTGCCTTCCCCTGTGCGAGATCTGGCTCCTAACTCCTCAAATCAAGAAGACCAACATAATGAAAAAAATTGTGCAAGCCCTGATGCCCCCTAAAGAACCGCCACCTGACGAAAACAATACCTATGTGAAGAAGAAGAACCCCTTACCTGATCCTGAAAATATCCATGCTCCCCAAGCAAGATGTATTCTTTATATATATATATATAAAGAATACTTAAAGAATATATATATATATATATATATATATATATATATATATATATATATATATATATATATATATATATATATATATAAATGTCATTCTTGGTTCATTCAAAGTTTTATAACCATATTTCTACATTACCAATTTAATTGAAATTTTCAGAAAATCTATTTGTAAAGTCAATGAATGTTTGCATGTTATTAAAATAATTTTACATTGTGAATTATAAAAATATTAATTAAAATATAAATATTTTTCGAAGTCGTTTCTGCAAGACTTGCTCGATTTTATTTTTGGTAACTTCCGTTTCAACTACTCTCGAATTACAAGATAAGTAAAAAAAACACTCATGCAGAGAGTGATCCGTGCTGAAATAATAACGTTATTATTTAAAAAGCCATTCTTAACATGGGGAAGGGAGGGTGTTTTGTACCTATTCTGTACTTTAACCTTACAATTGAATAAAAACATATCATAAAACTTTAATTAAACGTGGAAATACGATTTAAAAAAATAGCGCGGATCACTCTCTGCATTAAAAAAATAAATGAATAATCCAATATTTAAAAAATGTAAATTCATTTATGTACTTACAATTTTTTTAATTTTAAATTCCTTTATTTATGTTAAAGCTTTTCACTCATGAAACATTACGTTTTAATTGTTTAGTTTCTTTTCACGGCATTGTTTACATAAAAAAAGTTTGTTTTAACTTTTTCTAAACTGTTTCATTTTTACGACATGCCTCAACGTATCATAAACACCCTAACATCCCCATGTTAAAAAAAAAACACGCCCTTCCATAAACCTCGAAAGCCATTCTTAATATGGGGAGGTTGGGGGGGGGTTCATTCCGAAAGCAGTTTTAACATGGGGAAGTTTATAATATGCTGGGGCGAGTCGTAAAATTAACGAAGTTGCTATCTATTATTTATTGCAAAAATTGCTTGAAATTTATTTATTTGACAAAAAAAATTACATGGGCGTTGAGTTCCATGGCGACCAGCAGAAAAAAAAATAATAGTCGCTCCCTTAGTCCCCCACCCACCCCGCACGTAACATCTTTTATTTACTGACGCTGCCGTAACTAAACGATTATTTGTCACATTTACAAACATTTATTTATTTATTTATTTTGAAAAAAAGTTTTACTTTTTATGAATATTAAAAGAAAAATGGGTACTCATGCAGAGAGTGATCCATGCTGAAATAATAACGTTATTATTTAAAAAGCCATTCTTAACATGGGGAGGGTGTTTTGTACCTATTCTGTACTTTAACCTTGCAATTGAATAAAAAAGACATATCATAATACTTTAATTAAACGTGGAAATATGATTTAAAAAAAATAGCGCGGATCACTCTCTGCATTAGCACCGAAAAATGTTACTAAACATTTATTAATAATTTCTCACTTTTACAAACATTTGATTTTAAATTTCTTTTTAAATGACGACTTTTATCAGTTAAATTTTGTAAATATCTCCCCCCCCCCATGGTGTTTATTCCGAAATCCATTGTTAACATGGAGAGGTTGAGGGTGTTTATTCTGAAAGCCGTTCTTAACATTTGTGGAGGTGGACCTAATGTAAAAAAAAAAATAAATAAATAAATTAAAAAAAAGACTAAATCATTTACTGATAACTTCTCACTTTTACAAATATTTTTTAATTTACATGCGCGGATGAACAAATTGTTGAATAGTGCGAAAACAAAACATTTAGGTCCACCTCCACAATTTTCTTTTTTAAATGACGACTTTTATTGATAAATAAATTTACTTCTCCGCAACTTTTATTGATAAATAAATCTATTTCTCTGCCACGGGCACAGACCCCTCCTTTTTTTTTAAATAGTATTTTCGGGTGGGCATGCTGACAACAAATATCAGTTAAATTTTGCAAATAGTCCCCCCCCCCTCCAAAAGTGGTGTTTATTCCGGAAGCTGTTCTTAAGATGAGGAGGTTGGGGGTGATTATAAGGTGGACCTAATCTAAAAAAACAAAAAACAAAAAAAAAAAAAACAAGTTTTTTATGCGCACATAAGCAACTATTTTTTTATTGTTTATTTTTTTACTTTTTTTATTTAAAAATTAGTAAATTTCAATGATTAGAATAATAAATCATTTATCATTAATATGTGTTTTTGGTTTTGTGTTGAATGAAACTTTTTTTTCCATTACAACAATAATGAACCAATTTAAATCTGCCGGCATGCGTTTAAGGGTTACGAAATTATCAATAAATCGTTTAGTTACTAAGCCAACGTCAGTAAATAAAAAAATGTTACGTGCGCATGCATTAGCCTTGATTAGGGGGGGGGCTAAGGGAGCGACCATTAAATAATTATACTGGTCGCCATGGAACTCAACGCCCAAGGAGTACCTAAAGTGGCACTTATGCACTTATGTTATCGTGCTATTTTTTAAAATAGTATTTTCATGTTAAATTCAAATTTTACAATATGTTTTTCTTTTATTAATTTGTTAAGTGAAAGTACAGATAACCCGGTCGGTTTCAATGTGAGGAAAATCTAGCCCCCCCCCCAAAAAAAAGGGGTACTCTGAGTAATAACAAAACATTAAAATTGCCTCAGTGTCGAAAGATTTCTTTTCTACTGAACGAGGAAAAAAATGGTGAAGTGTAGTTCACCTGTTTCTATCCCCTCTCTCTTCCTCTCTTAATATCTCTCTCTATCCACCTCTCCCTTTCCCTCTCTCAATCTATCTTTCTCTCTATATCACCCTCTCCATCTCTCTTTGAGCCCCTTTCTCTCTCTAACTCCCTCTATCTCTCTCTTTTCCTCTGTCTCATCCCTCTCTGTTTC
Source organism: Euprymna scolopes (assembly GCF_053919585.1). Taxonomy (NCBI): domain Eukaryota; kingdom Metazoa; phylum Mollusca; class Cephalopoda; order Sepiida; family Sepiolidae; genus Euprymna; species Euprymna scolopes. Next base: position 95,566,140 of record NC_136488.1, on the reverse strand, counting down.
TAACCCTCCCTCTCTCTCTGTTTATCTATCAATCCCTTTATCTCTCTATCTCCTTCTCTTTCTCTGTTTTCCTCTCACTTTCTCTTTTCTATCTATATATCTTCCTCTCTGTCTGTCCATCTCTAATCCCTCATCCTATTTTAGTCTCCTAAATTAATTACAGTGAATAAGGCATTGTCAAAACATGGATAAATCCTATTTTAGTCACCTAATTTACTGACTGTGAGAATAGAAGTTATTTGGAAATTACTGCTACCTTGAACAGCACCAGAAGTAACTGATAAAACCTTTCTAATTAAATTGATTTTGGCAGCCAGTTGGTAACAAAATGACATAGCCTTAGCCCTTGCTGCATGTGGAATACCTGCGACCTTGCTGCCAAATAGAAGAATTATTTATTCTACTTTAAAACATTCAATTTTTGAAAAATCTCATGTTCGACATCTCCAAAACATCCAATATGGGAAAAAATATTGCAGAAATGCAAACTTATTGTTTAGGATGAATGCACAATGGTACGCAAAAATCACTTTAGGCTCTTGGTGATCCTTGCAAGATTTGCGTGGCAATTTCAGACCATTTGGGAATGCAGTAATATTGCTTGCAGGAGATTTCAGACAAATGTTACCTGTTATTCTTCAATCAACACCAGCAGATGAAATAAATGCTTGCCTCAAATACTCTACTTTTTTTGTTCCATGTGAAGACATTAAATTAAGCTTAACTCAAAATATGCATGTCCAGTTGCAGACTGTTCGATCCGCACAAAAACTTTTGCATCACTTGTGGGAAATTGGGTACGAAAAAGTGCCAGCTGATCAGAGTTAAGGGCAAAATTCTTTGACTTTTAACTTCTGTAATTTTATTTCATCAAAAGAATATTTCGTTTAAAGATTTTTGCAGATATTCAAATTATAAAAATTCCATTTGACTGAGTGAATGAGCTATTCTTGCAGGTCAATACAAAGATGCCCATGAACTTAACGCTATTATTCAATGCAAAATTCCAAGTGAGATAGTCAAATACAAATCCATCGACACTGTTGTGAAAGCATATAAAGTGGTTAATTATCCAACAGCTAAATTTGCCAGGGATGCCACCGCATGTATTGCAACTGAAATTTAGTGTACTAATTATCATGTTGTGAAATATAAACCAATCCAAGCTTTGCAATGGCACATAACTTGCAGTAAAAAAAATTAACAAACAATATCATAGAAACAACAATCTTAACAGGACCTTTCACAGATGAATATATCTTCATTCCATGCATTCCTATGATTCCACCGGATACATCATTACACTTTAGGAAATTGCACTTTCCAATTTTATTGTCATTTGCAATAACCATCAACAAAGCACAGGGAACAATTTTTACAATTGTGGGTCTTACAGTTACACACTGACTGTTTTTTTACATGGACAATTTATGTTACGTATTCAAGAGTCACCAAACCAGAAAATCTCTATATCAGCTAAGAAAATGGAACAATAAAGACTGTGTACCCATGCAAAATGGAAAATTAAACCTATAAGAAATATGCTTTTTCTCATTTTGGAACTTTTTCTATTGCGCCAATTTGAGCCACAGCAACGCGTGGCAGGGTACAGATATATATATATATATATATATATATATATATATATATATATATATATATATATATATGCTAATGTTTCGGACAAATGTTCGGTTAAGACTAGAAGTTCTCCTAAGGTGACAATAAATCAATGGATACTTTCCACAAAAGAAAGTAGTCCTCAAAACCATTAATTATTCGTGTTTATGTATAAAAACAAGAAAATTTGACGATGAAAATAAAATTGAATATA
>NC_136488.1:95444306-95559306 GCF_053919585.1 Euprymna scolopes | reverse complement strand
TGCCTGTAAGTTTAGCACACACACACACACACACACACACACACACACACACACACACACACACACACACACATATATATAAAGTTAGGTATGTTTATATGTTTAGATATTTGTATCTACAAGATTCACTTCAAAACTAATTAACTGATCATTATGAATGCTTTTTACCTCAATGGTAAGCAACTTTCTCTATAACGCATTTAATCATATCTTATCGGCACATTTTTAAAGCCATATGTTCACACTTCTAGTGTTTCCAATGAACTAACTTTATTTCTCTCTCACTTTTTCTTTTAGTCACGTGCCGTCACATCCGTTTCTATCAATCCCCACAACCGAGTAAAAACTAACCTCCACTTCATCAAGTTGACCCTGACTGAATTCTTATTTTCTCTTTTTCTCAATTAACTGTCTTATACATCCAATATTAAACAACTTTTGACAAAAGATTATGAAAGAAATAAAAAACTGTAGAAATAAAAGGAAAAATTTTTTTTTACATAAATAGTGTTGGGACATTAAAAGTCTTTAATGAATCAAAGGTATATATAAAAAAAAACTATTGAAAGTAATTGAAAAAAAGAGTTCAAAACTAATGTGCAAAGAGACGTTGGTGATGATATTTTAGAAATCTTTGTTAAGCATAGATCTCACGAAGCTCGTACCTCAGTATTGTTTGGTCTGCATGAAGTCCTCCTTGTTAGTTGCAGCTATTTGTTAACCTACAAGATTGCAGATTTTTGCCCCCACTACCAAATTCCAGCAATTGCATGCAAAGTTAAAGAAGGTTTGGTTCAAAACACACAAAGGAATGGAAGCCACTCTCACTTCATTGATTTATGGTTCTGTGCCTAGTACATCTTTGCTTGCCACACGCGGAGGCAGAGACAACTAGAAGACAACGAATTCTGAGGCTGACTCCTACTGGATTTTAACCAGAGTCCTGTTAGCTAGATAGCTTTGACACTATTACGTTATTAGGTCTCCTTTTATGGTGAGGAAAGATTGTACATTTGTGGGGGGGGGGTGCTACTAATGAAAAGGTATGAAAGAAAGAAAAAGAAGGGACACATATTTAATACAGTAGTGATGGGATGATTCCAAAACTTTTCCCCCGATTCCAATACAATTATGGATTCTGTTTTAAATTTCTAATTCACCCTAATGCAAGTACTGTATCCAATTCTTTTAAAATTTCTTAATTTTGATTAGATTTGATGCTTTTTAAAATATTCAAAATGACTGCAAATCACCCATATAATGTCCGCATAAATTTTAACATAAAAAGTACAATTGAAAAGGAGTGTATATTACGAGAGTAAATCTTTCTAAATATTTTTCTCCAACTGTTTTTTTTTTTTTGTAATTGAGCATGTTGAGCCTGATCAATACCAGATGGGTGGCCGTGTGGGAATACCAGGTGCTGTATGTAAGAGGACGTAAATACTTCTCTGCAAGAACTGCAAAAGCCTGATGCTGTCATCTCACCTGATACGGATATACAAATGGCTGTGAACCAATTGTGCATTTGATATTCCCATGGCACTTCCTCCTTTGTAGGAAGCTGATACAATCTGCCTAGAATGAGTGGTGATTTAGTATGCTTTGTTTGGTATAATACTCCCTCAATTTCCATGGAGAAAACCTGTAACGCATGATATATAGATGATATTATTGTATTAATTATAATTACACTTTCTTCTATGTCTCACATGCACTAATTGGGTGCAAAGGCCAGAATATAGGGATATATTGCATTCAATGGCAATAAATACTTTGAATTTCTAAAAGCAAATAATCTTGTTTCCAAGTTAATTAGGTTTTAAATGAGAAGAAACTATGCTTAATGAGATGAGGGAATATGAAACCGAAGTGAATATAGTTAACCTAGCTAGCGTCATATAGAATGCAATGATGTCATTTCAGTTTTAAAGTTTTATTTGTTTGCACATTTTTAAATTTAAGGTAAACAACTCCTGTTATATTCATCAGCAGCAGCATTGTATTCGATTTACCATGTTTTACATGCTGGCATGTATTCTTCAATTTCAAATGAGTTACCCCCCCCCCCCTGCTGATTTTTATTTTTCGGTGATTATTTAAAAATGTTTCATATTAGCAGTCGTCAGGGCCGGACTAAATAATTAAAAAAAAAAAAATTTCTAGTTAAATGTGTTATTATATTGCTAATAACATGATATAGCAATAACAAATAAAAACTTGCTAGTCAGGAGCAAAGTTTGATTTGTCAGTATTTTATTGAGATTTTATTTGGACTTTGAAAGTTTGACAAGATAAATTTATATGTTTAATAACAAAAAAATCATCAAAATCTGAACTAATTTCAATCAACTTAATATATTCAAATAGGGGTTTAACCAATGTTGTTGAGCTGGAAGATATAAAGCCCAACGCTAACTATAATTCCAACTCCTAAAACTCTGACTGCAAGATTAACTATGATTCCTAGAATTACAAAATATCCAACTCCGAATCCAACACAGAATATTTTAAAAGTTTCCAATATTCCAAATGTTGATTCTTTGGAGATCAAAATATCTATCTCTAACTCTGACTCCTAACATTCTTTCAAGTCTAACTCTGATTCTGTAAACCTGGGTCTAACTCCAAAATGTTATTACTTTTTAAGCCCATAACTTTAATCATGTAAGCTTTACCATTAATATAATTGTCACTATAACAATATCTTTTGGATTAACCCTGGAGCTTGACCTCTTGAACTTTTGAAAGCGGCACCTGAGAAAGCGTAAACCAAACACATTCATTTTTTGAGTACCTTTGATTTAATAATTAAAAAAAAAAAAATGAAAAAGATTGTTGCAAACTCAATTGAAAGAAATTGTAAACCAGAGCATTTATTTGATTTAATGTATCTAATACAGACCATGGACAACGATAAGTAAGAGTCATTAACCGTTTAAATAGTAATTCCATTAGGAATTCTGGCTAAAATTACATATCTTCTGCTGACAATAAGAATCTGAAGAAATGTAGGGGAAAATAAACAAGAATAAAATTGACAAATTAAAAAAATGCATGAGTGTCAAACTATGAATTAAAAATATCTTTTCGGAAACCGAAGACAAAAGATCTGATGTAGTAGTACGTATATGAACTCGGACAAAAACAACAATTAAGGCAAAAGCATAAAATAAGCCCTTTTCCCCAGGGGTCTGATATTTGACGGAAGAGAGTTGAGTGGCACTACTTCGATGGTAGACTCCCCTGCCCTTTGAACAAGCTCCAGCAGAGCCAACTAGCAACAAGTCCGAGTGCTAGGACCGAAGTTAAGCTGAACGCTCAGAACCGGATCGAAGATGCAATACATGCTACATTTACCTTACTCTAGAGGGCGCTTCTTTTGTTTGGTTTTTGATAAAAAGAAAAGTAAGTTAGTAACATGCTTGCTCCGTCTTAGCATTAAACTCTAAATCTGTATGTGTTTCCATTCTAACGAACATCAAGCCCGACACAACCTTCAATTTGATAGTTAAACAGAGTAAAGGTCAACAAAGTAAAAACCCCAACAGGAAGGTAACGGTGACTTAGTAGTTAACGACACCGACTGATAATCTGGGTGTGCAAAGTTCGAATCCAGTTTATTCCACAGAAACACTTTCAGTTAGAGATGTTGGAAACCTTCATGTGGTCTCGCCCAAAAGTATTCAACATATTTCTAGAAAGAATTCTAACTAGAAAGATATTAGAGAAACGAATGCCAACACAAAAATCATCTGATTCATTCAAAATGAATGAATGATGGTCAGCAAAATCAAGAACATCAACAACTTCTTTTGCATATTCTGCAGAGCTTTGTCACATGCTTGAGAACAGAACCCTCATCTCCAAACGAGTGTTCTGTTATGTCATCACATATGTTGTTTTGGCAGATTATACTAAGATATTTGGTAAAAGAAGATTCAGAGCTAGAGTTTTTCTTTTACAGGGGTATGTCACCATCGTTCCACGAGAGCAGTGTTTGGTAACCTTAAATAGTCACCCCCCCCCCTTGTACTAACCAGGCTCAACATAGTTTAACTTTTGTAATCTTACAAGAACCAGTGTGCTAATGTAATTTCCATTTGCATAAAACAAAACATGATATATCGAAAAAAAATGAACATTAATCTCGATAATGGGCAGTGCTTGAAAAACGACGCAACGTTACACAAAGAGGAGAATAGAAAATCCCATTTTGAGTGTGTGATCGCTTGCAATGACAAAATATGTTAAAAAACTAAATTCTTCTTTTAAAACAAAATCAGTTTGGAAAATAATCATGAACATTTCCTGCAAACATCAAACAGCACAAATAAAACAGCCGTCTGAAAATAACGGCACAATAACTGATAAAAAATCTATAGCAAATCTGCCAACTGAAATATTTTCCCCAAAACTCACAAATCGAAATGACAAACAAGAATGTATAACTGTCAAACAAAACGCACAAAAATATAAATTAAACTTTAAATTAAAACAATATGAAAAATATACAACAGTCTATTTATATTAAGTGAATTAAAAGAAACTCCATAAAAGGATCTTATGATACTCCTATAGAAATGGATTTGGTCCGCTATGATGCTTTAAGTTAATAAATACAGAATTCAACATTTAATGTTGGTTAGTTGTTTTGTTTTACGCCATATCAACACTTTTCAGTTTATTTTAATGCCAAATGCAGTAATTTTAGAAAAAGATATTATGCTTCAAGTTTTTATATCTTCAAATATTTATTCATGGTGTTTGGTTTGGTTGTTTTGTTGAGGAAAATTGTTATTTTTGATTTTATAGAAAATGAAAAAAAAACCCCCAATAACATCAATGTTTGGTGCATTTTAGGCCAGGAAGCCAGTAACTTCAAACAGCCTGATCTGGTAGCAATAAGAATTCAACATTTGAGAAATATTAAATTTTAAAACTTATGTACATCTTTTTTCACTACCAAATTTAAAAGACCTATATTTGAAATATTAGGACGTTTCATCAGAGTCTATTCTAGGCCCAACCGTTTCCCTGAGCTTCATAATTTTTTTTATAGAAATCACTCTAGATGAGGTATGAAGGATAATAGAGCTAAAAAATGATTACTTGAAGATATACTCTGACCAAATAAAAATATTTTAAATCATATTCTGAAATATTTTTTTGAATTGAAAGCCATGCTTAATTTCAGAAGAGTTTTCGGTGAGTAGCTAATCTGTATAAGTCCTTGAGATGAAAAAGAGTTTTCGGTGGGTAGCTGATTTGTATAAGTCTTGAACTTTAAAAGTTTGCAGACAAAAAATCACTCATGTGGATATGAAAAGTTACATGCGGGAATATTAAAAAATGCAATATTTTTATGGAGCAATTCTGCTTTCTGATTGGATTCTAGCACAATGTGACTCCATTTGATTCGTCAGTTCCTATTGCCAGTGTCTATAAGTAGAACCTTCCAATTTTGTTTAATCATACCCTTACATTATATCAAAAAATATTACATCATTCGTTGACATGTATGCAGACAACACAACTATTTATGGCAGAACTTCAAAAGCATTGAAGATCTCTCTCTCTCTCTCTCTCTCTCTCTCTCTCAACTTGGAGCATATGATGCAACGAGGAGAAAAAATCCTAAGACCAAGCTTTTCACTATCAAGATCCGAATCCTTCATTCTTCCTAGTCAAAATGAATTGCTCTCCTCTCGAGGAACCCCCTTCTTTGATAAACTTCTAGGACTGACTTTCATCACAGACTTGAAATGGAAGATTTTCATAAAACCTGTTGCTAAATTTGCTGGGAAAATGGTTGACTCATCCTACAACTCAAGAAGGTACCTTGATGTACTGCTGTCATATCTTGGGAGGTGCCATTTGGAGTACTCTTTCTTGTTGTGACAGAGTACAAAATCGATTTGAAATCTAGTAGGGGAATGATCACTTCTTGTCTCTTCAGACTTTTTCACATAAAAGAGATGTTACTAACCTTTCTCTAATGTATTGTTATGTTCATGGTAGGCGCTCGACTGAGCTCCGATCCTTGCTCCCTCTCCCCTCACCTATAAAACATTTACAGCAAGAACTCGTCCACTTACAACCACAGCAAATATAAAAAATATAATAAAAGAACTTCCTCTAATGTTACAGGTGAAAATATATAGACATCATTGAGCATAAACTAACAGCAACACTTGATGTTGGTCAGTCAACAAATGGCTGATAGGAAGTGGTTTCAGATTTTCTAGAGCAAAAACTAAATGCGTCCTTTTGTTTTGTAAAGAGAAAATTACACAATGACTCTAGCCTGTAAATTTGACAGGATAGAAATCCCAGTTGTAGACGAACATGATTTTTATGAGGATAATATTCAATAGCAAATTGACTTTTATTCTGTACTTAAAACTCTAAAAGACAAACAGAAAATTAAAATTGCTGTGTGCGATTTACCACAAAGTGGATCCAAATGTTTCATGAAAAATTCTATAGGTTATTGATGAACAACAAAAAGTATACCCGTCCCAGGACGGGTATTCTTTTTACATTACTTTTATGTCCTCCTTACGAAGATTAAAACCAAGATGTAATTCTACTAAATCCTATGTCTAAAATATAAAATATAGAAGTGTATTCTTATATATATTTTACCAGGGAAGGGAATGGAAGTGTTCCTGATTCTCTAAGCGCACTCATAAGAGAACTATTAGAGCATAACGCTCTTAAAACTTCAAATATATCCTATTTTTTTAATAATCTTTAAATCCTATGCATAAATTTTTTGGATAACAAAATGAAAGTGATCACAAATATCTAAGTGCACTCCTAACTTAAGGGAACTATGGGAAGAGGGCCAAACTGCCTTTAAAACTTTAAGTATATCCTATTTTGATAAAATTTATATCATATTAGGTTGGCGCAAAAATAATGTCGTTTTTTGACATTTAACTTAAAAAGATCATAACTTCTTTCATAATAAACTTCATTAATCGAAATAAGAACCATAAGAATCGACACATTTTTGCCAACGAGAAGTTTATTTATCCCATTAGCATAGAAATCCAGAGTTCTGGAAGTGATGAAGTCATTGAAGGCTGATTCAGCATCATCTCGGTTTTTGAAGCATTTTTCGCACATAAGTTTGTTGAGATGCTTGAAAAAGTGATAATTGGTGGGCAAGAGGTCCGGTGAATATGGCGGATGAGGCAGTCTTGTAGCTCAATTCGTTCAGCTTCTGCAGGGATAGTTGAGCAACATATGGGCGAGTGTTGTCATAGAGGAGAATTGGTCCCTTCATATTAACAAATCTCGGGCTCATATGTTGGAGCTTCTGATGCATTTCCTCATTTTGTTGACAGTACTTCGCCACTGTAATCGTTTCATTCAGATTCAGAGACTGGCCGCAGACCACCAAACAGTCATCATAACCTTTTTTTGGTGCAATTTTGGTTTCCAGAAGTGTTGTGGACCTTCTCTGGCATCCAACCACTGTGCTGAACATTGCCAGTTGTCAGGGATCCACTTCTCATCACACGTCACAATCCGCTTGAGAAATGGGTCGTTTTTGCTGCACAGAAGGAGCATGGAAAACACTTTAAGACAACGATTATTTTAAATTATTGTTCAATTCATGCAGCACCCATTTATCCAACATTTTTTTACTTCCCTATTTGCTTTAAATGGCGAACAACTGTTGAGTGGTCGACCTCGAGTTCAACAGCAACTTCTCATGTGGTTGTGGTTTTCCGTTTTAACCCGTACATACGTATTTTTTATTTTTTATTTATTAATTATTTATTTTTGTTTTAATTTTCCCTTTTTTTTTCCTATTTGTTTTTACCAATTATCATATAATTTTATATAATTTTATTCTCATATTTATGCGTGTTTATTTTAATATTGTTTTTTTTTTTTTTCCTTCCTGGTGTTTGAATTCGTATTATATTACCCAATGCAAAATAAATAATTAATAAATAAAAAATAAAAAATACGTATGTACGGGTTAAAACGGAAAGCTATCTTTACATAACACCAAAAGATGGAGGAAGAGAGGAAGCATGGCTGTGGAAATCCTTTTACCTGAATACGATGTCCAGCATGTTAAAAACATACCTTTTATTGTAAAAATCTAATGGATAAACATTTGAAGAAGTTGGTGGGGACAGGATATTTTTTATCGAAACATAAATCGTAAAATTGCCACTCATCAATGAAACAGCTGTAATGGAAAAAATCCAGGAAATAAACGAAAGTTATGAAAAGAAAATGTGTCTTTGAATTTTCAGCAAAATTTTGCACTATATATGCTCTGTCCTTATTAAATAGACATATTGAGCTTAACTCAAAATTAACGGTGACTGGCTTTAAAATAACAATCTAGACCCGTTAAACGAAAACGGTATACATTGAAAGTAACGACATTTCGAAAACAAACTTTACAAAAAATTATATATATATATTGAATAATGAATGAATGACAAAAGTCTATATTCCAAATTTCATGATGTTGTCCATCTTACAATTTATTCCTTTAATTCAGTTGACACTTACAATTCAATAAGTGCCAACTGAATTAAAGGAATAAATTGTAAGATGATCAACATCATGAAATTTGGAATATAGACTTTTGTCATTCATTCATTATATGCACTGTAATTACATTGAGCTTCATCAATAAGGATTGGTATATATAAAAAGCATTATAAGTGAATAAAGAATATTCCCATATATATATATACATATATATATATATATATATATATATATATATATATATATGTATATATATATATTTTAATTGTCTCTGAAGAGAACGGTAAATAATGAAGATTCGGTATGCTATAATTAAAACAACCGTTTGTCTTTTTACCCTTCGAAACAGCTGTCAGACTAAGGAGAAAAAAAATATATAATAACATGTCTTAAAAAATAATAAAAACAAAAATTGTGTACTAATAAATAAAAGGTGTTGTTTTTCTGATTATATGTATATATATATATATATATATATATATATATACTCTTGATTTTGAATGTGTGTAAATGTGTGCAACGTTACCGGAGGAGGGTAGTGTAATATTTGTTCTATGGTTATTGTACTATCCTCCCAGGACTTATCTTTTTTTTTTTTTTTTACATGGGCATCACCACTTATCAAGGCCAAGAGACCACTCGAGGATAAGGGTTAAGAGTGTACAGTAGTAAAATTGGACAATATAGTAATCATTAGTAATGGAAATGCAGTAAATTTGTTAACTTAAGTGGAATGGCTCATCAAGAGCTTGTTTACATTGGACTTGAAGACAATCAGCTTGTAGTCAGCTGGGAAGCAGGAAAACGGAAAACAGTTCCACAGGCGTGTACTTCTAAGAAAGAAGCTTTGTTCATGGAATCTACGTTTAGGTTTAGGCATAGATAAAGAGTGGGGGGAATTTTTGATAGTGTTTTCAGCTAGACGAGTGTTTCTTGTGAAAGTTTGGCGAGGGGGGACCATAGATTGAAGCTCAGTCGAGCACTTGCCATGAAAATAACGATAAAGACGAGACAAACTCGCAACATCTCTTCTGTGAAATAGAGGTTGCAGGGAAGAGAAGAGGACATCTACGAGGCTACGAAATCTATTTTGAACTCTATCAAGGCAGGACAAGTCCTTTCTAGCAGCTCCTGCCCAGATGTGGCAACAGTACTCCATCCTTGGACGTACCTGGCTCTTATATAGATAGAGAATTGCATCAGTAGTGAGATATCTACTGGACCGATAGAAGGATCCCAAGGGCCTTGGCAACAGATTTGATGTACGTGTTCCATTTCAGATCTTAAACATTTTTTCTGTTGTTACAAGACAATCTTCCCAGACATTACCTCCTTCTTTCGAAGGTGGGCTGTAGTACAATCTCCTCAGGGATTACCATCTCCTTGGGAGGGGTCAGTGTAATATGTCTGTTTGTTGTAGATACTTGCAAGAATATGTGAATAGGTGGCCTCTACTTTTGTTAGTCCAAATAATACAGATTATGTCTTGTATTTCAAATCTGATCCCATAGCTAAAAACAAATGAAGAAAGAAGAGGGGGGGGGGGGAGACATACGATGTGTCACAAGACGTACATTAATGAATTTATTTAACAGCTGTCAGGTCATTTATGATTAAGTGAGCACTTAATATAATTTCGTATTTGTTGCTGCTCTTTTGACCGGAAGACATACCTGTGGCCGCTGAGTATGGAGGCTTCAACCAGAAACAAACGAAACAACAACAACAATAAAAAAAAAAAAAGTTACTTATAATGCATAAGTCTTTTTTCCCGCCCTCAGTAAATTCATTACTGAAAGCCATATTGTTCACAGCGATGCAACTTCTTCACTTAGTTGCTTGTAAGGTTTCTTTTTGATTTCATTAGATCTCGGGGAAGCTATATAATTAGCGAGAATTATGTACGGAAAGTAATTATTCCTGTCTCGTATCGTTGGAAGAAGGAAGAAAAAAAAAAAAAAAGAAGGAGAAAAGATGTAATAAATTATATTTTTATTATTATTTGCTTTCGGGGGGGAAGATATCAAGTCTTATCAACACAAAGGCGACTAGGGTCAAATATGTGAAATCGTTTGCGGCTGATTGTAGTGTACTAAGACAATGCGTAGACTCTTCATTGTATTAGATGTAACTGAACAATAAAATTAAAAGAACAGTATTAAAGCCAAAATTCTATGCTATTAAATAAAAAAATATTTAACTTTAAGCCTACTATTTTCCACATAAATATTAGTGTTGGGACGATTAATCAAAATTGGAATTGGGAATTGAAAAAAAATCGGAACTTTTTGGAGTATCGGAATCAGAATAATTTGTTCCTGTTTTTGATTACCAGAAACGATTCTTTTAATAGTATTCATTTCTCGTTTTTGTTTAGAACTTAATTTTCTATGGCTCATCTTAATGATGAAATGATAAATATTTATTGATTTTAAATTCTCAGTAAAATTAACATTTATATATCACTTCTACAAGTGCATTTTTATGCTTGCGAAAATATATGCACATATTATATAAATTTTCACAGCAATCACCCCCCCCCCCCAATTAAACTCTATGTTTAGAAATTTGAATCAGAATTGGAATCGGTAATTGTATCGGATTCGGGAATTTAGAACAGAAACAGCAGTTATATCAGAATCGGGAAAAGTATTGGAATCGGCCCATCACTAATAAATATACACATTAGTTCATACTACTAATTGTTCCTCATCTTTTGGCTGACAATCTCTTTATTTCATAAACCCTTATCCTCGAGTGAATATTGGGCTTGATGAATGGTAATCCAGCAGTAACAATAAGAATACAGAAGAACCGTTTAATATTTGTTTTATGTGCATAAATTTATAGTTTATAGGAATAATTTTACTAATCAAATGATTCCATGTGATGTTAAAAACTTATCTCTAAAATGTCTTGAAAATATATTTTGCTCTTTCGCATTGTACTCTTATTATATCTCATTGTATATATGTGCAAAGTAACTGAAAAGCCTTAGTCTCGCCAAAAAGGTAACAACAGCAGAAGAACAAAATAATGCAGTAAAAGAATGGATTCAGTTTATGTTGCACATCAAAAAGCTTTGGATGAACACCATCACTTTCTGAAAAATGATGAGGCGACATGACTTGTGTGAACTTTGACAAGAATGTGCTTCAATGATTGTTCTTCTATACTTGTTACAATTTTGGTAGGAATAACACGACATTTAGAGCAACATCTTTTTGGTAAGAGTAACAAGACGTTTATACAGCAATTTTGGAAAAGGTAACAAGACTTTTATTTAGCCTGCCTTTTTGTTAAGAATAACAAGATTCCAAAACTGACATTTTTAGTAAGGGTATCAAGACTTCCATACTGCCCGTTTTGGTAATAGTAATAGAACTTCCAAAATACCCGTTTTTGTAAGGATAACAAGACTTCCAGACTACCTGTTTTGGTAATGTTAGCAAGACTTCCAGACTACGCGTTTTGATAATGTTAGCAAGACTTCCAGACTACGCGTTTTGGTAATGTTAGCAAGACTTCCAGACTACCCATTTTAGTAAGGATAAAAAAAACTTCCAGACTGCCCTTTTTGTAATGGTAAGAAGACTTCTAGACTGCCTGTTTTGGTAAGGATTAACAAGACTTCCAGACTGCCTGTTTTGGTAAGGTTAACAAGAATTCCAGACTACCCTTTTTGCTAAGGATAACAAGATTTCCAGAATGCCTTTTTTGCTAAGTGTAACAAGACTTTCAGGCTGCCCGTTTTGGTAATAATAAATAGAATTCTGAGACTTCCTTTTTGTAGGTGGTAACAAGACTTCCAAGCTGCCTTTTTTTTGTTAAGGGAAACCCGACTCTTAGACGGCTCTTTTTGGTAAGCTTTTGAACCACCTTGTACATAAAAAGATATCTCTATTTTTAAATTGCTCATGTGTTATAAACCGCTCCATATGTAATTATAATTTGTTCATATCGTTGATTGACACTTTTTCATCTCATTAATCTTCATCATTTAGTTGCAATTTCTCTTTTAGGCGGTTACTCATAAAAAAACAAACAAAGGTGCAAACGAGCGGCCTTACTTTCTTGATAATAGTTTCATATGACGACACTAGTCATTTTGCCCTGTCGACTGACATAACAAAGGAAGGTAGATTCTTTGCTCGTTTAACAGGTTATGTTACCTGCTCTATTTCTAGCAGAGAATAGGTGTGCGCTTTGTGAAATCGATAGCAACACAGACTATGAAATCCATTACAAAGGTAAAATGCCATCGAATCTATTATGTTCAATTACACACTAAATCTGATCTTGTCCAGTAAGCAAATGGCCTTGATAACCTTTCTTCTTTGCCTAAACATTGGCAAAGCGTTTCAAACATGCAAAACATTAGAATATTTCAATTAAAAGTCAAATACGAACAGGCAAAATTATAGAGGAATAAAAGGCGAATCAAATGAGGTATATGGTGTTTAAATAGTTACATCAAATTTAGCTTATATATATATATATATATATATATATATATATATATATATATATATATATATATATATATATATAAGTGTGTGTGTGTATTTCCTTACCAAATAACTCTGTCAATTTTCGGTCTAGAGACTCGAGATTTAACATAAGGGGTATTGAGATTTGGAAAAATCTTTTTAATCGGTTTTCGGCCAGAAATTTAGCTCTCAATGGGTCAAAGTTCAACGATTTGACCTTTGAACACTCTACTAAACGCCTCCGCGAATTTTGGGTCTAAACACTTGAAATTTTAAATATACTTTACTTTGACATGAATAAAACATTTTAATTTTATTTGAGCCCAAAACAATAAATTTTAAGGGATCAAAATCAGGGCCAAAATTGAAAAAATTTGACCTCTGCGGTCTCTACAAAATTACTCAGCCAATTTCTGGTCTAAACATTTGAAATTTTACATAAAGTGTATTCAAACATAGGACAAGCTTTTTAATCGATTTTTGGCCGAAAATTTGGCTGCTAATAAGTCAAAGTTCAAAAGATTTTACCTTTGCGGGCTTTTGCAAACTATTAAGCCAATTTTGGGTCTAAGCATTTGAAATTTTACGTAAAGGGTATTCAGACAGGCAGCAAGCTTTTTAATAAGTTTTTAGGTGAAAATTTACCAAATAACCTTGGTAACTCTTCTTCCTTGCCTCAACATTAACAAAGCCTTTCAAACATGCAAAATATAGGTCTGCAATTTCTGTTGTGCAATATAACAACGTGATTATGTTCAACAAAATCCACAGGTTGTATAGAAATTATGAATCATCATATGTTATTGTGGTGGTTTGTGTGTAATACAAAAGATTATGACAAGCAGGTCTACATCGGTTGTCAAACACAATAATATACCATACATACATACATACATACATACATACATATATATATATATATATATATATATATATATATATATATTTTTATTTATCTATATATCTATAAAAGTGGACGTGTCTGTGTGTTTGTGTATATTTCCCTACGCAATAACTCTGTCAATTTTTAGTCTACAGACTCGAAATTTGATATACAGGGTACTGAGATTTGAGAAAATCTATATGATCGGTTTTCGGCCAGAAATTTGGCCGTTAAGGGGTCAAGGTTCAACGATTTTACCTTTGAGAACGTTTACACACTCCTCCGAGAATTTTGGGTCTAAACACTTGAAATTTTAGATATAGGTTCATTGGATATGCATCTAACTTAATAACTTGATTTGGGCCCCAAACAATAAACGTTAAGGGGTCATAATTACTTATATATGTATTTATTTATATGTGTATTTATATATGTATTGATGTATTTATATATCTATGTGTATATGTATTTATGTATGTATATATTTATGTATATTTATGTATATATATATATATATATATGTATATATATATATATATATATATATATATATATATATATATATATATATTAAATCCCCTAAACAGTGTTTCATGGTAAACAACTGATGATCCCTTAAAAAATAAATTATTAGTACTATAGTAAATTCGAGAGCGAGTTGATGCAGTGATTGCAAGTGATTAAATGACTTACTGACTAGATGGTTTTCTAGCGAATGATAAAAAATATTTTTTTTTGTATAGTGTTAAAGGTTAAAAACTTCAAAGACTATATATATATAATAATTTTTTTTCAGAAATTCCCCTATTCACCAAATTACCATAGGTTTGCAACAACAGATGCCGCATATAAATGTATTGTGTCTACAGCATTAGCCATTCTCTTATGTAACTTTAGACACATTTAATCGTTATAATAAAATCCTACATTGTATCCTAGGAGCGCTATTATCACAATCTCCCCATCTATTGAGAAAGTGGTGACTACTTTTTCCTCTTAATCTAGAGTCCTCATACCGCCACCAGTCAACACCAGGAAATAATATACACATTATACATATACCACCCTGTATATCTTCGTAACTGTCTTAAACTCATGCACAAACCATCCCTTTTACAGTTCCGGCGATTCCTATTGGCTGCAAGTTTACAAATCGCTTATTCAAGAATACACATCTTCTTAAATAAACAAACTCGCTAGACCTTTACAAACATGGCCGCACTCTCTACACCCTGACATTTTTTTAACCTAAAACAAACCAATTGTTTTTTTCCTTTTTTTCGAAATATAATACTTTGTTTACTATTGTCCTGCTTATTACAATTTTTCTGCATAAACAAAAAATAATCTAAGTACAAAATTGGAGTTTTTAGAGAACAGCAAGCGAAAGACTAAAGAAGCAATTATACACGGAGATATATATATGTAGAGAGAGAGAGAGAAAGAAAAAGAAAGAGGGAGATAGAGAGATTGAGAGAGAGAGAGGCGTTTTCATCAATGTAGCGTGTTAAACTGTTGAACTCATTTTACTGGGTTTGCAAAGTCATTCACCTTTTAAACGTGTTATTTTGAAGGACTGTAACGTCATAATTTCACCGTGGGTTAGTCGATTAAAATGTTTACGCTTCCTTCCCCTCCTTTTCCCTTTAGCGTTACAGCTTCCAGCCTGGCTACTGCAAGTAATTTTTTTTTTCGTTTGAACGAGTACTCGCTGCTATTTTCATTTTTCACAGAGGTTTGCTTAATTTGAGAAAAGGATATTTTATGAGGGCTCGCATGGGTAATAACTAATGTTAAATGTTTTGTTTTTATTTATAAATGCAAATAGGTCACAAAGCAAAATACACTTGTATTTTCTTTCAGGTATATATATATGTTGAAAAGTATTTGTGCATACTTTAAACATTTATAACTAATATTAAATGTCTTTGAACGCAAATAGCTCACAAAGCTAAATAATATTTTTTTTCTTTTAATTATATATATTGAAAAATTATAAGAAAATTCTCTTTCTGTTGTCTAAATTTAAAATGGTTTACATTGTTTCAACTTATGAAGTGTTCTATTTATATCGTTTATAATATAAAAAAAATCTGTTTAAAATAAATAATAATTGTTTAATATTCAAAGAAAATATTCTGTTTATGGTGTTTCTTTTTTCCAATACCGTTTACATTTTTTTTTTATTCATTCATAGTTTTTGTGCGTGGGAATCCCGACAGTGATTATCAAAGTTATATTTCGGGCAAATTTTTTTACAACTCCACCTCCACTCACAAAATGTGGTGTCTATTCTGAAAGCCGTTCTTAACATAAGGAGGTTGGCGATTGGGCTACAACAATAACAACAGCCGTACTTTAAATTTTACTGGGGAGGCGGGATGCTACCACCAGGCAATGCTGGTTAACGGATCCTGCTAGTATATATATATATTCATATATATATATATACTTATATGTATATATAGATTTATATTTATATATATATATTTACATCTCGTATATATTTATATATGTATATTTATACGTATAGTTATATATCTATATCTATCTATCTATCTATCTATCTATCTATCTATCCATCTATCTATATATATATATATATACTAGCAAAAGTACCCGTCGTTGACTGGGTTCAAAAACAGCCTACAGAAAATGGACTCTGATTTATGAAAGTATGATAGGTTATGAAAAGGAAGGGTTGTAAAGAGATAGCTTCGAATTTGGGGGTATCAAAACCAAAGCAAAATATGATGAAAGTAAAAATAAAATAGATAAACCCCATAATTTATTATACCATACCTGTTCACACTGAAACACTTATCACAATATTCTGTGGATCTATATTAAAAAAACTTGTTAAACTTTGTGACATATTTCCATTCTATGGAGGTCATGTGCAAACGTACACCCCATAATTTTATTATACCATATTTCTTCAAACTGAAACATAATTATCAAAGTATACTTACGCAGATAGATATAAAAAGTCTTTATTAAAGTTTGTGCCTATTTCCATTCTATGGCGGTCAGGCGTGAACGCAGACCCCACAATTTTATTATACCATCCCTATTTAAGTTAAAACATACTTATCAAAGTATTATTATGTACATCTATATCAAAAACACTTGTAAACTTTTTTTTTAATTTTTAAATTTTTTATTTCCATACTTTGTGGACCAGGCGCGAACGCAGACCCCACAATTTTAATGAATCATCATTATGCCAGATCAAACATACCCATTCCTGTCTTCTATCATTATATGTAATCAGTTTTCTATGATAGTCAACCATATAGGAGCCTATTCATGACCAGACACACATAGACGTTCAGCTTTATATATATATATATATATATATATATATATATATATATATATATACACGGCATAATCGCATTGACACACCGGTTCTTGCCAGATCACCAAAGTTAAGCAACGTTGAGCCTGGCCAGTATCAGATAGATTACTATTTGGAATGGCTAAGCACTGTATGTTCCGTGTCGTGTAGTAGAAATTTCTAGGTTGGTATCTGAGTGCGCATTAATTCACTAAGAAGGATGCCCCCCCCCCGTCTTTGTTAAGACATACATCTAAAAGGAAACTCTGATGTAAAACCTGCGATCTACTGTATACTCTGTCCTGTGGCAGTCATCTGCACCAGCAAAGCTTAGCAGTAATACCAAAAAGAGTGGTTGGTTCTACACAAAGCCTTCACCACTATAAACAATATATGACCAATATTGGATTCCCGAGCAACTTGTTCTGGCGGAAACTTATACATCGAAATCAATGGGAAAGTCCATATATAATACAATATAAGTAGTCTTTTTTTTAAATTAATAAGTATGAAAGTTGGTCCCCTGTTTTGTATTAAGAGTAAAGTCAAAACTCACTCTATTTCAAGTTAATTCAAATTTGCATAACAGATTCACAGCCTTCTTGTATATTGCTTATATCCATACGGTGCCATTCACCAAATGAACTAATTTGCACACTGGTTTTGAAAAAGGACATTTTATCAATTATTATTTGTTATTTTTTTTTAATTTAATTGAATAATTATTTTGATTTTAATATAACAATTATATATGACGATGGCTAAGTGGTTAAATTACAATAACTGGAAACCTGCATATAACAAGTTCGAATCCTTTTCGTTCCACAGAAACACTTCCATTAAAAAAACATCTGACCTTGTATCTAACCTCCTGGACAGAAATTATAACAAATAATTCTTTTTCGCATTTTAGAAAAAAAAAAATTCTAGACAAATATTTAGCATTTGTGTCCAAATATTTCTTTTTTTAGAGGGACAATCTTGATTTTTAACAATTTTTGATCTATTGTTGAATTATAAGGAAAGAGAATATTGATTTATTCTTTTCTTTACTTTACGGTCACAGTTAAAAGATGAACAAATTTGTATTGAAATTTAATGTTAATCAAGATGAGCAAACTTTTTGAGAAAGACTTTTTGTGTGTTTACAACAAAGTTATACATGAAATGTTTATTACTTTAAATTAATGTTTCAATTATTTTAAATATTGAACTTTGCAAAATTATAGCAAGGCCAGCAAAGCCAGTTGGTATTACATAATGGGAAAATATTCTGTGTTTGTTTTGTGCTATGCTGTTGAATTCATCTATCAGCAATTTATAGAACAAAATTTAAAAAAAAAAAAAATGGAGCTCCTGCAGTTTACAGACCGTGCTATTATTTTAGATAAGATTTCCAAGTTAAATTCAATTTTTGCGATATGTTTTGTTTATTAAATTGTTAAAAAAAGTATGGAAGTATGGAAAAGTCCCCCTCCACTCTCATGTCTAGAATAGTTAGCATTGTCAAAATGCTGCCAATACATATGGAATAAGTATCACATCTGTTGCTAAGGTTGCTCGAAAAATATTTGGATCATTCTACTACTCTAGAAAGTACCGGACTCCCGATTAAATCATTTGCTGCTGCCACATTTTGGGAGGGACAGCTCAGGGCAATCTTTCCTGCATTGACAAAATACAAAATCGACTTCATAATCTAGTGGGAGTTGATCTCTTCTCTTCCTGTACCACTACTTTCTCATAGAAGTGACGTTGCGAGGCTTTCTCTATTTCATGGTAGGTGCATAACTCAGCTCCAATCTTTGTCAAACATGCACAGCAAGCTCTCCTCTTTCTACCATTACTGCAAAGAACATTCCTTTCTTCCTTTGTGTACCTATAACAAAACCGAATTTCCATGCACAGAGTTTCTGTCTAAGAACTTTCCATATGTGAAACGCTACACCACATGCATGCTTTCCTTCAGACTGCAACATGGTCGTCTGGAAGTCCAATGTTAGCAAATTCTTACTGAATCATCCTTGTAAGTAATCAGACTTGTTAATTCCATTAATCATTTTCAATCCTCTCATAATATTCTTCATCATTTAACTGAAAATATGTCTATCTCATCAACCATTATCCTCCAGTGGTGACTCATTAGTATGAAAAACTTATGTGCATAATATAAACAAAGATTTGGTACGTTTTTATCTGAGTGGTTCATATGCTTGTGCCTATTTACTTGTTTTCCTATGAAGGCAGAGTTAGACACAATGGTGGTTTTTAATGTAGGGAAGAACCAGTTTCCTGAAAAGGTACATTTTGTATTGTGACAAAAATTGAAATTACCTTTGTCTATAAAATTTTTTCCTGCATTGACTGA
The DNA here is from genome assembly GCF_053919585.1 of Euprymna scolopes. Classification (NCBI taxonomy): domain Eukaryota; kingdom Metazoa; phylum Mollusca; class Cephalopoda; order Sepiida; family Sepiolidae; genus Euprymna; species Euprymna scolopes. The sequence goes on along the minus strand of NC_136488.1, from coordinate 95,539,696 downwards.
TGATAGAACAGATGTAGTATACTTCGTTTTGACCTTAGTCAAACTTTGCCCTATTTTTGTGTTTGTTGTTGTTTTTAAAGATTTTTTTCTTTGTCAAATTTTGGTTAATATATTTTGTAGCTAAAAGTTGGAAGGTAACGATGACTAAGTGGTTAATGACTAGGGCTATGACAACAGCATATTCTTTTCATTGTTTTGACTCTCGAGTGTTTATCTATTGATATCTTATATGCTTTTATATAGAGTGATGTCGTTCTTGGTTTATTAACTGTGTCTAACTGTGTCGGTAATTTACTCAAGCGTCAAAACAATGATAAAAACATTCTGTTGTCATAGCCCTATTAATGACATAGACTGATAACTGAGGTATGCCAAGTTTGGATCCAATTATTCCATACAAACATTTTCACTTAGGATGTTGGCAACCTTCATGTGGTCCATTCTGTAAGTATCCTATGTCTTTCTAGAAAATAATTCTTATCAGAAAGTTATTGATGTAACTAATGCCAGATAATATACTCATCCAATTTAAGCAAAGTGAATGAAAAAAGCTAAAAATTATGTAATCAAATAACTGGAAAAATCAGTTGTCTTCTTCTGCTTGTTTACACATACAAAGAAAACTGTATTAATACTACTAGTGCATCTGATTTTTATCTTTTGACTAACTTGTATTTGTATTGGCAAGGTTACAGTCATGCTGACTGAGGGAGAATAAGAGGAAATCATTATACAGAAGAACATTATATAATGAAAAGAAGAACCATGGAATTTCTCGCCAGTTTCCAATAATTATGGTATAGCAGAAAAAACTAATCCCACCCTGAATGGCAGCAATGGTAAATAAATCTATATCGATAATAAATACAATCATCATCATCATCATCATCATCATCATTAGTTTAATGTTTAATGTGCTGGACGGCTTTTAGAAATCGATTTCCAAACTAGCCTATCTTTAGCCAGATCTTAATTTATCCATCTTTCTCTCAAATCAATTTTTATGATTTCGTTCCATGTTTTCATTTTTCTTACCCGGTCAACTGACCCTGCTGTCTCAACTGTTCTATATCTACTAACCCAAGAACTCTCCTCAATTCTATCATCATATTCGATCTAACATCTGCTGTACAATTTCTAGAAATTGACTTTCAAACTAACTTATCTCTGATCAGATTTTTCACAAACCCTAATCCTGATCACTTTCTCTCATGTTTTCCTTGGTATTTCAACTATTCTATATCTACTAATCCAAGAATTGTCATCAATTTTATCAACACGATCATACCATCAAATTTTGATGACATTTTCCTATACTGTTCATATTCCATCAGATCTAAGCCTGTGTTTAAGACTCACATTACACATGCGTCATATCATTCTCGTATAACTTCTCTCCAAGCAACGAATATCCTCAGCCATCATTGCCCAGGTTTTACTTCCATACATCATGACACTTCGTACATATGCCTGATAGACTCTTCCTTTGATTGAAAATGGTCACTCTACTGGTTAGTAATGGCAGAAGTTCTCTGAACAATCCATCCACTCCTAGCTATTGTAAGCACACTAACATTTGATCATCCATGTGCTTCCATGGCATCACCAAGTTAAGACTTATGAACAACTTTAATTAGCAGCATCATTTAAATATACTTTCTCCACATCTCACTTCTCATCTATCTCTCTTATTTACGCTTCTTGCACATAAACTGGTTATCATCTCTCAACCTTCCTGTAATTCCACTGCACTTTTTGTGTATTTAATATTTACAAGTACAACAAACAATAAATCTAAGTAAATGTATCCAAATAACTATTCGAACTCAAAAGTAGATCCCGGTATGACCGTAAACTACATCCGGAGGTTAGGCTGTAATTTTTGACATTTTTGAAGTGTTAATGTATCTGTTAGTTAATTTTAGATCCAATCTGATCTAGAGTGATATTACCTATCATATGGTTCTAATTTGGAATTTTTTGGGAGCATGGGGTCATCTCTTAATTGACATTACTCACCGGTCCAATCTAATCCGAAATTGTAGTACCTATCAGGTATTAATATTTATCACAGACTTCACAAATATTTACTAGTTCACTTACTCCACACCCTGAGCAGTCAGCATGTCTACCTTAAATAGTCTCCACTTCCTATATATTTATTCAAGAGAAGTAACTCATTTATTCATCTGATATTAACTTTCTTACCAAAACAGATGTTTCATCGATTTGTATTTTGTTAAGATTAATACAGGTCAAACAATTGAACTTTTCTCAAGACTGAAAATATTTTGTGCTTATAATTGACATTTGTAAAAAAAAAAAAAAAATAATATTAGTGCCCATCATTAACAATTTGTAAAAAAAAAAAAAATTTTTTTAAAGGGTGTCAATAATTGACAATTTGTAAAAAAATAAATAGTGCCCATAATCGACAATTTGTAAGAAAAAAAATTCGTGCCAATAATTGACACTTTTTAAAAAGAATTGAGTGTTAATAATTGACAATTTGAAACAGAACGTTTGGTGTACATGATTAAGAACTTCTAAAAGAAATTTTAGTGCCTATCATTAACAATGTATAAAAACAAATAGGCACATAATTGACACTTTGTAAAAAGAATGGTTGCTCATAATTAACATTTTCTAAAGAATTTGATGACCGGAATTGATATTAAAAAAAAAAAAATAGTCCCCATAATTGACATTTATAAAAAAAATTCCAAGTATATTATTCATCTAAGTATATTATCTCCCTCTCTCCCTCTGTCTGGGTTTAATAGATGACATAATTATTTTGCACCATCATTCACTGTGCACAGTTATCCCCCATCTCTTTAATGGATGACATAATAATTTAGTGACCTCATCAGTTTACTGTTGCAATCTTCTTGTGACGTCATTCACTGTGCATGGAAGCAAACAACAAGCGAACAAGATAAGGAACAAAACCTATTAAATAATATATGGATTCATATCATTTAGAAATGTAAATTACTTTTGGACAAGCCAATCTTCAAGACTGGTCAGCTGTAGTGTCTGTCATTATGCTAGAGAAGTAAAGGTCATTGTATTAGATATTAACAAAGTCTGAATTTGTGTGCACGACACATGTAAGACTTATGGCAGAGATTAATAAAATCTTCAAAATGCATTTCTGGGTCTTCAGTTGTAATGGCCTGCTTCTAATAATTTCCTATTGGAGACTTGATAATTTTGCCAGGATTTTACTTATAATGATACCTATAATAATATTGACTTCTGATCGTCTGATCGTGTGCGTGAATTGACATCTCTCTCTGCTTGTCTGTCTGTCTCTCTTTCTTTCTTTCGCTCTCTAGAGAGAGAGTGAGAGAGAGAGAGATTGAAAATCAGTTAAATGCCGAGAGAAGGTTTTCACCTGTTCCAGAAAAAATATTAAAAATCCATGATGCCAGAATTAGTGCCATATGATAAAAGTGTACCTCTATCTCTCTCATAGAAAGATTCCCAAGAAGGTCGAAACTTACATTGAACTTATTTAAGTAAGTTAAACAGACAGAGTTATTTCGTTTGATTGGAGATCATGGGGGATAAGGCGTTCAACTGCAGTTCCAATATTTTATGCCATCGAGGGTTAAAATCTCACACTAGATGATGATGATTATTATTATTATTATTATTATTATTATTATTATTATTATTATTGCTAATATTATTGCTATTACTTACTTATTTATTTATTTTTTAGGTTTTTGTGAGAGCATTCCAGTTATTTTTAGCCAATATCAATCGTCACCATAAACCTGAATGATTTTTTAAAAAATAAAAATGGATAAAAAAATATTTAATAGACATTAGACAATATCAGAATTTTGTTTTCTACTGTACATAAAAAAGAAGTTTATTGCATTTGATTATTCAAATATTAATAGCAACAGATGGTAAGCTTTTAAAAAGCACAAGTACCGTTTTATTATTTGGATTTTTGGACCACTATTCTCATCTTGAATATTATTCTCACAACGTTTCAACTAATGTAACCTTGGGAATCTTTCTGTCAAACTCAAGAATTTGTACAGAATCTCGAACAGAACTATCTATTAAAACCACGGGGGTAGCTTTTTTTTTTTTTACTTGGGACTTACCCTATCAAGGCCTGAAGGCCACTTAAGGATAAGTGTTAATGAATGTAAAGTGGTAGTGTAGTAACCGTTAATGGTGTAAATTGAGTAAAATTTGATTATTTATGGGAACGACTCAACAAGAACTTGTTTACATTGGATTTGAAGGCTACCATATTGTATTCAACCGGGAAGCAGGACAGCAGAACAGTGTTCCATAGGCGGACAGTTCTGGGAAAGAAGCTTTGTTCATGGAATCTACGTTCAGATTTAGGCACAGATAGAGAGAGAGAGGGAAATCATATATAGTGGTTGTAGCTAGTCGGGTGTTTTTATGAAAGTTTGGCAAGGAGAGATTGAAGTTCAGTCGAGCACTTGCCATGAAAATAGCGATAGAGTAGAGACAGGCGTGCAACGTCTCTTGCTCTCATTTTGTTAATCATAACCGGATAGAAGACTTAAGTAATTTATAATTGTATTCTTAGTATCGTCAGCATTGAAGTTTTAACCTTCAATCTCCAGAGGACTAGTTGAAAGTAACATCAGTTGAAACGTTGTGAGAATAACAATAAAGATGAGAATAGTAGTCCAAATAATACAAATAATTATCAATCCTCATCTAAAAAGTTCCGAAACACAATTACCCTTGTTCGTTTTCTTCTGTCACTGGAGACAATGGATACCTTCTGAAAAGGTGCCTTCATGATGAGGAATTTATAATGAAACAAAGGTTGCTTGATCCCAGCTGTACCTCTTCTGACCAACATTATTTAAGTGCAGTAGCAATACAATATAGTTAGACTGTTCTTCAATCCACATAGTCCATCCACTTCATCAACGGAAACTGCTTGTCGTATTTTTGTAGTCGCAGTTATGATCTGGCAGCCAAAGTTTCTATCTTTATCTCTCTGTAGTTATAAAAGTTTCTTCTTCTTCTTTGCACAGAATTTATTTCCTAGAGCAAAATAGATTTTTTTGTTTAACTGCTAGAATGTCTTGGAAATGGGAGCCCATGTTACGTTTTTCAGGGTGTTCACAAAAAGTAGAATCTCATTTTTGGGTTGAGGTTTGGAGGAATTTAGCGGTGACCGAACAAGATCTCAGTGGACAAAAACACACAAAAATAATTCAAACATCTGAGGAAAAGGCTCCAGAGAAAGAGATTTGCTTCTAATAAAGAAGTGATATAGGCAATTGATGTATATTCTAATACTGAAAACAAATTCTACAAAAAGGCATTGAACTTTTAGAGAAATGTAGGAATCATGATATCACCTCAGGCGGAGACTATGTTCAATAAAGTAAAATTTTGCTGAAAAGGTTGTTTTATGAGTTGGGCCCAGGACTTATTGCATGATATGTTATTTCCATAATGAGACGTTTTCTTTCTTTTTATTTTCCTTTTTTCTTTCTATACCGATTTATACGTTTTTATTCGTTTTGTTATTTTTTTTCTTTTCTAAAATGGTTTAATTTATTTCTTATATTTCTTTTTAAAACTTTGTCAATAAAGATGATAAAATTAATTTAACGAACAGAATGGTTTTGCACCACTTTTATATCCCCTTATGAAGATTAAAATCAAGATGTAATGATACTAAACCACATGTCTAAAATCCTTATTCCAATTTTGATCCAAATACATTACATGATTTTGATTTTAGAAAATATCTCCAATTTAAGGCTTAAGCTTAAGAGGTCTTTAGAAGAAATTGGAATGCAGGAAATTTTACTCATTGGTGTCGGCATGTTTATGAATCATAAAATATTTTAAACTTTTAAATAGGAGGTTGTGTCCGTAATATATTTCCTCAGACTTAAAGAAAAAAAAAATACTTCAAAGAAACTATGAATTGGCGAATAGTTATTAATTGATGGCTAAAGCTTATTGTTAAAATTTCATAAAAATTGGAACTATATGAATTTTTATTACTCCATTTAAATAAAACTCAATTAAACTAAATATAGCATACATTACATATTCCAAAATGCATAATGATTGGTTAATTAGTTTAGCAGTGAATCCTTTGCTCTCTCTCTCTCTCTCTCTCTCTCTCTCTCTCTCTCTCTCTCTATATATATATATATATATATATATATATATATATATATATATATATATATATATACTAGCAAAAGTACCCGTCGTTGACTGAGTTCAAAAACAACCTACAGAAAATGGACTCTGATTTATGAAAGTACGATAGGTTTTACAAAGGAAGTGTTGTAAAGAGATAGCTTCGAATTTGGAGGTATGAAAATCAAAGCAAAATATGATGAAAGTAAAAATAAAATAGATAAACCCCATAATTTATTATACCATACCTGTTCACACTGAAACACTTATCACAATATTCTGTGGATCTTTATTAAAAAACCTTGTTAAACTTTGTGACATAAGTCCATTCTTTGGGGGTCAGGTGCGAACGAACACCCCATAATTTTATTATACCAGATTTCTTCAAACTGAAACATAATTATCAAAGTATACTTACGCAGATAGATATAAAACGTCTTTATTAAAGTTTGTGCCTATTTCCATTCTATGGAGGCCAGGTGCGAAGGCAGACCCCACAATTTTATTATACCATCCCTATTTAAGTTAAAACATACTTACCAAAGTATTCTTATGTACATCTATATCAAAAAAACTTGTAAACGTTTTCTTTTTTAATTTTTTATTTCTATACTTTGTGGACCAGGCGCGAACGCAGACCCCACAATTTGTATGAACCACCGTTCTGCCAGATCAAACATACCCATCCCTGTGTCTCAATACATCTTCTATCATTATATGTAATCAGTTTTTTAAAATAGTCAACCATATAGGAGCCTATTCGTGACCACACACACACAAACACAACTTTATATTATATATATATATATATATATATATATATATATATATATATATATATATATATATATATATAATTTTTATGTACTTAGAGATTAATGGGAACACTGCTGAAGCATATTTTTTTTTCTCCATCAAATTTTGACAAAGGCTGTACTACAAAAAAAAATATCAAAAATTATATGATGTTATATTCCTATGAGTTCAGCTAATAAATAATTAATACGTGCGTATGTCCCTGCATTTTGTCATGTGTGGGTTGGTCTGCATTATTGTGAAGTGATTAAAAAACAGGAATAGACCTTGGGAGTTGGCTGGAAAGAAAAGGAAAAAAACAAGTTTGGGAATAAAAAAATTTAAAAAAATGAAGGTTACTTGAAGAAATAAAAGCTAAGTTGCGGTTTGTTATTTTTGGGGGAACCGAACAATATAATGTTTGTTTAAGGCTTGTCTTCTTTGTGAGAGCGAAGACTGACCTTCAACACAAAATAAGGACAACAAATTGTTCCCTCCTTTAATGACGACAGTTTATCAAAACAATATCCCGCAGCCATTGCATGTAGGACACATGAAAAATAAAAGAAAGAAGAATTGACAAATATTTTTTTTATATAATAAAGCATACATACATACATATGTACCACACACAACCATATATATATGTGTGTGTGTGTGTGTGTGTGTGTGTGTGTGTGTGTGTGTGTGTGTGTGTGTGTGTGTGTGTGTGGTATCCAAAAAGTCACTGAAGGGTTGAAAATCTTTGTCATTTTACAATTAATGATTATTTTTTTATATTTCAGGTATTTTCAACATAATATTTTGGAAATTAATTTTTGATAAGTATAGCATTGAACAACGTATACAGGTTGTGAAATTGTTTTACCAAAATCAGGGGTCAATTGTTTTGACTCAAAGAGCTTATCGACTGCATTTTCATGCAAGAGATAGCCCAAGTCACAACACAATGTTAATAAACACCAAACCCTGCAAGAATTGAAGGTAAACATCAAGAACGAAATAAGGGAGTTAAATCGCGATCCAGAGATTCTGCAATCTGTCATAAATAATGTTTTAAGAAAGAGCACAAATATTTGAGGCCGAAAATGGGCAACATTTAGAAGACATTATTTTTCATAAATAAAATTGTTTGAATTTTGCATCTTTTAAAATAATTTTCCCGATGTCTTATTTAAATTGTGTTAAAATTACAGAAAGATATCATCAAAAATAAAATCATCAAAAATAAAAAAAATCTATTAAAATCCTTCAGTGCCTTTTTAGACACCCTATATATATATATATATATATATATATATATATATATATATATATATATATATATATATATATATATGAATGAAGAGAATAATGGAAATAGTATTCCGACAAAATAGAAAAAACCTAGTTATGTGATCATCAATGTTTCATCTTTATTTCGAGACTTCCTCCTTATGAATGAGATTAAGAAAACAAAAACATCAGTACAAATATTTGAAAATTTTTCATGTGCAATGTGTGACGCTGTTCTATTTCAGAAACGGGAAAATACGTTAGAAATTCAAAAAAGAAGGGGAGTTTGCGTTGTTAAATAATTTTGTGCATTGCACTACCGATGCCAGATATTATGGGATGCATCGATAGTGCAACACACAAAATTGCACAGGTCATATCCAACATTTTGACTCCACTACTAGGCACTATCAGCACCTCCCACATAAAGAACTCCGGAGATTTACTCAACAAGATAAAAAAAATCATTAATGCACATAACAAAACTATACACAGCTTAGATATAACATGATTATATACTAATGTGTAGGGAAAATTTTGCTAAGGGTGGCATGTGCGGACTCGAAACCCAACCGACGGAACACAGAAAGGCGACAAATCATCAGGTTTGATCGCGTCTTAATTTGCATGAATGATACAATATAAGACCGGCAGTGAAGAGTCGAGTGAAGTTGAGTTCTCGAGAACCGGACTGAACGTGGTTAGAGCGGAGAATGTCGCCGAGAATCCAGTCCAGTTTTTTTTACTATTAAAAAAATTAAATACTTACATTTACTCCATAAACACCTAAAAAAATCAAACATTAACTTACCTTTTCCTTCCGACACTTTTATAAAAATTATTAGACTTATTAACTGACATAACTTATTTTCAATTCAATAACAATTTATACAAGCAAAATTTCGTTCTTACTACAGGTAACCCTCTCAGTGGAGTATTGGCCTGCTTTTAAACACGCACACACACACACACACACAAAAAAAAAAAGAAAAAAGAAACTAGCTTTTTCTTGCAGACTGGCCGACTTTCGCGTATGCAAATATCTTAATTTTTCCTTTTTGCATTTTTTTTTACAGTATATATTTAGATAAAAAAATTTTATGATCTAAAAATTTCTCTGTCGATAGTCTGCATGATTTTCGTTTTTTCGGTAAAACAACGAGAAAAGAGAAACAAAAATATATCAACTCTATGAAGGATTGAAACCACATTCACTCCATTATGAAAATTCAGGAAAACAACCTGAATACTCGACTAGATTTTACTACTAAAAGAGATTTGAATTCGTTTTATTCTTCCAAATTATTCTTGACTCAAAATTCTTCATATTTTTTTTTCTTCTTGACAGAGTTAAAATAAATTCCCAATTGTCTTTTGTTCTCTGTGGAAAATTGAATATTTTTTCCGTTAAAACCACGTGACTTTTTCTTTTGTGTGAATATTAATTTAGCATATCTTCTCCGTAAAGTCGCGGTTTTTCTGTCTATAATTTCATAGACCCAGATTTTTCTTGTGGATCTATTTATTTTTCAAGATGGAAGAGCTTTCAAGGCAACTAGTTGAAATGATACATTTACAGCAGACTCAGACTTTGAAATTACAAAAACAAAGAGAAGAAAAAAGAGAAATAGAAAGAAAAGAAGAAAGAGAAAGAAAAGAAGCAAGGAGAGAAAGAGAAAGAAGAGGAAAGAAGGCAATTCAGTGAAAAAAATACTGGAAATACAGACAAAGAAAAATTTGGAATTACTAACTAAAGTAATAGCGAAGAAAGACAACAATGAATCAAACCAGAATGTTTTTTCCCAAACCGCAATCTGGTCAGCATTAATCATTTCACTATGATCCTGAAGAGAAGTGGACTTTTGAAGCCTATTTTCACAGATTTGGTGACGTATTCAGGATTGATTGTAAGTTATGGAACGAGCAGATGAAGGTTTCTCTTTTATTCCAAAAATCGGGAGCTGCAGAACATAAGTTCGTGAACTACATCATCCCTGAACAGACGAGTGAATTGTCCTTCGACGAGACAGTGAAATCTTTGATGGAATTATACTGTCCCAAAATCAGCTTATTCCATAAAAGATGGAGATGCATCAACCTGACATGCAAAGAAGACCAAGATTACACCACATTTGCTTCAGTCGTGAACAGACACTGTGATGACTTTGGACTATTCTCGTTGATGGCTGACAACTTTAAGGTCCTGATTTTCATTCAAGATTTAGTGTCAACCAAGGATGCTTAACTCAGACCCTGGGCACTAAACAGATTGGAGAAGGAACCAAATATTACCCTTCAACAATTGGCTGAGGAATGCTAAAACATAATTTCTGAGAAGCAAGACTCCAAAAATATAGAAGAAGCAGGTGTAGCACACATTAGAAAGGTACGAAATAACAAAAAATCTTACCCTCCAAACAGTCAAGTGAAAGCCAAACATAACCCTCTAGAAAAATCCCAAAATAAGCCTGAATTACTCTCTTATCCATGCAAAGGATGTGGAGAACTCCACTGCTAGACCGATTGTCTATACTGATCCCGGAAATGTGATCGGTGCAGACGCAGTGGACACAAAGCCTCACATTGCAGAGCAAAAGAACCCCGCAGGAACTATGAGAAAACAATGAAGACTCAAGCAGAGGAAGAAAATGTACAGAAGTACATGATGGTAAAAATTGGGGACAAGAATGTAAGCCTTCAACTTGACAGTGGATCGAATTTCTCAATCATAAACCACCATACTTGGTGCAAAATTGGAAATCTGAAGATGATGAGAATCAAGAAAGTTGCTTGTTCAATAATTGGAGAAAGAATACGATTTGAAGGTGAGGTTACCACTAGCATAACGTTGAAGGGAAAAACACTGAATCTCAACATGTTTGTATTAAAAAACACTAATAACTTTTTTGGGACAGATTGGATTACAAAAATTTGAAATCTGTGACTTGCCCATTAGTGATTTTTGTCAAAAAGTGGACACCTTTAAAACCGAAGCTGAAAAACTAAAGAAAGGCCTGAATGAGTGGTTCCCCAAGTTTTTTTTCGGACAAACTAGGCCACTGTACAAAAATAGAGGTGAAGTTGAAGTTACAACACAATGCCCACCAGTCTTCAAAAAGAAACGCAGCATACCGTTTACCTCTATACAAAAGATTGACATAGAACTAGACAGACTCGCCAAAGCAGGAATTTTAACCCCAGTTGACTACAGCGAGTAGGTTGCCCCCACTGTGTATGTAAAGAAAAAAATCGAAGGATATCAGTCTGCACAGACTTCTTGACCAGGTTGAATGCAGCACTTAAGGATCATCATTACCCACTACCCAGCCCTGAGGAAGTTTTTATGAAACTAAATGGAGGGAAAATATTCTCAAAAATAGATCTGAGCGAAGTGTACCTACATATTTCCAAATTAACTTCGTGATTAAAAAAAAATTAGAGTTACTTCCTATTAGTACAGAATCTAGCTATAAAAAACGACCACCCTAGTCCTCCCGCTGATAAAATCTGTGCAGGTTTGGGGTAAAAAAAATGAGTATTCTTTTTTCTAAATTTTAGATATTATTCATCCAGGGCAGCACCGATCAAGAAAATACCAACTTTGTGAGCATTTGTTTTGTCATATTAACTTTTAGCCGGACATACACACATACACACGGACAGCTGCCCCTCATATTATAGATGTATGTAACATAGTCCACGCGAGCGCATAGAAAGTATTAGCAGCAGCGAAGGATAGCCAGCATGTGAAGAGATTAGCATCATCATCATCATCATCAGCAGCAGCAGCAGCAACAATAGCTTAAAAATGTGCACATGCAAATTGGGAAATGTGCGTAATAAGATGAAGGGGAAAAAAAGGAGAATATTCTTTGTTTACTTCCTTTAAAGAACTTTTGAGTGTTTCAACGCAATGTTCAGCTTGACTATTTGGTCTTGGATAGTATGTGGCTGTTAATATTTGTTCTATATTATATTGCTTTCACAGTTTCTGAAGTAATCCGATGTGAATTCCAGTTTAAAATCAAATTTCTGAAAGCTGTCCAATGCATACCAGCATGTAAAACAGGCATTAAACGGATGATGATGATGATGATGATGATGATGATGATGATGATGATGATGATGATTTACAATAAAAAGTATATAAAAAACAAAAATTTCCCACTTCTGCAACAAACTAATATTTGATCTTCAGTGACTTTGATTTTAAGCAAAAAATATACATTTACAACAAATTTATAAAAAAAAAAAAAGAAAAAATAATCATAAAATTCATCCTTTTCCGAATCGTTTTTTAGGGAGAAGGGGGAGTCGATGGTCATCCAATCTTGTCAAAAACTGATAGACTTGCCTTATGCTAGACATCTTCACCAAAATACAACATTCACTCGGTGACTTGATCTCACTTAGATGATCTCTAATTCGTTTAAAAAAAGATTTTATTTATAAAAATCATCGTGCAGAGTTGGAGACCATTTTACAGATATTTATTTATTTATTTGCGGACTGTTATCCTCATCTTTATAGTTGTTGTTTCACAATGTTTCGGTCAACTATTCCTCTGGCCTTTGTCAGGTGGTTAACCACGATGCGATAGAAATGCTGAGTCTCTTAACTGTATCTTCAGTAATTACAAAACGTGACGAGACAATAACAACTATGGAAGGCAGTAATTACTTAGGATACAGTTAATAGAGCATTCCTATCCCGTCATGGTTAACTACCTGATGAAAGCCAGAGGAATAGTTGACCGAAACATCGTGAAACAGCAAATATAAAGAGGAGGATAAGTCTGTAAATAAATAAATAAATAAATAAATAAATTATTCATCTTAAAGGATTCCAATAATAAAATAATTTTACAGATATTCAAAAAATATAAAAATAAAATCTTCAACAACTTTATGTGAACAAACTTATAGAATATTGTTTATGTTTACACTGGTATTTTTTCATGTTAACTAATAACGTTTACTTTTTACTTTTTTTTCAAGCCGTATTGCAAAGGCTCTAAAAAGCCAGCTTCAGTAGCCTTTAAGTCAGTCGTTATTTTATGATATTTATTCTTTTCAATGTATTGCAGTGGACAAAGAATGGAATGGCATTTATTTACTCACTTTTGAGTTGTAAAACGAATATAAATGGAATATGAACTATGAGATTTTTAAATGCTTTTTTTTTTTTACTTGGACTTTTGTTTTTCTAGCTTAACAATGTTTTTATTATTGTCTGATAATTAGAAACATAATTGAAGTTAGAAAAGAATTTAAAGCATCTTTCTGACGAGCAGCTAATTTTATGATTCTTTTTTTTTAGATCGCTGTCAAGATCAGGGATATAGAATTGGAGTCAGAGCAAATTGATTGCTTTAGAAGAATTTTTATTATGGAAATCACTCCAGGCAGAGTGTGAAACCACTTGATGTAAGTTGATAACAAGAATGAAAGATGATTATTAAAAAGACAGGAGATTCCTATTGACCTTTGTCTTGAAAAGACCAAGGTTATAAGTTGGAGGAAAACAAGCTTGCAGTTCTTGGAAAGAGGTTATTGGAAGAGAAAGCTGTATGAGATATCAAAACAGCGAATTGATGGAGATCACTAGAGTAACAATCAAACGAGCTGAAACAAAAGAAGCAGGGAATAGATCAGACAATTCTGAAGAACACATGTCATAATAGTATTCATTAGCAAAAACTGAAGCTAGCAATATGACATATTTGAGAGAGAGAGAGAGAGAGAGAGAGAGAGAGAGAGAGGGGGAGGGGAGAGAGAAAGAGACTGCAGAGAAGAAGAAAGAATGGCGGCTAATCAAATTACAGATACGTTTATGTTTCTGCACTTTATCAAAAAACTTTCAAATGGGACAGAGATGGAGATTCACAAGCCCAAATATTACAACAATACTCCATACATTGTCTAATAAAAAATAGCCTAGAGCGTGAAAAAGTGTTCAGAGCGACAGAGAAAAAGCAATGAATCTAATATATAGACTCTGAGAAAGATTTGTGAGAAAGAGAGATCTAAAAGTTTCAGAGTCAATTTTTTCTAAAAAGAAAAGTCAAGTCTAAAATTTCTCCATAGTGCAATTAATAGAGATAGTAGTATGGTTTTGGCTTCAGACAGACAAATCTGAGTTGATAATAGAAGTAATAGTATATTTTTGCAGTTTTGACTTCAGAGTGATACATATCAAATCTCCATTATTAATAGAAGTAATAGTATAGTTTTGGCTTTAGAGAGACACATACCAAATCTCCAGTATTGATAGAAGTAATAGTATAGTTGCTACTTCAGGCAAACAAATACCAAATATCCTTTAGTAATAGTTCTGCTGTCATATCTGGGCTAGTGCCGCTCAAAGCATTCTTTCCTGTCTTGAGTACAAAATTGAATCTGCAATCTAGTGGGGAATGTTTTCTTCTTATCCTCACAGCCTTTTTTCACACAAGTGATGTTGCTGGCTTCTCTCTGCTGTACAGTTATGTAGAGTTGTAAGCTATGTTTAGTTTCAGTACAGTTTCTGATGGTTAGTTGTTCTACACAAGTCCTGGAGGTGACTGGTTCTCAGTAGACAGCACAGTTTCCGATGGTTAGTTGTTCTACACAAGCCCTGGAGGTGACTGGTTCTCAGTAGACAGCACAGTTTCCGATGGTTAGTTGTTCTACACAAGTCCTGGAGGTGACTGGTTTTCAGTAGACAGCACAGTTTCCGATGGTTACTTAGTTGTTCTACACAAGTCCTGGAGGTGACTGGTTTTCAGTAGACAGAACAAAAGATTCTTCACGTGTTGACATGAAGAAAACATATGTGAAGTTGCTACAGAAAAAGGTTTAATTTTTATGGAGCAATCCTGGTTTCTGATTGGTTGGTAGCAGAACGTGAATTAATTTGATTCGTCAGTTTCTAGCAGTATCGTTTATAAATAGAATCTACCGACTGTGCAGGATCATACCCCATATACTTAAAAAATATTGCCCCCCCTATTTTTTATAATAGGGAAGTCCTTTTGGTCCATACCACTCAAAAATAAATATATATTTTTAAAAGGCAAAATGCATGTGCACATCTTTAGTATGTCCGGCAAAGACTTTTTTCGCCATGTTTCTCGGGGGGGGGGGGGTTACTATGTCTTAGAACTGTTTATATACCCCCTAGATAATAATATCTATGATTTGCAAACGCACATCGTGTCTAGATTCATTTTGATCGACTTTTATAAAATTTGCGCTTTTTTGCTGTGTCGCGTGTTTGTTCAGCTTTTTAGTATAAATAAAGTGAAACTAACTGTAACGAAATCAGTTCCTCGGCAATCACGCCGGGGATGTCCAGAAAGCAAATCAGCTTTGATCAATGCAGTGAAAACCGTCATATCAGACAATTGCTTTTCAAATGGACACCCCCATTTTTTTATGGGGAGCTGATTTTCACCCACCCCCAACATCTTGGGGAAACAAACAGCCAAAGTTGGAGAAAGAAAAATAGCCTCGTAGCAAAAGTTAACTGCGGGATATTTTTGATCTTATTAAATTCGCGCACCTGTCAATTAAATTTAAGTGTTAAATTAAAACACATTTCTGTTACTCTCCCCTCGTGGGCAAGCGGGTAACATATCCGGATTTTTTTCCACCTTTGGCTCAAGGTTCTGGGTTCGATCCTACCTACCTACCAAAACTTTTCTTTTCTTTTATCACACAGGTGACGCCGGGCAGTTCGATGTTTTTGTTTTGTTTTGTTTTTCTGATTTTTTAAAGAAGTTTAACATCATTTTTTTTTGTTTTGACCTACCCGCCTCCCAACACACACACACCTCCAAACACCCGGGCAACGCCGGGCACCCAGGCTAGTACATAATAAAATTAGAAATCATTTGGATCTTAAAATTTTAGCATGGAAAAGAAGCCATTTTTAATTTTGTTCAAATGTCAAACATACATATATATATATATGTGTGTACAGAAAAGAGAAATAAAAGAAATGGATTTGTATTTTTACCTTAAAAAGCGGTGGGAATGTGAAAAAAAGAAGCCATTTCTTAAATTTGATTATGCAGTTTTGTTCAAAAACGCATACATATATACATATAAATAAATATACATATAAATAAATATATGTGCAATAGGTACTTGTTAAAAAGAGAGTTTTTTATTTGTTAATGAAAACAATGTAAAAAAAAAAGAATAGATAAATATGAAAGAAAACTAATGTGCATAAAAAGTAAAAGTCAGTTATAATTTATGCGCGCCTTAAAATAAGCATGCAAAAGTATTTGTCAAAAAGAAAATTTACAAAGAAATTGTTTTCAAAAACGTGACTTTTTTTTTTACGTTAAAATTTTTTTTTTTATTTCAGTAAAAGTATTAGTTATGCATTAGTAGGTTAAAGTGTTAATACAAACAAAATGGATCCAGTTTAACGTCTTGCCCAGGACATTTTTTTTTAATATATAGAAATTTATATACATACAGGCCCGTGAAAAGTTATTCAAAGTCAAATCCCCCAAAAGTTTTGAAGCAAAACGCTTTCACTTTTTGCTTGTTGTGGGTTTTGTGAATACATCAGCGATATTTTGTTCTGATGATATGTAATTCAAAATAATGGATTCCCTTTTCACCTCGTTTTTTATGAAATGGTATTTTATATCTATATACTTAGATCTTAGTGGATTACTGTGTTCTGTGCTATGAATATACTGGCTTTATTATCACAATTAATTACTACGGGGCTTTTAGTTAATTCTGGCTCTAAAATAGTCTTTAGGATATTTTTAAGGTAGAGTGCTTCTTGGGTCGTGTGTGTGATCGCGATAAATTCTGCTTCACACGTAGAGAGAGATACAATCTGTTGCTTTTTAGATTTCCATGAAATAATAGGCCCATTTTCTGAGAGTCTGTAATAATAGCCAGATATACTTTTTCGATCTTCGTCGTTTCCCCAATCTGAATCTGAAAATACTTCTAATTTTAGGTGATTTTTTGATTTTCTAAATACTAAATTCTGATCCTTTGTTCCTTTTAAATAACGAAGGTTTTGTTTAGCTCTGCTTAAATCCTCCATTGTCGGTCTTGATAATTTTTGTGATAGTTTTGTTACTGTATAGCATATATCGGGTCTTGTCGCAGTCATTAAATATATAAGACTTTCTATGATTTTTCGGTATAATTTATCGTCTATTATTTCAGATTCTGTGTGTATATTTTTATTAATATCATTTTCGACCGGTGTAGAGCATTTCTTGCATTCTCCCATTCCAAATTTTAATAGTATTTTGTCAATGTATCTCGATTGATTCATTGTAATAAGTCGTTTTCTATGAATAAATTCTATCCTTAAAAAACAGGATATTTTGCCAAGATCGGTCATTTTGAATCTTTTACTTAATTTGTTCTTAACATCGGTCAACATTATGTCACAATTTGATGCGATTAAAATATCATCGACCCATAAAACCAAAATCAGTAGCTTATTGTCTTTGTGTTGGGTATATAAACAGGGGTCTGCTGGGCATTGTTTAAATTGTTGTTTAATCATATAATCATGAAACACTGTATTCCAACACTGAGCATTTTGCTTTAGACCGTACAATGATTTGTGAAGTCGCACACGCTATTTTTGTTTTTCATTATAAATCCTTCTGGAGGCTAATATAATTTTCACAGTCTATTGGGCCATTCAAATAAGCATTTTTTTACGTCCATTTGATGGATGTTTAGGTCATATTGCGATGCGATTTGCAATGAAATTCTGATTGTCGTTAGGTTTGTGGTCGGTGTAAATGTAGAAAAATATTCTATAACGTAAATCTGAGAGTATCCTTTAGCAACAAATCTAGCTTTATACTGTTCAACGCCTGATGCTCTAGTCTTTTTTTGTAAAGACCCATTTTGTAAAAATTACATGTTTATCTTTTGAGAGAGGTACTACTGTATAGGTATTATTTTCGGCCAAAGCATCTATTTCATTTTTCATGGCTAATTTCCATTGATCACAATGTTCTGAATTAATTGCTTCGTTAAAGATTTTTGGCGTATTTTCTATGGAATAGCAATAGTCGATTTGATAATCTTTCATATTGTCGATGACAAAAAAAATCGGGCCGTCTTCTATTTCTTTTGAGGTATCTTTCATCATCATCATCATCATCATCATCATCATCATCATCATCATCATCATCATCATCATCATGGATATTCTTGTCCCCGTCATCTTCCTTGTTTTCATTTGTTTTAATAATTTGAGGAAATATAATTTCATCCTCTTCATATGACGGGGTTTCGTCTTTAAAATTAAACGTGTCTGTAAATTTTATTTTTCTCTGGAAAAAATACTAAATTGTCTGGACTGTTTTTTATCGTATCCAAGAAATATACCTCTATCGGTTTTAATGTTTAATTTACTCTTTTTATCTATATACGCGAAGCAAGTTGAACTAAATACATGCATTCTACTTAAATTTGGTTTTCTACCGCAGAAAGCTTCATATGGGGTTTTAGATAGTGTTTTGTTAAAGCACCTGATTCGTATATAGGCAGCCGCCATAAGTGCGTACGTCCAGAGGTTTTTTGGGGAGTTTTGATTCAATGAGTAGGCATCTTACCATTTCAAAACGTGTCCGCCATGCTCTTACCACAGTCCCGTTTTGGTGTAGCGATCTAGGGGCCGATTTTTCATGCTTGATACAAAAGTAAAAGTTCAAAGTCATTATTAGTAAATTCCGTACCGTTGTCAGAGCGAATACACTTTACGTCACCGTAGGGAGCTATGTCGGCTAAATATTTTTTAGTTGCTAGCAGGGTATCAGATTTGTTCTTTAAAAAATAAACCATTATTAAACATGAATGGTCATCTACGAAATTCAACACATATCTATAATGTTCTCTGGTCATCGGTTCCACGGGACCGTTCAAGTCACAAGGCCCCAGTGATAGGATTCTTGTCTGGTATCTTGTTTTGATAGTTTGTCAATTTTCCCTGCGTACAAACGTCGCAGTTAAAGTTTGTTGATGTTTTTATTTTCATTCCATCAACTACAGTCGGCAACTTTTTGATATCAGGAATATTGCAATGCCCAAGAATTTTATGCCATGTCTGTAAATCATGATAGGTGGTTTTCGATGGGACTACACTATTTAAATAATATAGTCTTCCATTTTTTTTAATGTCGAATACAGTTCCATGCGGGTACACCAGTTTTGATTTGTTGGGACTAAAGTTTATATTTGCACCTTGTTTAATAGCAGCTCATACAGAAAATATATTTTGTTTAAATTTCGGATTAGAATAACGTTTTCTAGAATATAGAAACATAGTTCACCTTTATTGTTCCTTAGCAAGATTTTAGCATCGCCTCTTTTCGAAACGATTTCGTTTATTCGACTGCCGTCAGCGAGGTCTACAAAATAATTTTGAGGTTTAAAGTTGGGATCAAAATTGATAAAATCAGATTCCTTTGTAATCACATGTGCCGTTGCACCACAATTGACAAGAAAATTATTGTTTGTTGAAGCGTTAGACGTACATGAAAATAAGAATGTATGTTCGCTGACGGAGCTCTCCACATTTTTAATGGAGTCGCCATCTTTAGTCCTGTATTTACATTGGAAACTCTTGTGATTAGGTTGGCCACAATTATAGCAAATAATTTTTGTACTTTTCTTAGGAGAAAAATTGTTTTTGGCAAAGTTGCGGTTTTTATTCCAGGCCTGGGTATAATTTAATTTTGTTGTTTTGATGTGTGCATTTTTAAATTTCATGATATTGGTAGATTCGTTTTTTTCTGTGATCATTTTTTTCAGTTTAGTCGTAACTTCTGAGTGTCACCTTGAATTGATTAAAAGTCATGGGTTTTTCTTTCTGGGTTATCACGGTGGTAAATGGCTTGAAATCACTCGGTAATCCCTTGTGGACTATGGAAATTAACAGACTCTCGCTAATAACTTCACCAGACATTTTTTAAGAATTTGCAGTAGTTTCGGCTCTTATAATATAATCTGTAATGATTTTGGCTTCCATTCGTTTTAGAGAGGTCAGTTCAATATATAAAGAAATAATTTTGGGTTTTCTTTTCGATAAATAATGCTCTCTCAATATGTTCAATGCTTTGCAGCCATCGTCCAGGGCTTCTCTCATTACCAGTGATAGACCTCGGTCATCTAAGCACTACATTAATTCCGAAAAGACAGTTGCGTTCTTTTCAATGAAGTCGAGGTCGTTTCTGTTTTCAGGTTGTGCCTGAAGTACTTTGTGTAGCTTTTGTATTCGTAGATGTCCTAAAAATTTCACTTGCCACAATTCGAATTTTGATTTGGATCCATCGAAATAAAGACGCAAACTGGGTCCATAACCTCTAGAGTTTTAAGCCATGTTTATTTTCAGCACAGTTTACGATGGTTAAGTGTTCTACACAAGTCCTGGGGGTGACTGGTTCTTAGTAGACAGAACAAAAGATTCTACACGTGTTGCCACGAAAGAAACATATGTGAAGTTGCTACAGAAAAAGGTTTAATATT
This sequence comes from Euprymna scolopes, assembly GCF_053919585.1. Taxonomy (NCBI): domain Eukaryota; kingdom Metazoa; phylum Mollusca; class Cephalopoda; order Sepiida; family Sepiolidae; genus Euprymna; species Euprymna scolopes. Next base: position 95,518,934 of record NC_136488.1, on the reverse strand, counting down.
TATGGAGCAATTTTGGTTTCTGATTGCTTGGTAGCAGAACGTGAATTAATTTGATTCGTCAGTTCCTAGCAGCATCGTTTATAAATAGAATCTCCCGACTGTGCGGGATCATACCCCATATACTTAAAAAATATTGCAACAGTATAATTTCAGCTTCAGACAGATATGAAATGTCCATTAGTAATGGAATAACAATAACAACCGGGATAAAGTCTCTAAAAAATCATTAATATACATACGAACGTGAAAAAGTCATGCTTGCTTCTATAGGTCAGTGTTCAGAGCACTAGTCTCGTGAACCAGGATCGTGAATTTGAATCTCACTGGAACATGGAGTCTTAATAACGGTGGATTTCTTTTTAAAAGTGAAAGTTAAGTCGGCAATTCTTCCATAAAAAAGTATTAAAAGGCTATCACAATGTGAGAAATGGAAATGTATCGGTGTTAAGAAAGAAAGACAAACGCAAGTGATTTTCACTTGATTAGTCAGAAACTTCTACACGGTGGTCCAATGTGTGTGACCATGTTCCATGATATATTTCGAAGAAAACCTCTTTATCAAATGGTAGGTGTTTCAAATCTCTTGATATCCGTGCGGACTGATAATGTTGTTCTATATTTATGCCACAGTAAATATCAATGTCGCCCGTAGCAAATGGAATAAAATTAAAATTAAATTATTTTATGTATCTTATTGATATAAGTAATAGTTTAGTTTCGGCTTCAGACAGACAGCTATCAAATCTCTATTAGTAAAAGATATACATCGTGTATACACCTTTGCGTATTCATATTTTATCCGTAACAGAAAATTAATTAAAACACAGAAAATTTAAGTCAGCCTTGTTCAGTTATTTACGCAGTGAGTCGAATACTGATTGCCAAGATAAGAAACTGTTGATTTTACCACTAGGCCATTTACATGAATAAATAAATCAGACGATTGAGATTAGCAATGATACATACGGTTGAACAGTTCGATTTGCAATGGAAAGATTGATCGCTGATTTTCTCTTATTTCTTCTGGCAGAAATTAACACTTCAAAAATTTAAGCATTAAAATACTCAAACAAAATATCATGGTTCATAGAATTGATTATTAATTAATATTTTATATAAAATAATCATATATTTAAATTCATGGTCACTTATAAATATCTATACAAAGTGAAATCAGTCTATTTTTTTTAATTTGTCATCGCTAGCCTTGAACCTGACAAATAACTGTTTGATTCTTCCTAGCCAATTTGTATTTTTCTAACAATGTATTTCGGTGCTGTTTTTTAAGAACTTATTCAAGCTCAAAAGATTGTTAGATTGGACTCATTTTTGCGTCAATAACATAAGCAACACCGACCGCTTAGAAATTTAATAAAAAAAAACATTTTTATCTTGCTATATTTGTTTATAATAATCACGAGCTATATTGTATTATAATAGTGTAATAACTAATTAAAATGTTGTTTTAGTGAAATGATATATGTGATTGTTGTCAAGTATGATGTCCATAAACGCTTTTCAGTTTTCTGTTCATTTTTTCCTTTTAAACTTATTTATTCAAAATATCGTGGCAACCAGTGAAAACAATATGGAATACATTGGATAATAAATGTCTTAACATCATTTCCCTTAGATTAAATGAAAAATCCTTTATATAAGAGGGGTGTAATCCGTTGAAAAAAATTGAAAAAAAAACGGAAAGAAAAAAATACAAGGAGGGAGTGTGCATTGTACAGGTCCACCCTAGTTTATGTGTGTGTGTGTGTGTGTGTGTGTGTGTGTGTGTGTGTGTGTGTGTGTGTGTGTGTGTTAACAGCCTTAAAAGTATCAGGAAATAATAATTAATTGATTAAGTAATAAAGTATGGTGAGGCCTTTTCAAATCAAATCTTAAAAAAAAAAAAAAATGAAAATCCTCCTCCCACCTCACATACACGTTTTGTAGTGTTTCTACGCATTTAAAAAATGTTTGGAACTTAAAATAATCATAAATAAATAATTTTGAACACGAAAAACATAGAGATTTTTTTAAAATCAAGTTCTAGTTTTTATCATGCAAAACTTGGGTAAAGAAACTATTTAAAAAAATATGTTGGTGCACTTGAATAATCGACACCCCTCTTACAATTTTTTCCTTTTTGTCTTTTTCCAACTATTGCTGCAGATTATTGGACACTAAGTTATCAGATTATAAAAATAGATGAAAAAAAAAATCAATATTTAAAGATTTGGAAGGGGGTTCAGTTTCACATACAACATTCTAGTAAATCGATACTCCATTTTCAGAACCGATTTACAGCCTCGATTTGACGTTCGCTCCTTCAGCACAACCCCCGCCATTATTATTATTTTTTGTGACTTTTCACTTTAAGAAAAGTTCGGTCAGTTCCCCCCCCCATTACTTTTTAGTTATTTATTTACGACTTTTTAAAAAGTGTTTTTGCATTCAATGACCCTCACTATTTTTTTTAAACAGTACTAGTCTACCTGTTGGACCTTAAAGGGTAAGATAAAAAAAAATGTTAAAAAAAAATGATTTTGAGATTATATTGCCTTTTATTGTCTTGAGAAAACATTTTTTTAAGTAATGAGTTAAAAAAATAAAACCCAGGAAGCCCCCAGAGCACTACTGCAAGCACTAATTAAAATTTAAGAAGGCTCTACAAAAGGCACTTCTAAAACCAAGTTTCTACCTTCCTTTCTCCTTAATGAGAAAATATTTTTAAGTAAGGCCTGAAAAAAAAATCGTCAGAATCCACAGGAGCACTACTAAAAGCAGTAAATATTATTATAAATATGATTTTAGTTATATATTGTATATTTATATTTAAATCATTTCTTTTTAAAATTTTAATCAGTTTTTTTTTTTTAATTACATTTATTTGTACGGAATACATGTTAAAATAAGTTAAAACAAAAATATTGTGGACCTTGTGTATACTTTAAATAGTAGCAGTGGATTTTAATATATCGGACTTAAAACATGACGGCCATGAAATAGGTAAGCAGACGAATTTTTTGAAACCAGAAATCAGAAACCGGATGGACGGTTTGAACGCACAAGCAAGCAAGCAAGCTGATCATCTGTGTTTTACAATTATATATATATATATATATATATATATATATATATATATATATATATATATATATATATAAATATTTAAATAAGCAAGTTACTCTACGCCACCTTATATATATATATATATATATATATATATATATATATATATATATATATATATACTAGCGGGGGTACCCGGCGTTGCCCGAGTGCTTGTTTCCGGGACGGGTGGGGGAGTTTTAAAAAATGTTATGGTAGGTAAGTAGGAAGGATCAAACCCGGAGTCATGAGTAAAAGTAGGAAAATAAAGTGTGGAAAAAAAACAAAAAAAAAACATCTGCAACGTTAACAGTTCGGCCACCAAGAAAAGTCCATTCCAGTTGTTTAGGAAAAAAAAAAAAAAACGACTACGGTAGGTCGGCGCGAACGTGAAAATATAATGTGAATTGTCCAGCATGCTAACCACTACGCCACAGAGCACTGCAGCTTAGTTTAGTGATTTTAAATAACTTCACATGAAAGAACTACCAAGCCAAACCGGTGTTCTCTTCTCAACTGTTCCTTGTGAACGATCGCCAAACGGTGTTAAGTGGTGGCAGGGGGAGGAGGAATTTATTAGAGAGAAAATATTTTACCACTTCCATTGATCTTAACCGATTTTGGCCGTGACTCCTCAGCAGAAAAAGTATAGAAATCTAAGATTATCGAGGAATTTGAGAAATAATAAGCCTATAACACACCTCAGATATTGTTCTGCCGTTTGTGCATATTATATTTGCATGAAATATCTTGATTTTTAATCCTATTAAGGTCAAAATCCGACGGGAAAAAATGAGTTCATTTTATTTATATAGGGATATATATGTTGTTTTTTATTACCGTTTTATCTGTTTGGCTGCATATGTTTCAGATGTTGGACCATGTTTACGGTCTAACAGCTTCGTCAGGCCTTACAGAAGTGGTTGTTAGTATTAGGAAGAAGTGGAAGAAGTAGAAGAAGTAAAACACTTCCTCCTAATACTAACAACCACTTCTGTAAGGCCTGACGAAGCTGTTAGACCGTAAACATGGTCCAACATCTGAAACATATGCAGCCAAACAGATAAAACGGTAATAAAAAATAAAACACATATTTGCTCTGCAATAGTATTGAGCACTCTCTTCGCGTTTATATATATATATATATATATATATATATATATATATATATATATATATACTAGACTACCCGTGACCCGTTGGGTCAGTATGTTATATTAACTATGGAATTAATGTATGAGCGTGACACTTGTGACGTAAAAAAAAACAGTTTTTTTGTGACATAACAGAAACATTTCTATGAAAGTATGTTAAAATGAAAAAAGAATATAGATAGATTTAAATGAGTCGTTCCATTTATAATTGTTTATTTTTGAAAAAAAAAAAACAAAAAAACTTACAGCCATTGAAGTGGTTTGCCATACTTATAGGTAAATGTGCACTGAACAGATACGATAATACTTAAAGTTAAATTCAAATTTTGATATATCTTTTAATTTAAACACGAAAAAAAAATGAGACGCTGAAAACGTACACAGTAAAACAATATGTTTTATTGTCACATTGATTATTTATTTGTAACGCAATTTAAAAAAAAAACGTATTTTCGGGGTTATTTATTTATGTTGGTACTGTAGAAGAAAATGTATAAATGTTTTTTTAAGAAAGGTGTATTAAAAAATGGAGAATAAATTAAAAAAAAGAGGAAGGCTGTGGGTAAATTGCCGTTATAAAATGCTCTTATGGTTGTCAACGGGTTAATTTAACCCGTTGACTTATTTGTAAGAAAATTGCGTTAAAATAACTTAAACGTAATACGAAAATGAGCAATGTAAAAAAACAAAGTATTAACAATTGTTTATTTGGATAATTTAAACGCGAAAAAATTGGGACACTGGAAACGTACACAGTAAAACAATACGTTTTATTGTTGCGTTGATTATCTAGTATAATATATATCGTATATATGAAACAGGTCGATGATTATACGTATTATTTGTAAGCACGTAAGCACCGGGTATGAAGTTATTTTTTTTCTTAAACGAAACTGACTTCATACCCGGTGCAAAATTTGGATTAAAAAAAATAATAATAAACGCGGTTTTTCATATATATTTTATGCTTATTCACTAGGTAAATGTCTAAACATTCTTTTAAAAATAAACTTTATTCAATTGTATTCTTTATAAAAAATAATTCATCAGTACGCCAAACACAATTTTATCGAACAAAGTCAGTTTCGTTTAAGAAAAAAAAGGAAGAAGCTAATTTCATATCTGGTGCATAATTTTAATGTTTTTTTTTTTAAATAATAAACGCGGTTTTTCATATGTATTTTTATGTTATTCGCTAGGTAAATGTCTAAACATTCTTGTAAAAATAAACTTTATTCAATTTTATTCTTTATAAAAAATAATTCATCAGAACGCCAAACAAAGATTTATCAAAAAAATTAGTTTTGTTTTACAATCGAAAACATTGACTCCGTTGTTGGATTTTAAAAATAATAAACGCGGTTTTTAATATATTATTTATGTTTATTCGCGAGATAAAAATGTAAAAATAAGTTGTCTTTTTTTCTATAAAAAGTTGTTTTTATGACGGAATGAAATTTGTCATGTTGTGTACTTTTTGGCGAGCTGGCGTGCTGGCGTGCCAAAAAGGAATTACCCCTTACCGGTAGTTTCGTATCAAAAGCTTCGGAAACGTTGGCAATGCTGAGCTGTACGTACTGTGAACATTTTCGTACTGTTCCGCGCAATGTAAACAACTACCCCTCGTAATTACTGAATCCACGGTATTTGAGGTGTGTCAAATTATTAACAAGGCAGTTTGTTTCAATAAAATGGGTCGTAAAGGTGGTTTGAGTAATTCTGAAAAGAGTACTATTACAGAACAGCTAGCAAAAGGTAAAACTACCCTCGAAATATCGAAAATGAGAGGAAGGTACCATCAAACTGTGAAGAACTTTGTCAAGGACCCTACAAAGGTACGTAAGAGAGATGATAAAGGTAAATCTAGTGTTGTTTCACATCGTTCCCTACTCCAAATTAAACGTGAAGTTGTTAAGAACACGGGGCAGACAAATCGAGGAATTTTTGACCAAGCCGGATTGAAGAATGTCTCAAAAAGTACTCGATGTCGCCTTCTGAAAGAAGTGGCAAAGTCTGTTAAGCCTGTGACGAAGCCTCCATTAAAGCGACATCACATACAAAACCGATTGAAATAGCAGAGGACAACATGAAAACGGATTTTCCCAAAGTTTTGCTCACAGATGAGGTGTGTGTCACATATGATGGCCCGGATTGCTGGAGCAAGGGATGGGTCCTAGATGGACGACATCGTCATCAGCGTTTAAGGCGCCAACACGGTGGTGGTGGGATAATGATTTGAGCTGGGATTATCGGAGGTACTTTAGTTTGGCCATGGAAAGTCCTAGAAGGTGTAAAAATGAATTCAAATGCTTACATAGCTTTTCTGAACGAACACTTTGAACCATGGCTGAAGAAGCAAAGGTCGAAGTTCAGAAGAACCATTATTTTTATACGGGATATTGCTCCCTCACATGCAGCAAACAAAAGCAAAGCGTATTTGCAACAACTGGGGTTCTCTGGGCTACGGAAGATGAAGTGGCCTGCGAATTCACCAGATTTGAACCCAATTGAGAACCTTTGGAGTATCATGAACCGACGCCTCTATGAAAGTGGACGCCAATTTAAGAGCAAATATGAGTTGCGGGATGCTCTCCAAGAGGTATGGCGAGGAATAACTATTGACGAAATCTCAAATTTGACTAATTCCGTGGACCAACGTCTTTTACAAGTCAATCATAAAAAAAGGATCGCATATCCCCTACTAATTATGTCAACGTAGAAATTGCTATGTAGTTATTGTGTTCTAAGCGTTTTTCCTAGTTCATTTAATGTTTGAAAATTATTCCAATAAACAAGTTATGGGTATATTGTATTTTTTTTTTCTCAACGTCGTCAATAACCTGGCACACTGAAATCAACAGATATTCCTGTCTTCTGCCATAGTTTCGCTAATACTGCTTTAAATACTTTTATTTTCTGACTGGAGTAGCTGAATAGTATTGTAAGTATTATATATATATATATATATATATATATATATATATATATATATATATATATATATATATATATATACCTCCTGTTCCATTTGGTTCGCTGTAACCGAGCGCGAACGTGCATGTGAAAATACCGAGCCGTGCCGAAATGACGTTACTGTAAAGAAAAAGAAAAAGACTGTAAAAAGAGAGATTACGTTTCAGGTATTGGTGACGTCACAGCTGTAATGAGAAGTCATGCGTGGCATGAGAATGAGAGGAAAAATATCGTTGTTATACAAAAACAAAAAACAAACAAACAAAAACAAAACAGGAATTAAAGCTCTTTTCTATTCTTTGTCCACTTTGCGACTGAGTCTGTGTGGGTCCCGGATGTTAACGCATGTGTAAACATGTGTGTGTAATGTTATATCGTTCATTAATAAAAGATGAATACATTTGTGTCGAAACTGTCAGAATATTACTTAATATATCAATAAATGAGGAAGATTTTTTTCGTTTTTACAACAAAGTTATTAATGAAATGTTTATTATTTTAAATTAATGTTTCAAGTATTTCAGATAGCAAAATTTGCGAAGTGATAGCAAGTCGATAATGCCACCTAGTTTAAAATTAATAAAAAGTTAAACAACTGCAAAAAGTCATCATTACATAGAAAAAATGCGAGCATGAAAAGTAATATGGTTAAGATTAAACTTAGGAAAGTAAAAGGATTGGTTGTTAAAACTGGAAAAGAAAAAGACAATATATTCTAGTAAAAAATATAATAAATTTATAACTAAAAATATTGCAGCATTAAAAATTGATTATATAATGTTAAATCGAATTTTTAAAAAACTTCTTAATGCTACAATATTTTAAGTTATAACTTTATTATATTTTTTACTAGAACATCTTGTCTTTTTCTTTTCCAGATTTAACAACTAGTCCTTTCACTTTCTTAAGCTTAATCTTAACTATATTACTTTTCATGCTCGCATTTTTTCATGTAATCCATGATTTTTCAAGGCTTTGCTTTGAAATAAGATTTTCTTTTTTGTATTCAATATCATACGCATTGTCAACAATCCATGAAAAAACAATTAAACTGAGATGGTATAGTAAACTGAATTGAGCATTAAAAGATAGTACAATAGTACAGTAACAGAAGTAATAGTAGACAAACAAATACCAAATCTCCATTAGTAAGCTCACCTAAATTTCTTTTGTTTATGGGTCGCAAAGCTTAGAAAAAATATTGCGAACACTATGGAAAAAATCTATTTCCAGCTTTCAATCTTGGTTGAAACAAAACCCAATTTAGAATAAGTGAACCTTTCCATCGAACTAATTAAAGAAATATGCTGACGTCTTCCGAAACTGGTGCCAACGAAATAGGCAATCTTGTTTTGGTAATCGAGATTATTTTGTGGCAGACAATTATTAATAACTGTCAAACTATTCTGGAGTTATTTTGATCCAGATAAAACCAAATACAGCTGAACCGGTACTTTTTAAAAGAATAATGTTCTTTTTTTTTGTATCTGCAGAAATCAGAGCATTACATTTGTCAGAGATGTGTCACCCGAAATTAAAACAAACTTTATTTCACAATACTGCGTTGTAATTCGGCTTTCAAACGTATTTCATAAGTATTTCATTTTTAAACTCAATCAACACTTCTATCATAGAAAACATTACCCTGGCTTTCAAATCGCGTTTGCCAAACGCATTCTTCTGGCATTTCAAAAATAGCACCGCGGATAACAACACACAGACTCTTTGCTGACTGTTTTTTTTTTTTTTTTTTTTCAATTTAACATCATAGCGAGGAAAAAGAAAGAAAAAAATATAAAATTCTGACGAAGGAATCTAACTCCGAAATATTAGTTTTAAACAAGTAAATACTAGTTTATTTTCACAATATTGCGTTAATTCGGCTTTCAAACGTACTTCATACGTTCAATCAACGCTTCTATCATGGAAAACATTACCTTGACTTTATATATATATATATATATATATATATATATATATATATATATATATATATATATATATATATAAATTGGTTGAGAGATTCCAACGAGAGAAAAATGTATATTTAAATAAGAAAGGTCACCAACAATTGCTATGTATTTTTTAACATTATTTTATTATTCCGTGTTTTGATTTTTCATATAAAAAGGTAACATATTTAGATCATTGTAATAATGTTTTGAAATCATTGAAATAGTTTTTACGCGTTTCAGACGTTCTGTGTAGCGTCCTCTTCAGAAATTATTCAAAGTGTAAAATAATTAAAATATATTTAAAATGTGTTCAGAATGTATAAAAGCATTTTCGCAGTCCATTTTGGTTACATGTTTCCCGAGTGATGGAAATGCCTGTAAACAATTCCAAATTTCTTCAAGGGTGTGTTCCACTCCTACCCTTCTTATTGGGATCAGACTATGGTCATTCCTTCTTTTGCTGCCCCCTCTCTCTTCTCCTTTTCCTACTTTTTATTTATTTTTTTATTTTTTATTATTACTTGGGTGGAAGTGATGGCCCCGTTGGTACTTGGTCAGGTGGGTGCGTAGGGGAGGGTGTGTGTGTGTGTGTTTAAATCATATATATATATATATATATATATATATATATATATATATATATATATATATATATATATATATATATAGTAATTTATAAAAAATATATATATAATCCCCTATATATATTTTAGAAATTACTAACTAGCTCTACCTACGTATTGAGCACTTTTGAAGTAAATACTTAAAGTTTACACATAAATCTATACTTTCGTATATTAATTTATGTGAATAAATGAAGTAGTTATATATATATATATATATATATATATATATATATATATATATATATATATATATATATATATATATGATTGTTGAGCTGGATTAAATCCGACGATATGAAATAAAATGGAGGTGGAAGGACCTGGATACTCAACGTTTCGCCCGATTTATGCGGGCTTCTTTAAGAGGGATGGTCATTGACGAGAGAGTCGGAGGATTGAGGCTATATATAATGATGGGGGAGAGCAACGTGTTTTCCTTATGTAAATTAGATATCATATATACATATATATACATTTTATGAGAGGAAAAATAAATTAGAGTAAACTAGTGTAGTGGATTACGTCTAAAAGTAAAAATATCGTAGAGATTAAAAAAAAAATTTGTTTGGGAATATAGCGGTGATAGATTAAATAAATAAAATGACACGAGATTACGAAATAATTTTTTTTTTTTTTTTTAAATTAGAAATAATTGAATTGGGATAAAATAGCGTAGTAACTTAACAGATGGTGTCTAAAAATAAGAATAGGAGGTGATAAAATGGAGTCTAAAAATAGATAATATTAAAATAAAATACAGTAAATAAGTAAAAAAAATAATAAAATTAAGTGAAATTACGAAAATTAAGTGAAATTACGAAATAACCCAATAGGTTTCTAATCTGTGGAAAATCTAGCTCCCGAAAAAAGGGTAATCTGGATAGTAACAAAAATAAAGGATTTTCCTCTACTGATCGAGGAAAAAAAAATGGTGAAGTGTAGTTCACCCTCTGTTTCTCTCCCTCTCTCTCTTCCTCTCTCTCTCTATCCATCTCCCCCTCCCCCTCTCTCTCTCTCAATATATCTTTCTCTTTATATCACCCTCTACATCTCTCTTTAAGTCCCTTTCTCTCTCTAACTCCTTCTATCTCTCTCTCCTTCTCCCTTTTCCTCTGTCTCGCTCCCTCTCCATTTCTAACTCTCCCCCTTTATCTCTCTCTCTCTCTATCTCCTTCTCTTTCTCTATTTCCTTCTCACTTTCTCTTTTCTATCGCTATCTCTCTATCCTCCTCTTTATCTATCTATCTCTTATCCCTCATCCTATTTTAGTCTCTTAAATTAATTACAGTGAATAAGTCATTGTCCAAACATGGATAAAACCTAATTTACTTACTGTGAGAAAAGAAGTTATTTGGAAATTACTGCTACCTTGAACAGCACCAGGAGTAACTGGTAAAACCTTTCCAATTAAATTGATTTTGGCAGCCATTCTTGCTGCATGCAGAATAACTGCAACCTTGCTACCAAGTAGAAGAACTACTCATTCTACTTTGAAACTACTATTAAACATTCAATTTTTCAAAAATCTCATGTTCAAAATCTTCAAAACATCCAGTATGGGGAAAAATATTGCAGAAATGCAAACTTATTGTTTGGGATGAATGCACAATGGCACGCAAAAAAATCACTTAAGGCTCTTAGTCGATCCTTGCAAGATCTGTGTGGCAATGTCAGACTATTTGGGAATGCAGTGATATTGCTTGCAAGAGATTTCAGACAAACGTTACCTGTAATTGCTCAATCAATACCAGCAGATAAAATAAATGCTTGTCTCAAATACTCTACTTTTTGATGCCATGTGAAGACATTAAACTTAACTCAAAATATGTGTGTCCAGTTGCAGACTGCTCGATCCGCACAAAATTTTGCATCACGTGTGGGAAATTGGGTACGGCAAAGTGCCGGCTGATCCGAGTTAAAGGGCGAAATTCTTTGATTCTTAACTTCTGTAATTTTATTACATCAAAAGAGGAGTTGGTAAAAATGGTTTTTCCAGATATTCAAATCACTTATACGAATTCCACTTGGCTGAGTGAACGACTTATTCTTGCAGCTCAATACAAAGACGTCCATGAACCTAATACTATTATTCAACGTAAAATTCCAAGTGAGGTAGTCAAATACAAATCCATCGACACTATTGTAGATACAGATAAAGTGGTTAACTATCTAACAGCTAGATTTGCCAGGGGTGCTACCGCATGTACTGAAAACTGAAAATTGGCATACTAATTATCATGTTGTGAAATATAACCAATCAAAGCTTTGCAATGGCACATGGCTTGGAGTAAAAAAATTAATCAACAACAATATCATAAAAACAACAATCTTAACAGGACCTTTCACAGGTGAATATATCTTCATTCCACACATTCTTATGATTCCACTGGATACACCATATTACACTTTAGGAAATTGCACTTTCCAATTTTATTGTCGTTTGCAATGATCATCAACCAAGCTCAGGGAACAATCTTACAATTGCGTGGCTTACAGCTACACACTGACTGTTTTTTCACATGGACAATTTATGTTGCATGTTCAAGACTCAGCAAACCAGAAAATCTGTATATCAGCTTAGAAAATGGAACAACAAAAACTGTGTACCCATACGAAATGGGAAATTAAACCTATAAGAAATATGCATTTTGGAATTTTTTCCATTGCGCCAATTTGAGCCACGGCAGTGTTTGGCAGGGTACAGCTAGTATATATATATATATATATATATATATATATATATATATATATATATATATATATATATAGAGAGAGAGAGAGAGAGAGAGAGAGTTAGAATGTAAAACAAGATAGATCCAATTTTAAAACAATAAACTTATAAATAACGATTTCTAGATCTAGATTTGGGGCTAAAATGTTACTTCAATTAAAAGTAAAAATAAATTATGTCAGTACTATATTATTGTGTAAAAATATGACTTTTTAGCCTTTTAGAAACAGGCAAAAGTTATAGCCTGTTTACTTAGAATTAGTCCTTTATGCATATGGTTAAATTTATGCTAACTTTTGCACTAATCTATGTATTATTACGCTTGTCGCTTGTCGCTTGATTCGTAAACATACATTAAAATAAAATGGAATATTCCAAATCGCACCAACTGTTATTATACTGAATTCTCTTATGAAAATGGAATATTGCCAGCCAGTGTCATGTCGGTGCAGATCAAAATACTCATAAGTTATTTATCACTAGCCAATGTCTGGTGGGCACAGATCACAATACTCATAAGCTATTTATCGCCAGTCATTGTATGGTGAGTACAGATCAGAATACTCATGTTATTTATCACCAGTCAGTGTCTGTTGGGTACAGATTACAATACTAATAAGTTATTTACCGCCAGCTAGTCCCTATTAATCCCTAACTGCTGTGCATCGAATGGATGCCATAATACTTAGTTTGCTATACTTTTTCATACCAAAGTTTCATACAAAATTTCAACACGATTGACTCAGTAGTTTCTGAGAAAAATAGAATGAACAAACAGACAAAGAGATGGACAGACTAAGAGAAATATAATATAGAAATGATTTTATGAGTAGGTCCGGTGTTGAGATGTAACACTTTTTGTAGTGATAACTTGATAATTTTGAAAAGGGTGCTCATTGCTGAGCAAGATTGAAGATGTGCATTGTGCAACTCATGCTCTCTACAGATCCAAGTTATGAAACAGGACCATTGCCAGCACCCTCAAAATGCATCGCTGGATTGCCACAAATAACAGGAACGTGCCCAGGGTGATGAAAACAAAGTTTACGGCTACAGTTGTGGTCTTTGATGTGGTTTCAAGTGAAGGTCCTATCATGATTCCTCACATCTTTGAAGTTAGCTTAAAAGTCAACACCAGAATGTACCTGGATATGCTAAAGAGTGTAATGATGCTCTGATGCAACCAAGTGCAATCAGCTGGCAGATCTTAGGTGTGGCAGTAAGACTTGGCACTGGCTCACAAGCCCAAAGAGACCCAGACTTGGCTTCAGAAGTGCTACGACTTTGTAACCTTCTCTCACTAGCCCTTTCATCCCCCGACCTGATACCACTGGACTACTTCGTTTGATAATACGTCAAGAACATCACCAAAATGACCACCCACAACACGAAAGCCAGCCTGATCATCGTCATCCACCAAGTATTCGCCGAGCTCCCATCAGCACTTGTGTTCCGGACCCGTATAAAGGCGGTGATTGAGACTGAAGACAGTTACATTGAATAGATGTCAGCTCTACTATATAATAAAATTACCTGAATTGACTTTTTTAAATTTATCGTTAATATATATATATATATATATATATATATATATATATATATATATATATATATATATATATATATATAACGGCTAAATACAGAGCATAATGAATTTAAAAAATAAAAAATTAAAATACAGGTTAGCTAACCAGGTTTCGTTCCTCACTTATCAAAGCTAAATCGAGGAAAATACGCTTTAAAACAAACAAAAAAAAAGTCATGAATATGGCGGAGGTAGGAAAAAAAAAAACAGAAATAAACGGGGGAAAAATTACATAGAGACTAAATTAAGTCCTAGAAGATATTCTTTTTGCTTGAAAATAGAAGGTCTAAAAAAATAAAATAAAATAATAAAATTCTGTACACCCCCCGGAAAATTTTCATATATATATATATATATATATATATATATATATATATATATATATATATATATATATATATATATATACATTCATACAGATATATATATACATACATACATACATACATACATATTTATATATATATACATATATAAATATATATATATACATATATATATTTATATATATATATATACATATATATTTATATATATACATATATATATATATAAAATATATATATATACATATACATATTTATATATATATACACATATATACACATATATATATATATATACATGCATATATATATATATATATGCATATATATATATATTGTTTTGATTTATTATTTATAATTATTCTCATATTGTATTTGATACAAAATTCATACTTAAATCAGTTAGATATAAAGATATGGTTTTCATTCGACTATGCTCTTTAAAACATACCTTTTTGTAAAAGCGATTTAAATATTTAACCTGTTGAGAGTGATTTTATGAAGCCAAACCAAACCGTGAATTTATGAACAGGATTCACAAGAAAATTACTGCTTCTTTAAAATATATGTAACATATTTGCTTTGCTTTTTATAAGTATTAACTATTGCTTTTTATATGTATAAACTATTACATTTTAAAATTTATTAACTATTTCTTTTTATATGTATTAACTATTACATTTTAAAATTTATTAACTATTTCTTTTTATATGCATTAACTATTGCTTTTTATAAGTATTAACTATTACTTTTTATATGTATTAGCTATTACTTTTTATATGTATTAACTATGACATTTTATAATGTATTAACTATGACATTTTAAAATGTAATAACTATTCCTTTTTACATGTATAAACTATTGCTTTTTTTATATGTATTAACTATTACTTTTTAATATATTAACTATTACATTTTAAAATGTACTAACTATTATTTTATATGTATTAACTATTACATTATAAAATGTACTAACTATTATTTTATATGTATTAACTATTACTTTTTATATGTATTACCTATTACTTTTTATATGTAATAACTATTACTTTTTATATGTATTAACTATTATTTTTTATATGTATTACCTATTATTTTTTAATGTATTAACTATTACTTTTTATATGTATTACCTATTACTTTTTATATGTATTACCTATTATTTTTAATGTATTAACTATTACTTTTTATATGTATTAACTATTACATTTTAAAATGTACTATTATTTTTATATGTATTGCCTATTACTTTTATATGTATTAACTATTACTTTTTATATGTATTAACTATTACATTTTAAAATGTATTAACTATTATTTTTATATGTATTACCTATTATTTTTTATATGTATTAACTATTACTTTTTATATGTATTAACGATTACTTTTTATATGTATTAACTATTGTTTTTTATATGTATTAATTATAGCTTTTTATATGTATTAACGATTGATTTTTATATGTATTAACGATTGCTTTTTATATGTATTAACTATTGTTTTTTATATGTATTAATTATTACATTTTAAAATATATTAACTGTTGTTTTTTATATGTATTAACTATTGCTTTTTAAATGTATTAACTATTGTTTTTATATGTATTTACTATTACATTTTAAAATATATTAACTGTTGTTTTTTGTATGTTTTAACCATTATTTTTTATATGTATTAACTATTGCTTTTTGTATTAATAAAGTATTACTTTTTATATGTATTAACTATTACTTTTTATGTGTATTAACTATTGCTTTTCATATGCATAAAGTATTGCTTTTAATATAATTTAATGGGAGTTTTCATTCAAACACTGAACTTTGGTTTGGCTCTCATTTTAATGGTGTAAGATTGAAAATAATTTTAGTTGTTATTTGGAGCCATGCCTTTGTTAGTAATACAGATATATGTATTAAAAAATTTAATAAAATTGTATAAAAATTAAAACTTTCATAAAACTGCAACTTTACCATTTTGTGTCAGGAACTTGCATAGAAAGCAAAGTAGGTTTTCATAATCGAAATTTGTAAATTCAAGTTTCTGTGAAAGCAGCAAAATAAAATTGAAAATGGGAGATATTTTCAGAGTACGGAATGATGTCTCATTGTTTAGAGTTCGAAAGGTGTACGGAATGAATTTCAAAAAGCAGAGAGAGGGGAAGAGGAGGGCGGAAAAAAGCATAAAAAACAGAAGAGATATGGAAAGTTCCCTCAAAGTGACATAAGTTTTAACATTTTAAACAGATCAGATGAGCAAAGAGTTTGAAAACAGAAAGAAAGAGAGAAAGCGAACGAGCAGGAGAAAGTGCAAAAAAGAGTAGAAAAGAGATTATGAGCAGGAGAAAGAGAAATAGAGAAAAGAGAGCTAATGTGCATAAGAGAGAGAGAGAGAGAGAGAGAGAGAGAGAGAGAGAGAGAGAGCAGAAAATCGAGCGAAAGATTTAGAGAAAGAGAGCGAACAAATAGAAAAGAGAGAAAGAGAGGAAAAGAGATAAAAAAAAGCGAACGAGTAGAAGGCGGAAACTATGGCCAAACCAGGAACCCCCAGATGAGAAGCTTTCCTTTTACAAGATGCGCAGCAGTTCACTTATGAATATAAATCTGATTCTCTATTAGTCTATTCAAAGAATTTACAGTGCAAAGACGAAAAAAGTGTAAAGTTTTATTGCTATAACATCTATTAAATTCAGAAACTTTTCTATTCTTTCTATGTTTTCTTTACTCAATGAATTCATAGATCTATGGACATATTTTCCAGTGCATATACATATATTTATCTATTCCCACTTTTATATATTTATACATGCAGATCTATTTCAAATGCCAGATTTATAATAATGAAATATACTTGGAACCTTTAATAAATTGCTAGAGACGAGATCTCCACCTCCTCCTCCTCCTCCTCCTCCTCCTCCTCCTCCTCCTCGTCTGGAGAGAAGGCTGTCTGAAGATATTGGCTTCCTAACTTAAATTTTCTAAACATTGATGTTATTATGTGTTTTCATTCCCTTTGCAAAACTCAATCATGCTCTGCAAAGCCAAAAACTAAAACAATAATTTTACTCCACAAAACAACCAAACTAAACCAAACGAAACCAAACCAAACACCATAAATAAATATTTGAAGATATAAAGAATTTTAAGCATAAAATTTTTTACCAAAATGATTGGATTTGGCATTCAATAACCTGAAAAAGATTAGTATGCCGTATAACACAAAACCATCATCATCATCATCATCATCATCATCATCATCATCATCATCATCATCATCATCATCATCATCATTGTCGTGGTCATCATCGTTTTCTAGTATGGCATGTGCTAGTTGACTTTTATGAAATTGACTTCCAAACAAGCCCATCTCTGGTGAGACCTGTATTAATCTCCATTTCTCTCAAATCTGTTCTTATCACTTCCTCCCATGTTTTCCTTTGCCTTCCCCTACCAACTAACCCTGCTACCTCAATCGTTCTACATCTACAAACCAAAAGTTAATCCTGATAATACTATTCAATCCTAATATATTTCAAGGGAGGTGGCCTTAAGTGGTTAACGATACGGACTGATGAACAGTTTGAATTCAATTCGTTCCATAGAAACACTTTGACTTAGGATGTTCACATGATTGCTTTTGTAAGTAACTGGTTTGTTTCTTGGAAAAAATTCTGACTAAAATGATATCAGGGAAGCCGATGCCAACACAATAATCACCTGACCCATAAGATATGAATGAATATATCTCAGAATATTCAAAAACATGATGTGATAAAAAATAGTGTGAAAATAGAGATTGCACAACTGAAGTATAGTAGAGCTGATAGTAATGATTAATTGTTCGTTGTCCCCAGTGAGAATCAAAGCACCATTGGTTTGTGTACTATGTCAGTGGTGGGACGCGAACAACAGACTACTATCCTCATCTTCATAGTTGTTGTTTTACCACGTTTCAGCCAACTCATCCTCTGGCCTTCTTCAGGTGGTTAACTGCGATGGGATAGGAATGCTGAGTTTTGTAACTGCATCCGCAGTAATTACTCTCTTTCATAGTTGTTGTTGTCTCAACACGTTTTGGCCAAATAAACCCCTGGAAAAGACCAGAGGATGAGTTGGGCGAAAGATGGTGTAACAATGATAACTATGAAGATTAGGATAACATTCCGCAAAAAAATGAATGCACAAATTATGAACCTCATCTCAAAAAGGATTCCAAAATTAAAAATAATACATAAAACTGAGCCATGTCCACTGATACAAGTGATTCATTTTGCTGAATAATCAATGATAATAGATTTATTGCTCTTAAGTTGAGCTATGGTTCTATTCAGTTATAGGACGTCTACCTTCCCAGGCTTTACTTTCTCTCTGAAAAAGAGTTAGTTTATTGCTAATCGACTGAGACGACCTACTGGAGAATGACAAGGAGACTGCTCGGACATTTTTTGTTGGTCAGAATGTACGTCACCTAGTGTGCTGGCCTTTCAAAATCCAGTCTGACTTTATGTCTAATCGCTTCAAGGAAGGTAAATAAATATAAACTGGTATATTTCGTTGGTGCGGATTGGCGTTAGTGGAGCTGCAATACGGAAACGAAAATATGAAGAATTTTGTTTTTCTGATTTTTACCAATTCTTACAAAATGAAAGATTCCTCAAACTTCACCCATCTAGTAATGAACAGGTTCAAATTTGCTTAACTTCAATGTTCAAAGAAGAACTGGTGTGTCAATGTGAGCATGTCGTATGTAAAATTATCTATAGCGAAACCTATTTGAATGATGATCACATTCTTGGGTTTTAATTTATTGTCTACAAAAACAAAATTATTTTCTCCCAATTTCAAGAAAGAAAAAAAAAACGAAAGTTTTGCCAAACTCATATTAGTTCAAGTTCGTAGCTAAGGTCACAGATCAACAACAGAAGTAACGATTTAAAAAGAAAGAAAAGATTTGATAACATATTTTTGGCAGACACATTATAATATGACAAAGTCATCACACACACGGAAAATTGGGAATACTTTCTTAACATGAATAATAGAATTCATCTGATATGGATGTGAGGAGGGTACATAACAGCTAACACAAACAACAGAAAAGCATGTGAGAAAGAGAGTGACCATAGATATTTGAGATGTAGTTAGTATAGCTTCAATACTGAAGCAAAAATACAAAGAACTTGAAGAATGCCCGACCCAAAACAGGTAAAATTTAGTAATATGACTACTTTTAAGGTATTAGCATTGATTACCAGGAGAGATTAAGATTCTTCATTTTGTAGGGATATCACAGGAGAGGTCCAACAGCAGTGATGTTCTTAACATCTTTTTGGTCCCTTTCAGGCACAATCATAAGGGAAGTATAACCAGTGCACCATCAGAATCGGTTCCCTACATATTTTTTGTCACTTTTATTTGCTGGTGAAATCAAGCCCATCCTATGGTTTACCTCCACAGATAATCTATGAAGCATAAGAATAATAAGTTCACCAGTTTAAGATTTTACTAAACACATACATATTATTGATGCTAATACAGATGCACCAATCCTTTTAAAAATGCATTGCTTTATATAACTCCAAATTTTATATAGAGCAATTATTTTCTCCATTAATTTTTTGTATATAACTTATTTTAAAAGTTTTTTGTGCACAAATGCCATTTAGGTTGGGCGCAAAGTGTACAAGAAAATGTGTTCCAATGTTACTCACCGAGTTGCTGAAAATATATATATATTCCAAAATTATTAGTAAACAATTCATTAAAATAACTTTCTATGTACACACTCTCTAAATGTTAACATTTGCAAAAAAATAAACATGTGCCAGGTTGCCTAGAATATATATTTAAAAGTTGATAATGCTTCGTTCATTAATTTATGAACTTACCCTGTACATAGAAATGTATAGGACTAGTGGAGATTAGCTCAATGGTAGAGCTTCTGGCGTCCTTGTTTCAAATGTCGCTAGGTTCAAACACACTGATTAGTCTTATAATGACCAAACACATATTCAGTATACAATAATTATGTATATATAATTATATAATACACACACACACACACACACACACACACACACACACACACATATATATATATATATATATATACTTTGTTGAAGCACTTGTCTACATTTGGACAATAAGTATAATCTAAAAATACTGTCCCAATCTCAATAAATACCGCAAGACTAAACTGTAAGGTGCAGTTGATCACCGGATTTCAAATTCACAGAGGTTGCTCGAATTTAAAATACTCGCAGCATTCAAAAAATCCACGATGTAAAGCTGAATTAAGCCAATCAAGTGTTCAGAAAACACTGATGAAAGGAGAAAGAGAGGAATTGCGAAAACTAAATAAGTACATGGACATAAATGTTTGAATTGCAAACTCGTGGAATGTAAGAATATTTTCATATTTTTTCTTCTCTTCTCGGCACTATCACAACATCTTGACGCATCTGTAAATACAAAGAAAAAGAGAAATACGAGTTATTCAAGGTTTTTTCTCACGTCATTAAATAAGTGTGTTCTGTATTTTACTCGTCATACAAGGATGGACGCCTTACAACAACATCAACAACAATTATTAAACATGCAACAACAATTATTTGAACACCAGAAACATTCAGATGAAAGACAACAATAACAGCAACAACAACTAATAAAACTAGTGGGCTAGCAATATGAAAATCAACAGCATATGAAAGAACTTCTTACTCAAGTCATAAAAAATAATACAGCATTTTCACAAGACTCAATATGGAATGTGATTGATAAGTTCTGCTACAGACCTGAAGAAGGTAAATCATTTGAAGCTTATTTCTGTTGGTATGAAGATTTTTTAATAGCAACTGCAAACAGTGATCGAACCAGAAAAAGCTTAATTTCCTATTACAGAAACTAGAGACGGCCAAGCATGACAAGTTTGTAGATTCTATTTTACTATGTAAAATGTCGGAATTATCTTTCATCAAGATGGTGGAACTTCATACAGAACTATTTAGCCTGAAAGTCTCTTTATTCCATAAGTGTTGGTCATGTCTAAATTTACAGAAGAATGATGAAGATGATTTCGCAACATACGCAGCCATGGTAAATAAACATTGTGACGAATTCAAACTTGTAGACCTCAGTGCAGACAATTTTAAATGTTCAGTATTTGTGTAGTGACTGACTTTTGGTTGAGATGCGGAGATTAGGAGGCGTGTCCTAAAATTAGAAAATGAACCAAACCTAATCCTACAAAAGTTAACGGAAAACTGCCAGAAAATAGTAATTATTAAAAAAAAGATTCGATGGATATTGAAACTGGAATCGCGCAGATAAAAAAAAGCAGACATACAATTTAAAAAAATAAACACATTTAAACTAAAACACAAAGACACATAGCTAAGAAAGAATTTGAAAAAAGAAATCTCGTCTCCATGTAATCAATGTGGTAATTTGCATTGGTCTATATTTATCAAGAAAATCTTTAATATGTAAAAAAAAAAAAAAAAAAAAAAAAAAAAAAGTACTGATTGCAGAAATAAAATGAAATACAAAACCCGAGTGTGGTTAGGCAAAGACTGAAAATAACGAAGAAGGGTTGCAAAAATTTGACTATAAAAATTCATGATAAAGAAATAAAAATGCAACTCGATTCAGGTTCAGACCTCTTCAATAGTAAATTTAAATACCTGGAAGAAATAGAATAAACCCACAATGCTAAGAACACGCAAAACACCAAAGGCCGTTAACGGTACGCAAATTAACTTCGAAAGTAAATTTTTGGCGAACGTCACATTATTGGGAAAGACAAAAAAAAAATTAAAAACTTATGTATTAAGGAATACCACTAATATGCTCGGGTCGAACTGGATTCATGAATTTAAATTATGGAACCAGCCAAGCAATAATTTTTGCAAAATAAAATTACAACAGACACCCATGCCTTGAAAAACAAATTAAAAGACCGAATAAAAGTAGCTCTCCCTTAATGAGAACACGCCTGACCACAAACCAAGAAACCAAAATCAGTCAGGGTACTCTATCGCTAGTCCTAAAATGATGACACCCTCGCCAACCGACCTAGTCATAAATGTCTGTGACTGCAAGCAATAGACTATTCCAATCTCAATAAATACCAGAAGAACTAAACCGCGAGGTGTCAGTTGATATCCAGTTATGCTCGTATACTGGATTGTGACTGAAGTGTGGTGTCTGCTCAGATGCTGCACTCAAATTAAATTGTCCTTAGTCTATGGAGGGGGAAACCCTTCTATACTAAGGCAATTTTATTTTTGCAAACTGCCAATGCACCCTTTTGGGGGAGCCGGCTTCTCCCACATTTAAAACGACCTTGTGTCACATTTTGTTTTACGTGGGGAAGCAAATATATATCAGTCGATATCCAGTGGACTAACCTTGGTCGTTCGTCGGCTACGAGAACAACCCACCTTTTGTATGCTTTGCAATACATGTAGTTACTTTATTTTGGCGTTGTTTTTCTTTGTAACCCTTTGACAAGACAACAACACAAACATTATTAATAAGATAAGATAGCCAGAGAATTCATTTCAGGACAGTTCTATAGTCTTGGACTCTTTATGAAATGAGAGCATGTTGGACCCTAAAATATATCAAAGCAATAAAAAACATTCTACTATGGGTGAAACGTTAAAAGAATAAACAATTCACAATGTCATTAGATTAGAAAATGTTTAATTTTGTTGATTTAAGTTCTCATTAGAGCAAGGCTTTCAAAGTGGAATATGCATTATGTGACGAAGTGCAGCAGGCTAAAAGCTGGCAATATCAGCAGGGTGATTAACAATGGGTGTGGCATGTAAAGTCCCTAGGGGGTCCAATAATAGAAGCACATTTTCTCATATGAAAATTTGCATCACAGTCACAGGAAAGGGCGGGGGTGTCCGAGATAGGGAAGGAGGTCAGCCTAATAACTTGAACACGTGAGCACAACATGAACGCATTCATTTTTACTTGACATAGATTTCTTTAAAAATGTTTTTGAATTTTTGAGATGAGGATTGATAATTTGTATTATTTGGATTATTCGAATTACTATTCTCATCTTGGATGTTATTCTCACGGCGTTTTAGCTGATGTAATCTCCAAATTTCTTCAAGCGTATCTTGTCAAACTTAAAAATCTTTCTATCGACCTCAAGAATCGTTACAGAATTCATCTTTGTGCAAGTACCAGTAGCGTAACGGATAAAGTACTAAGTAAAATTCAGTTCTAAGCAACACTCTTCTGGAGGTTGATGGTGAAGTTATCAGTACGGGCGATACTAAGAATACAATTGCGAATTACTTAAAGTTATTCTCGGTTATATTATACAATGAGAATGTGGTTATCCATGTGGATTAATTAAAGGATTCTGTTCAGAATTCTCTACAGAAAGATTCTAGAATTCAACAAGATTCATCTGAAAAAGATCGACGGTTACATCGGCAAAAACGTTGTGAGAATAACACTCAAGACGAGAATAGTTTTTTCTTTGTACTAATGAATCACTGTTTATCAAGGTCTGAATGCCACTCGAGGATAAGTATTAATTAGTTCGTCAAGTGAGCAGTGAGACAAAAAAAAAAAAAAACGTATCCATACTCTGCTTGTCCTCCCCCACACACTCTTTCTTCTCTGCAACATTATTAATATCAATGGTAAACATGTTGAGTGGTGCATTTTAGTGGAATAAAGATAAAAATGAACAGGAATTCAAAGGAGGAAAATAGAAACACGTGTTGACTGATGAAAAGAACTCTTTATTAAGGGGAAAGAACAAAAAAGGGATTATGGGATATGTACAAGGAAAGGGAGGTAATAGAGATACAAGAGTTATCGGACTTTCAACACAACATTATTAATATCACATGTATGAAACTAAACTAGAAGATGACGCGGCAGTAAAAAATAATAATACGGTATTATGAGTAGGGCTATGACAAAAGAATATTCTTTTCATTATTTTGACTCTCGAGTATATATCAGTTAATATCTTATGTTTTTAGATAGAGTGATGTGGTTCTCGATTGATTAACTGTGTTGGATATATACTCGAGAGTCAAAACGATAAGAATATTCTCTTGTCACATCCCTAGTTATGATCAGAGTAAAGAAGTGTGGGGGTCGCCTGGCCTTTTTTTTGGCAACTGACTTCCTCCACAAATAATAAAAATAAAAATAAGAAATCTTATGTGCAACACAAACGGAGGTTTATTTCCGGAATAGAAATAACAAACAATAACAAGCAAAACATAGTTCTCGATATTTCAGAGTTCTTTTTTTTTGAGTTCATATGAAAGATGGAGAGTCTCTTTTTTTGTGTTCTTTGAATGTTCAAATATGTAACAGAGACAATATTAATGTTCGTCTGTTAAAAGAGAGTATTAATGCGCGGAGCAGTGGAAATGAAATAATTGATGTTTGCACGCGTGGCAAGTCCTAATGAGAAAGCGTTGAATGAGTCGGAAGAGTTTAAAGAGACGAAAGAATGCTCGAAAGGCTAAGATACTAAAGAGATAGATTTTGTGTTTGTGCATGTTTATATATGATTTGATCGGCTCCAAACGAGCTCTAGAAAATCAGTTTTAAAATATGTCCTAGGAGGAATTCCATTGGACGGAAGACATCACATGGGGTGCTTTCAACTACGTCCGCACCTTTGGTATATAAAGGTCACGCCGGAATTTGCGTGGGTGTCATTTTTCATTTTTTTAACGCGCCGAAACAATCAATTGCACTGCGCGCCTAAATTGTATTTAACGATTTTAAATTTGAATATTAAACTGTGCCAACTGGCACAGAAGTACCTATTTAATCCCGAGCAACATCGGGTATTTCTGATGGTTTCTGACAAGTGTTTACCTGTTAAATAAGCGTTTATTTATGCACACGAGAATCCAACCGCATTCAAATAACCACTTTGAATGTTATATAGTTTGAAACTCTGCAATTGTCTGCTGTCCACTAGACGAATTAATATTTTCTTCGAATTTAACATTTTTTTTCTTGTTGTTTACTTCTTTCACCATTGAGCCATTATAACTTGCTGGCAAATTGTGATTTGTTATTAAACCCTTGACTTTTAGCCTCTTGACTAAGTGCTATAACTATTCAACTATCAAATCTTAGGACGGTTCTGTCTCAATATGTTTTTTGTTCAAGTATTGTTAGTCTCATGTCAAGGTCTTCTTTTTTATATGCAATTTTACATTATTATTATTATTATTATTATTATTATTATTATTATTATTATTATTGCTTGTGTCTCCATTCTCGATGCAATGACCTTTAATTTAGTACCGGACGCGAATGGGAAAAGTAAGAAGACAATGATAGGTTACAAATTCATCATGCACAATTCTCACATTAAGCAGGCTTCCTTTTTAAATTAAAACAGACCTCTCTCTCTCTCTCTCTCTCTCTCTCTCTCTCTCTCTCTCTCTCTCTCTCTCACACACACACACACACACACTCTCTCTCTCTCTTTCTATATCTCCTCTACACTCTTCTTCACTTTCACTTAATCTCTTGTTCTTTCTCTCTCCTTCCGCCCTCTATCTTATCCTTTTTCTTTCTCTATTTTCCTTTCTCTCACTCTTTCAATCCTCTTCACTTTGTCATTCTCTTTCTCTCTTTCTTTCTATCTCTATCTCGTGATCTTTCTTTCTTTCTCGCTAACCCTCTTGCTCTTTCTCTCTCCCCTCTCTCTCACTTCTTTTTCTTCCTCTCTTTCTTTTCTCGCTCTGTCTTTCTTTGTCACTCTCTCTCTCTCTCTCTTTATCTCTTTCTATCTCTACCCTGTGACCTTTAAATCTGACACCACCTCTCTTGCTCTTTCTCTCTCCCCTTTCATCTCCCCCCCTCTCTTTCTTTCTCTCTCTCTCTCTCTTCTTCTTCTTCTTCTTCTTCTTCTTCTTCTTCTCTCTCTCTCTCTCTTTTAGAAAGCCAAATATTAAAACAGATAGCTAACAAATTCACTCTCTTTATCAGAATTAATTTAGCAATATTATTTTTTTCATGTAGGACAGTATAAAACCCAAGTGAAGATGATGATAAACATCGATTTGAAAATTACTGATTCATAAAAAAAAAAGAAGAAACAACAACAACAACAACAACAACAACAACAAACAAACAAACAAACAAACACACAAACAAACAAACAAACAAACAAACAACAAACAACAAACTATATAAACAACAGTATTAGTGCATCGTCAATATGGTAGCCGTGGAACATTACCTGAAATTAATAACCCATATGTAAAATTCGATGGGCGAACCATTTCGACCTCAACTCATCGCCATATTGTTGACAAAAAACAGCTGCATCTTTTACACATAATTAGTTAGCTCAGTGGGTAGTAACATCACCCTTTTTTCTTTTATTTTCCATTATTATTAAATCGTTGTCCTCATCGTAATGAAGAAGTTGAAATATAGAGATCTATCCTTCACACAAACTAGAAGAAAAACTCTCATGATATTTTGTAATAAAAGGTCGTCGAATGAAAGGAAAACAAAACCCTTCCAAGAACGATGAAAACAAACAAACGTACTTTTCTTTCTCCAACTTTACAACATGGCAAGAAAGAAGAAAAGAAAAAAAGAAAACAACATACTGAGGATGGAGTATACCTCGGAAATATATTTATGTTATAAATTTCAAACAAGTAAAATATTTGTTTATTTTTCTAATATTGCGTTGTAATTTGGCTTTTAAGCGCATTTTACTTTATTCAAATTAAATCAACGTTTCTATATGGAACTCACACCTTTGTCGAACAACGGTAAGTATTTATTTAAATCATCTACACCGTTGGGTGTAAGTTGCCAAAACTTTAGGTTGTGGAGAAAGGAATTCAAATAATAACGTTCGATTACCGAAAAGTATTTTCTTAAAACGGTATATTTTCACATGAAGATAGTCCTGTTCGGCTATCCAGTTTATAGAGATAAGAGAAAGATTTTTTTTGTAGGTGCGAGGAAGCTCTGTGTAACCTGCAAATGCCAAATCGTTTGAAAGTAGTTATTCAAAGGGTTAGTGAAAAGTAATATGCCCTTGAGACTGATTATTGTCATATAACCAAATCACCTTGCAGGGGCTGCTCCCCGCAAGAAGAAATATCAATGTTTATGACTGACAGAGAAGTTTTTTTGTCTATTCACTGTGTAATAAGATGATTGATATGGAAATGTATATATTTGTTTGAAATAGCTGAGTGGTTTTGGCTACAGTAATTAAGTAATACAATATAGTAAGTCATCTTAATGAATTGTTTATCATAGTCATAGCTTTCGACACGTGTTTCAACGTCTCTCCCAGGCTGTTATATCACGACTGATGTAAATAGAAGTCTGTGTCACTAAAAGTCACGTGGCCTGCTTATGTCATAAGATAAAGTTCAACAGGCAATGACTTACAGTACTGACTATTACAAAGAATGCTAATTTTGTTTTATTTCTCAAATAAATTACCAAGAAGTTTATAAAACTCGTCCAACTATGACTCTATTTTATTTTCCAAAATATAAAGAATTATTTTACATTTGGACATGTGCGATTAAAAGAGAGTATTTTTACCAAGAAAATACTATGGAGTTTTATATTTGTTGAAAGTGTATGTAATTACTAGGGCTATGACAAGAGAATATTCTTTTTATTGTTTTGACTCTCGAGTATATACCCGACACAGACAAAGTTAATCAATCGAGAACCACATCACTCTATATAAAAACATGTAAGATATTAACTGATGTATACTCGAGAGTCAAAATAATGAAAAGAATACTCCCTTGTCATAGACCTAATCCACTCGTAACTTTACTTTTAAGTTAAAAATACACCTGTCTTAAAATAATTTTTAAATAATATTTTTTTACAATTCTTTTTCTTGATAATACAGCAAACATTATGTTAAATATAATTAAAATATTTTTTTATAAGGATCTAAAAAAAAAAGATAATTTTTAATCAGAAAGCTGAAAATTAAATGTTTTCTTTATTTTTTTAAAATCTATTAAACAAATAAGTTTTACATGCATTTTTTCCCGTTTGTTCTTTTAATAATAAATAACATTTTTTCACAATATTATTAATATATTTTGGAGATATCTTTAGTTTTCCGTATACGGTTTAATAAATCTAGCAAACGTTTAATCTCGACCGTGACCTTTAGGTAAGAGTTTTATTTTGTTTTTATTTCCTTTTAAATTCATTAAATTCCGTTAAACCTTGTTTGTTTGCTTGTGTGTGTGTGAAAATGTTCCATGTTTATTATTTCTGTCAATAAGTTTTTTGTATAGTAATATTTTTAAAAGTTAATATTTATCCTTATTCAAAAGTATTTAGTCAAGAAACGAATATATTTCTATAAAAAAAAAAACTAAACTAAAAATGTTTATATATTTATTGCCAAACATTTACAAAATTCATTAGTTAAGCAATTTTTGTTACTTATTCAGAATACGGACCGTGCTGAAATAATACTATTTAGAAATCAATTCTTAACTAAATTATCCAACAAATTTTTCTATAAGTTTTAAAAAGTAATATATAAGATTTAAAAAGGAATATTTCTCACTAGTAACTTTGTATTTAAATTGTTTGTTTCAATTTAAATCATTTTCATTTTAAAAAGTATTTCTTGTTGGTTTTCATTTTTTAAAATTACTTATCATTCATTTTCGTTTGGAAAAATACTTATTGCTCTATTTTAATGTTTGTTTATTTATTGTTTGCTTATGCCCTAATTTCATAATTCAGATTTTTGCAGTATTTGATTGTCTCTTGCTTCAAACATATGTAAGTTTATATATACATAAGTTTATATATACATAAGTTTATATATATACATAAGTTTATATATATATATATATATATATATATATATATATATATATATATATATACATAAGTTTATATATATATATATATACATAAGTTTATATATATACATATATATATATAAACTTATGTATATATATATAAACTTATGTATATATATATATAAACTTATGTATATATATAAACTTATGTATATATAAACTTTGTTTATATATATATACATAAGTTTATATATATATATATATATATATATATATATATATATACAAAAATTTTAAAAGTGAGAATGTGTATGTGTGAGAACATTTCTCAACCTATATCCTCGACGAATTTTTGATCTACAGGCTTGAAATTTGGTATATAGGGTATTCAGACATATGGAATACTTTTTAATCTGTTTTCACTTGGAAAAAAGGGCTGTTAAAGGGTCAAAATTGAAAATTTAGAACTTAGGTGGCCTCGGATTTTTATCTGCTTGTCAACAGTTTCACGACTGTGCATATACAAATTGTTAACATGACAGCTTCCTTATGTTAAAAATAAGTGAGTTTGAAAATACTTTTTTTAAAGATCATGGTAAGCTGGCCTAGTGGTTATCGTATTTGACTCGCTGTTTTGGGGGGGGGGTTATTTCGATTTTTTTTATTCTCAAGAATTGAACTGTTTTAAAAAAGAACAATACTCACATGCACATGCCTCAGTTTCTTTCTGTTTTTTTTTTACTTCATTTTTTTTTTAAGAATTTAACATTACGTTTAATATCGGGCAACGCCGGGTACATTTGTTAGTATTGAATAAAGTTCAGTTTCAGCGTAAATCGAATTATGCCCCTTTTTTTCTTCATGTTTAAATGCAATTCTTTCAGTAAATAATGAACGAATTTTAGTCTTTAAAATCTACGAAACAACGAAATGTTTATTTACAGAATGTTGTTTCGCAGAAACAACTGTAGGGGACTAGGATATATAAATACCCCAATCCCGTTACAAGAGAATAATGAAACGAATGAGGAATTGAAGGAAACAAAGGCTCAGTTAATGGATAAGATAAACGTGGTTTATTTGCTATTGAAAGAAATGAATGTTTTAGTTATGATACGTCCGAGCGTATGTAACCAATGTTCGTTGCAGGACTGGTGTTGTAGCAAGAAAGGAAATGTGTTTTCATCTCAAGTTCG
The DNA here is from genome assembly GCF_053919585.1 of Euprymna scolopes. Lineage (NCBI taxonomy): Eukaryota > Metazoa > Mollusca > Cephalopoda > Sepiida > Sepiolidae > Euprymna > Euprymna scolopes. The sequence goes on along the minus strand of NC_136488.1, from coordinate 95,488,449 downwards.
GGTCACTATTGTTTGTTCGCGCGTGGGAAGAGAAATAATTGTTGTAGGAAAATTGAGAATAGTAGTCCAGCGCGTGTATGCATTGATACGGAATGAACTTGAGTAGGGTAGTATAATTAAACAAAGCGTACTTATCTTTTCAGACGACGGGGGTGGGAAGTGAGCGGCCAGTCGTGCTACTTCGGTGATATGTGTCAGGCTTTTAACTGGAGAGCGACGACTACATTTATCAACCTAGCGGCGCGGCGTTTTTGCCTCCTGTGTTTTTCTTCTTTTTCTTCTTTGGTTTGTGTAAGATAGGCATTGTTAGAATTGAAGGCGTCTCGGCTCATAACGTGAGAGCGGAGTTGGCTTCAGTTCACTGGTGCCTTATTTCTTCTTCTTCTTCTTCTTCTTCTTCTTCTTCATCTCTTTAGGTCGGGTGGAAGAATGTCTGTGCGTTCACTGACGCAGCTGGGCGAATCTCCTTTTCTTTTCTTTTTCTTCTTCATTTCTTTAGGTCGGGTGGAAGACTGTCCGTGCGTTCACTGACGCAGCTAGGCGAATCTCTCCTCCTTTTCTTTCTGGTCCCTTCCTTTTATAGTCGTAAACCGGCTCCCAGCGGCTGTGATAATTTAGGCCTTTATTTTCGGCGGGGAGCTCTGCCATTGGTTCATAATTCTTTTTATGGTTTCTTATTTTTCTTTTTCCAAACGGAAGCGATGCGTGGAGCCATGTGCAAACGAAGATTTTTTTATTTTGTCTCTTATGCTGGAGACGTTAGCATCCGGTAGGCATGTTCCCACACAACACACGACTTATTCTTTGAATTAATTCTTATTTTTCTTTCTCTTTTTCTTTTTGTAATCAATATTGCATAAGTTCGTATGCAGTATAAATTTATTTTTCTATTTTTCAAGTTTCCGAAAGCTTTTTGTAAAAAGAACTCTCAGTCACTTTCGGCGGTCAGATTGTTTGACAAACTTTACTTGCTTCTACCTCGACCATGACGTCATTTTTCAGTTGCTAGGCCTTCGTTTGCGCAGGTCGTAGCTACACCCGTTCGTATTTATGCCTTACATCCACCAACCATATTTTTGTGTGGAGGAACCCGGATGTATTCATATTCATTGCATCAATAACAAATTAAAAAAACAAAAACATCAACAACATATTTGCTCAATAATGTGATGCTCTTTTATTCTTTTATAGAACTGTAAAGTTATATATTATGCACGCTTTCCATCGCCTGCTGTTGATGGAGGTGGGTAGAGTTGAACGAATGTAGAGCATCGAAAAGAGCATGAGTCAAATTAGTTCACCTACCAAAAAATCTTTGGTCCATCTCACTTCAGACTTCTTGTCAATAGTTTTAAATTTGTAAACATTTCTTATTTCCTTAATACATTCAAATATATTTTTGAAATAATACATCCATTTCTAACAGCTTTTTATTTTTATTTATTTTTCAGAGATGAACGTAGTGCACCAATTGATTTCTCAAAACATTAACAGGAACGCCACAGGAAGGCTTACTAGTGTCCTTGCTACAAGGGTTGACGTCAAGTTCAACAAGGCATGCAGGAAAATTACCGGCAACCTGAAATCAACCAAACCTGCCATACGTCTACAAGATGTCCAGAATCACTCCACCGCAGATTCGTCAAGAGGCGATAGTAATGGCCAAGTTTTACAAGCAGAGCAACGACAATCGCCATCCCCTATTTGGACATCAAGAGATGCCACAGCGACTATCATCCCACAAGAGGTTTGCCACTGTTACAGGCCTTTGACGAACAACACCAGCGTCCTTTTGCCTTCGTTGGTGGAATGAGTCGGTCAAAAGACATCAACAATGAGGCTTTTCCGGCGCCAAAAGAGACCCTCACAGCAGGCTCTGAACTCACCCGGAAAGAGTGGGTAACGCTCAACTGGACCCAAGCGAAGGTTGAAAAATATGGGACAACCTGCACAAGTGGCGTTATGAACAAGATTCTTGTGTCTCTGTGGCGCCAACATGCAAATTATCGCATACATCTTCGCATACTGTCCCTTAAGCAAGGCATGCTCTAATGCAGGCCTAACACACTGCCCAACGATGGATCTTGAGATGGAGTGAAACGCGATGATGATTATAATTTTTTTCATTGATTTCTAGAATTGTTTCTATTTCGTCTTTTTTTTCTTCAATTCTTGATCTATTCTCTCCCTTTCACATTCTCCTTATATTCCTCTTTTTCTATTTTTCTTCTATCATTTCTTCTCCTTTGTTTTTAGTTTTCATTTCGATTATAAATTGTCCTTTAATTTGATTTAATTTATTTCAAATCAACAGTTGGAGTATCTTCTCTACATTTGATTTAACTTTCCAAGGAAGTTCTATTCGTGGCAAGATGTTTCTATTATAGTATATTAGCATGCCGGAACAACACTAAAGGGGTGCTGGTCGACAATTATGATTATTCAAGCCAAAAAGTTTTGTCATCTAAAATGTTTTTGAATAATCAAAATATTTAGGAATGTAACTTAAAAATGTTGTCATAACATAGTTGAAATAATGACACGTAAAAACATCAGGGGATTATCTTAGTAACGTATACTGATGACGTGATTTAGAAGAGGAGATGGACTTTTTGAGATACATGGAAATTAGTTAAGTCAGTCAAAGTCAAGAGAGGGGCAGAGACCATCTTCAGATCATGATGGCTCTGAGTAGAGGAAGTCAGAGTTAGCAGACCCAGTCGGTAGTCAGAGATAATGGCCCCAAGTAGGGGTAAATCTAGAGGAAGATCTATGACCAGTGTTGCAGCCTTCCAATGGGGAAACATCTGGAATAAAACTGCTGTAAATACCACCAAAAACTGCAAGTTGTATGAATCTTCATTTGCAGATTTTCCAAGAATGCGACCCAGATGAATAAGGTTGATCCAGATGGATAAAATCAACTCAGATGGATAAGGTCTGTTTCTCCATGTATGTAACCCTAAACCACAAGACTGTTATATGATCAAATATATCAATGCATAAATATATACACACTCGTTTATATATACTCACTCCCGCTACACAACACTATTTATATTTTGACTTTGTACAAACTTCTGGATTCGGATCTTAGTGGAATCATTCACATCACTATTTACGGATATCGAAATTTAACTTTTTTCCCTTATAATTTTGTTCTAGCTGGAGATGGAGCATCCTACTGGATGCCAGACATTCACCCACTATCTCATGCATTTCAACCGAGATATTTAAGATTCTAACCGTTCCTTCAAGTGCAATTCTTTGCATCTCTCTTGCACTTGGTTCACCAGGTATATTTGCCAGGTGATTTTGAAATTCTTTTACATGAGTCCGATTGTTCCTATAATGCTGGAAGGGTAGCTACACGTGTAATTATGCGGTAAAGGTTATGCAATCCCCAACCACACCTCTCCTGAATCAACACTGTTTGATTCTAGTGGCAAGAAGTGTTGGACCACTAGAAATAATACAGAGATAAGCGGAGAGCACATACAGCACTTGGAATTCCCAAATGGTTACCCATTTTAGTATTGACCAGGCTCAACATTCCTTAACTTTGGTGATCTAACAGGAACCGGTGTGTGTGTGTGTGTGTGTGTGTGTGTGTGTGTGTGTGTGTGTGTGTGTGTGTGTGTGTGTACTGATAAGAGAGATAGTTCTAAACACTTATTTAAAAAAAAATGAATTTGTATCAAAAAGGCATAAAAAATTTTGAGAGAGGAGGAATGACTTCTCTCTCTCTCCATCTCTCTCTCTCTCTCTCTCCATCTCTCTCTCTCTCTCGCACACACACATCCTCTCCTTTCTTCTTCTCTCTCTTTTATGTCCTTTCCTTCCTATTCTCTTTCGAGCAATGCCAAATTTCCTTCTTTTTTTTTTATTGTTTTAAGAGTTCACTCCCAAACACATACCATCGTTCAGTCAAATTGATTTCTTTCTTTTCATTTCTTTACACTCTTATTTAATAAATAAATAAATGTGTATCAAAATGACTAAATGTTAATATTTATCTACTTATATGAATAAATGCGGAAGTTTTGGTCATGTATTTACAAGAAACTTATGAATAAAATGTTCATATATCTATATAATAAAGCTCGACGTCTATGTATCTGTTTGCTGTACACAAATAGGCTCCTTTATGGTTTACTATAATACTAAGCTGACCAAATACAATTAGAAGTATCAAGGATCTGAAATGGGTATGAAAAGATGATGCCCCTAGAGGCGGGGGTGTTACTAATAAGAGGGAACCCTATGCATGCTCACACCATTTCACATAGAGCTACCAAAGATAGCAAGATAACCCACCATGGGGAAGGAGATGTTTTGATGGGTTACACCACTCACTTCCACCAACAGGGGTTAAGCTCCAGGAGAGGAAGTTACTTTTAACTAGAAACCCTGTGCATGCTCACACCATTTGGCGTACACTCGTAGAGTTACGAAATATGGCAGGATAACCCACCATAGGGTGGGGGAGGTTTTGGCGGGTTACACCGCCCACCTTCACCAACAAGGGTGGGGCCCCAGTGGTATCACTTAAAACTGAGAACCTTATGCACGCTTACACAATTTGACATAGAGCTACCGAACTTGCCATGACAACCCACCATGTGAAGCGGATTTATCGGTTACATCCCTCACTCCCAATAACAGAGGTGGGGGCCCCATCGAGGTCATTTATAATGGGGAACCCTAATTAGTGTTTATGTTTGTGCTAATAAAGATTTCTACTACTGCTACCTCATGTTCGTTTGAGCAATTGCCCCCCCCCCCAATCCCCACAAAGATGATCCGAACAATCCCGGGTCTGTCTGTGTGTGTGTCTGTCAGTACATCTAAAGGACGATCTAATAAAGCTTAGCGTCTGTGTGTTTGTTTGCCTGTACATCTATAAAACGAAAGGGAATATAAGATACAAAAACTATACAGTGAATAAATATCAGCTTCAAGAATTTAAAAGTTGTTTATATTGTTATATAAATCAGTCCATTATTTTACCCTGTTAACGATGGGTACTTCTGCTACATATTATGAACCTTTCATCCATAAGTTTCTTGTAAATACAAGACCAAAACTTTCGCATTTATTCACATAAGTAGATAAACACACACACACACACACACACACACACACACATATACATATGCTTTTTTACTTCATCAATGCTTTAAATATATTCTTTTGATGAATTTTGGTAAAAATATTCCAGTGGCATGGCTACTTTTTTTTTTTTTTTTTTTTTTAAATATTTTTTATCTTATATATATATATATATATATATATATATATATATATATATATATATGTATATATAAAATATCCAGATTCAATGGAAGATAATTATGTCTTTTTATTGGGAAACTTGATGAAAATTCTTTCACAAGAAAACCGTGGTACAAAAACTGAACAAAAAAATTTCTCTTTAATTTGACTCAAATGCATCGGCATACACCCAACAGTGACGCGTAACAATGAATTAATCTGAATTTTATTTTCATATATATTTATATACATTTACATACATTTATTTATGTCTGCTTCCATAGGCATCTTAGTAAAATGCAATGCAGAAAAAAGAGAAATACACAATCCGATTTCAGGGTTAAAATAAAAAATACCCAACCAGTAAAACTCATCAATTCAAACAATATAAAGAATATAATTTAAAAACAAATTGCCTAAAAAAATATTGCAAAAATTCGTTTACAAAAGCAGAATAAAATATTTTAAATATTTAAAAAATTACTTAAAAAGTAAAGACGCATACCCAAGTTGCTCATAAGAGCAAATAATAAAATTTAAATCTTCTTCTTCTTCTTCTTCTTCTTCTTCTTTTTATTTTATTTTTATTTTTTTACTCACAAGGAGTAGTCACACAAGTCATCATTAAAGATTTCTCTTTGAGAACAACTTGTGGTGTTCTCTGGAGCCTGAGTGACAAGTCTCCTCAAATTTCCATTACTCTCTACCATTTTCGATAACCTTTACAGATGATTACATTGTCGCAACAGCCGCTTACCATTGATTTCTCGTTGGTAGCGATTATTGGTCTTCACTGGAATTTGGGTAGCAAAAAGCCTCCCCAAGGCCCCAATCCTCTTTGCACTTATCCAGTAGAGGTCTGGCTAGTTCTTTCTCTCCTTAGTCTTTCAATCCTTCTTGAACCTCCTCACTTATTTGGTGTGGTGTCAATTTATGGCGACACGCACAAAAAAAGGAGGTGAGCTGAAGGCAGGAACACAGGGAGGTTTAACTTACAATTTCAGTTTTCATGATTCCATGTAAAGTTCCTTTGTGTTTTATGTCCAGTTTGTGTCTGTAGCTAATGTGTATTAGTCTCTGCATTCAAGGGTTTTTCGTAATATTTCTGCAGTTTTCATTGTTATTCGTTGTATTTTCTCAGTTATCTCTCAGATTCTAATCTCTCCCATTCTTTTTTCCAAGTTTTTCGGTATTGTTCCTAGCACTCCTACTAGTATTATCAGTAGTGGTAGTAGTAATAGTAGAAGACAGTAGCATAGATTAGGTTTTCAAGCCTTGAGTATGCAACTCGCATAGAAGATGGAAAGCTCCAAAATAGCACCAGACTTTCTCTGCTTATCTCGGCATTGTTTACAGTTGTCCTTGACTTCACCTTGGCACAGGATTCAAACCTTGATACTGGATTCAAGCAGTACTAGTTTAATTCACAAATATTGTTATATTGTATATCGACACCCTTACAAGGGTTCCTATTTACTTGCCTCCCCACGAGGGCAGTTAGACAAAAGGTCGGTTTTTAATATGGGGAAAATCTAGTTTCCCAGAAAGTGGCACTCTGGATAGGAACCAAAATAAAAATTGTCTCAGTCATGAAGAATTTCTCTTCCATTGTCTATTACGACTTAAAGGAGGCCTTTAATGTTTGTTTGTTTTTCTGGCATTACTAACCAGCAGAGTATTACCACTGTCGATTAAGGGAAGCGACTGTTAGGCATGTGTATCATGTGCAATGGAAGTGAAACCAGAGGACATGCGTTGCATGGAGAAAAATATGATTATGATATGATAGATGTGTAATGTGAATCTTAATGACAGATTTAGATCTGATAACCCCAAAGGCAGATCAAATCTGAATAGTATAGAGATATGTATACAGAACGGGAGACTTTGATGGTATGGTCGCATTGAAAATGAAAAATAAACGAAAATGTTTGAGTAAGTAGATGCAAAACAATTTGACTCGAGAAAATACCTGATAAGAGAAAGGTAAGTTTAGAAGTGAATTTCTAAAAGCCGTCCAACACATGCTTGCATGCAAATAGATGTTGAATTTAATATGATGATGAAAATACTTGGGTGTAGAACAGTTGAGGTAGCAGAGTAAGCTGGTAGGAGCAGGCCAAAGGAAACACGGGGAGAAGTGATAAGGATTGATTTGAGAGAAAGAGGGATAAATAAAAACTTGGCCAGAGATAGCTTAGTTTGAAAGTCAATTTCTAAATGTTGTCAAACACATGCCAGCATGCAAAACAGAATTTAAACTGAAAAGGATGAGCTATAATGACGAAAGAATGGATAAGAGTTGTAGAACAGTTGAGGTAGTAGGACCAGTTGGTCAAGGAAATCATTGTAGAAAGTGATAAGGATGGACTTGAAAAAAAGCTGTTCAATCGTTACTTAAGGGGAAAATGCTTCTCATCACATTGTAATACAATCTGTCCAGTATTCAGAAAAATTGGAGATCGTCTTCTGCATCAGACCAATCAGTCTCCTGTGCATCGTAAGTTGTTTGAATCCGTACATTCATATCTGATTTACCTCTGCACTCCATGTTTAAAAAGGAAGTGTCCTCTATAGTATCAGATCTGACCGAATGGTTAATTGTAGGCATAGACCAATTCATACCATCAAAAAAATTCCAACAAAAACCTAACAGCCAGCCATGGTTCTCCCCAGAATGTGCTGCTGCTATCGCGCACAGAAATCACTTTTTCCATAACTACCAACGTAATAGATGCACTGAGACTAAAGCTGCTTTCAGGACTGCCAGCAACCACTGTAAAAGAGTAATAAAAAATGCAAGAGAGCTATATGCCCAGTCTGTTAAATCCAAGGTAGCTGATCAACGGCTTGGTTCCCACCAGTTTTGGCAAATAACAAATAGGATCCTGAACAGAAGTGTGCGTTCTATCCCAACCATTATCAATGAACCAGAGGTTATCTCGTCAGCGTCAGACAAGGCCAAACTATTTGCAAAGAACTTTGCAGCTAATTCTACCCTATGCGACGAAGGCCATCAACTCCCCATATTTCCTCCTATAACACAGAACAAGCTAGGTAATATACAAATATCCGTGCATGAGGTCGCCAAGCTAATAAAAAACCTAGATTCCAGTAAAGCAACTGGCCCTGATGGAATCCCAATTATAGTGTTAAAAAAGCTTCAACCAGAACTTGCTCCCATACTTACGAAACTATTTAAGCGCTGCCTTAAGGAGAAGTGCTTTTCGACCCCCTGGAAGACCTCATCAGTTTGCCCTGTATTTAAGAATTCAGGTGATAAGTCATCTCCCTCTCAATACAGACCAATAAGTCTTCTCTGTGTTATGAGTAAGTTACTGGAATCAATATTAAATAGAGAAATAGTCAACCACCTCAGCAGAAACAACCTTCTTAGTGACACACAATATGGTTTCCGCTCTGCAAGATCTACCGCAGATGTGCTGACGGTTATATCCCACAGGATTAGTGAATCTCTTGACAAAGGCTTCCTTTCTAGGGCAATTGCTCTTGACATATCAAAGGCCTTCGACAAGGTATGGCATAAGGGTCTACTTCACAAGATTTCCAGCTACGGTATAACTGGAAATGTTTTCTCAATCATTAAATCATTTCTCTCCGATAGGCTCATAAGAGTAGTGGTAGATGGACAAAAATTCGGAGGCCTGCAATATAAATGCTGGAGTCCCTCAGGGGTCAATCCTCGGCCCAACTCTCTTCCTGATCTACATCAATGACCTCCCTAAACACATACTTAAATCATTCGTTGACATCTATGCTGATGACACGACCATCTACGGCAACACATCAAAGGCTGTAAATGACGAAGTTCTCTCGGATTCTCTCTCCTCTGATCTCGAGCGCGTGGTTCAGTGGGGGAAGATGTGGCTAGTTACCTTTAATGCATCTAAAACCAAACTCCTATCCTTACATCATCAACGCTCTGATCCCCAGCTGGCATCAATTGTGATGGATGGCTCTCGTCTGGGTGAGGCCCCGTGTTTTGACAAGCTTCTGGGTTTGACCTTTACTCCTGATCTGAAATGGAACACGTACATCAAGTCTGTTGCCAAGGTCGCAGGAAAGATGGTGGGATCCTTCTACCGCTCCAGAAGATATCCCACTACTGATGCAATTCTCTATCTATATAAAAGCCAAGTACGGCCAAGGATGGAATACTGTTGCCATATCTGGGCAGGAGCTGCCAAAAACAGCCTATCATGCCTTGACAGAGTACAAAATAGACTTCGTGGTTTAGTGGGGGATGCCCTTTTTTCTACCCTGCAACCCCTCTCCCACAGAAGAGACGTTGCGAGCCTATCCTTGTTTTATCGTTATTTTCATGGCAGGTGCTCGTCTGAACTCCAATCCCTGGTCCCCCCTCGCCAAACTTTCACGAAAAACACCCGTCTAGCTGAATCCACTGTGAAAAATTTCCCCCACTCTATATCTGTGCCTAAATCAAAACGCGGATTTCATGAGCAAAGCTTCTTTCTTAGAACTGAACGCCTGTGGAACTCTGTTCCGTCTGCCTGCTTCCCTCCGGACTACAACTTGGATGTCTTCAAGTCTAATGTTAACAAATTCCTAATGAACCGCCCCCCTAATTAAACACTTCATAAAATCTCCTCACTAACGTGATGTACTTGCAATAACCCTTATCCCTGAGTGGCTTCCGGGCCTTGATAAGTGGTGATCACTGTGTAAAAAAAAAAAAAAAAAAAAAAAGTGATAAATGAGATAAAACAATTTACACAGTAACAAGCAGCAAACTTTGTCCTGTGTCACGAACGGGGAGAGACCAGTGATCGGGCGTGCTTCTCTGTGTAGAATCTACGACTTTATTAATTTGCTGTTCCTTCCTACGTCGCTCGCAATTAATGAATAAAAGAATATAAAAGGATACGTCAGGTGTGACATTTACGGCCTTTGTGACACATTGTCTGGTTCAAGATCAGTTCTCCTCGCAATATATCCAAGTGAGGCACACGGATGGCAAAAATAACAAAAGGCACAAACAATACAGACAAAACAGTCTCCTTTGTGTCATAAGTAAGTTGCTGGAATCTGTGATAAACAGATAAGTAGTCAACTACATCAGCAAAAATAACCTGCTCAGTGATACGCAATATGGTTTTTGTTCTGTGAGATCTACAGCTGATATACGAGGGGCATGCTATAAGTAATGCCCCTGACCCACTTCCAGTTGTCTGATCTAGCTAAAATTTTGCATGTGAAATGATTTATATCTCTACGGGTTATGTGGCAAATTACAGCTCTGAACTCATTGTGGTTTCTGTTTTACAGGTGTTTGAACTGAGTCAGGTGTGAAATTGAGCCTGTTGAATGTCGAGCAGTGATCCGGTTTTTGTATTTCAAAGGACGCACACAACAGGACACTTTTGATGAAATGAAAGAAACTTATGGTGATAATGCCCCATCATATGACCTTGTAAAACGCTGGCATCGTGAATTCATACATGGCCAGAAGTCTGTGGAAACAGCTCCCAGACCTGGTCCCCCCCCTTCTGTCATTGATGAAGCATCTGTCCGTCAAGTTGAGGCTGCCATTTTGGAAGAGCTGCACATTACTATTCGCCAAATAGCCCAAGATGTCAAGATTAGTACAGGGTCTGTGGAAACTATCATTCATAACCATTTGCATATGCATAAGGTGTCTGCCAGATGGATTCCCAGGTTGATCACACCATTCCAGAAGCGAGAATGTGTCGAGTGCTCGAGGATGAATTTGGAGATGTGCCAAGAAGATGAGTCAAAGTTTTTCAAAAGACTGATTACACAGGATGAAACCTGGGTCCATCACTATGATCCAGGAACTAAAGCCCAGTCAATGCAGTGGAAGCACTTGGACTCACCACCTCCAAAGAAGGCAAGGGTGCAGCCCTCCGCTGGCAAGGTCATACTCACAGTCTTCTGGGACCAGGACGGAGTAGTGATGACAGATTTCCTGGCAGAGGGTACTACAATTACAGGAGTCTATTATGCTTCCCTTTTGAGGAAATTAAGGGAAGCTACCAAAATCAAGAGGCGGGGCAAGATCAGCAAAGGTACCCTCCTCCTACAGGACAATGCTCCGGTCCACAACTCGTATGTCGCCAGATCAGAAGCACGGGCGTGTGGGTATGAAATCCTTCCCCATCCTTCCTACTCTCCTGACCTTGCACCCTCTGACTTTCATCTCTTCCCAGCCATGAAGTTGTTTTTGAAAGGAAAGCGTTTCCCATATGATGCAGCCTTGATTTCTGAAGTCACGTCGTGGTTGGAGGACCAACCTGGGGTGTACTACAAAAGCGGTCTCCAGAGCTGCATCAAACGATGGGAAAAAGTGCATAACTTTGGGTGGTTCCTATGAAAGACTAATAACTGTGCCAAGTTTCGTTGCTCTCCTGCTATGGGAAGTGGGTCAGGGGCATTACTTATTGCTCGCCCCTCGTACTAACTGCTATATCACACAGGACTAGTGAATCTCTCAATGGGGCTTAGTCTCTAGAGCAATAGCTCTTGACATACCAAGGCTTTTGATAGTGTGGCATAAAGATCTCCTTCACAGGATCGCCAGCCATGGAATCGCTGCAAATTTCCTCTAAATTATTAAATCCTTTCTCTCTGATAGGTTCATAAGAGTAGTCATTGATAAGCAGAAATCAGAAACTCATTGTATTAAAACTGGCGTCCCTCAGGATTCCATCCTGGGCCCAACCTCCTTCCTGATTTTCATCAATGATCTCCCAAATCGCATTCTTAGATCATTCATAGACATTTATGCAGACGACATCGTAATCTATGGCAACACTTCAAAAGCCAGCAATGACTAAGATCTTTCTGATTCCCTCTCTTCTGATCTTGAGAACGTGGTACAATTGGGGAAAAGGGTAGTTGATTAATTTTAATGCATCGAAAACCAAGCTCTTCTCGTGATCTCCTTCTCTCGTAATCGCTCTGATCCCCACTATGTCCCAACTGAAATGAATGGCTCTCGTCTTGGGGAAGCTCCATGTCTTGATAAGCTTCTGAAACTGACCTTCACTCCTAATCTGAAATGGCACACATGCATCAAATTTGTTGTCCAGATTACTGGAAAAATGGTTGGATCACTCTACTGCTCCAGTAGGTATCTCACTGCCGATGCCATCCTCTATCTGTATAAGAGTCATATAGTTCTAAAATGGAGTACTGTTGCTACATCTGGGCAAGAGCTGCTTGGTGTGCCCTATCATGCTCAGATAGAGTTCAAAACCGATTTTGAAACTTAGTAGGTGATGCCCTTTTCTCTTCCCTGCAACCTCTTTCCCACAAAAAACATGTTGAGAGCCTATCTCTGCTCTATCGCTATTTTCATGGCAAGTGCTCGACTGAACTTCGATCTATGGTCCCCCCCCTTGCCAAACTTTCCAAAAAAACACTTGACTAGCTACAACCACTATATATGATTCCCCCACTCTCTATCTGTGCCTAAATCTAAACACAGATTCCATGAACAAAGCTTATTTCCTATAACTGTCCACCAGTCTGCTTCCTGGTTGAATACAACATTTTAGCCTTCAAATCCAATGTAAAGAAGTTCTTGCTGAGCCGTCCTCATAAATAATCAAATTCTACTTAATTTACACCATTAGTGACTACAACACTACCACCTTACATTCATTAACCCTCATCCTGAAGTAGCCTTTGGGCCTTGGTGAGTGGCGACTCACAAGTAAAAAAAAAAAAAAAAAAAAAAAAAAAAATTGTACATAAGAATACCTTTATTGCAGTAAGACAGTTTAATCTTCTTGAAATTATATATAACGTTCAATGGATCGAGAGAAGGATCGAACACAAAGAGAACAAAATAATCATGATATTATAAGAAATGATTGAAGGAGTCAAAATAAAAAGAACATTTAAGCACGAACATCATTGCAAAGGGTGCTTTATTGTTCAATGAGTATGCAGGTTGGATATTGGGGCTTGGGCAGAAGAAAACATGAAGTACTTAGCTGGGTGACATAATCAGCCGCTCGCAAACAAAATATAAAAAATCATTTTTTTTTCTCTTTTTTCCACTCTCTCCTTTTTTGATTTTTTTTTTTTTAATTATATTAGTACTACCCCTCTCCTTTGAATGTTCCTCTCAGATTTTTCTTCAGCAAATAATCCCTCATGGTTAAGTGGCAGATGAACTGTTTGTTATAGTCTTTTTCACGATTCCCTCAGTCGGTTGGTGTAAGTTTGGAGTTGATTGTTGTTTGGTTTTTATGATGTAAACTGATGCATCAAATTGGAGTTAGGCTTTATCCTGTAATCCTTTGCCATATATAATTAAAACAAAACATGTTTTACAAAATCTCTCTGGATTCTTTTTGTTTGAACAATACATTAACTTGTACTTAGGTGATCTCGTAATTCTTCGCCAAGTCTCTAGAAACAACACCATTTGGGTCCTTCACAATACCGGAAAATTGGGACTGCCATTGCTCCTTTTCAGTCATCTATGTGAGTTAACTTGGATGTATGGCATTCAGGTTGATATGCCGTGGATTCATGTTATAGCTCAGTTAACGAGATGCATACATTATAAGCGCTGGCTAATGCATAGAATGATTCTCTGAAAATCTTTTTGCGCACGTGGCTTTCGTTTTTTGAGGCATAGACCGATTCATACCATCCAAAAAATTCCAACAAAAACCTAACAGCCAGCCATGGTTCTCCCCTGAATGTGCTGCTGCCATCGCACACAGAAATCACTTTTTCCATAGCTACCAACGTAATAGATGCACTGAGACTAAAGCTGCTTTCAGGACTGCCAGCGACCACTGTAAAAGAGTAATAAAAAATGCAAGAGAGCTATATGCTCAGTCCGTTAAATCCAAAGTAGCTGAGCAGCGGCTTGGTTCCCACCAGTTCTGGCAAATAGCAAACAGGATCTTGAACAGAAGCATGCGTTCTATCCCAACCATCATCAATGGACCTGAGTTCATCTTGTCAGCATCAAACAAGGCCAGACTATTTGCCAAGAACTTTGCAGCTAATTCTACCCTATGCGACAAAGGCCATCAACTCCCAGTATTTCCTCCTATAACAGACAACATGCTATGCAACCTACAAATATCTGGGTGTGAGGTCGCCAAGCTAGTCAAGAACCTTGATTCCAATAAAGCGACTGGCCCTGACGGCATTCCAGTTATAGTGCTGAAAAAGCTACAACCAGAACTTGCCCCCATACTTACAAAACTGTTTAAGCATTGCCTTAAGGAGAAATGCTTTCCAACACCCTGGAAAACCTCATCAGTATGCCGTGTATTTAAGAATTCAGGTGAAAAGTCATCTCCCTCTCAGTACAGACCAATAAGTCTCCTGTGTGTCATGAGTAAGTTGTTGGAATCCATATTAAATAAAGAAGTAGTCAACCACCTCAACAGAAACAACCTTCTTAGTGACATGCAATATGGTTTCCACTCTGCAAGATCTACAGCAGATGTGCTAACGGTTATATCTTACAGGATTAGTGAATCTCTTGACAAAGGCTTCCTTTCCAGGGCAATTGCTCTTGACATATCGAAGGCCTTCGATAAGGTATGGCATAAGGGCCTACTTCACAAGATTTCCAGCTACGGTATCAGTGGAAATTTTTTCTCAATCATTAAATCATTTCTCTCCGATAGGTTCATAAGAGTAGTGGTTGATGGGCAGAAATCAGAGGCCTACAGTATTAATGCTGGAGTCCCTGAGGGGTCCATCCTGGGCCCAACTCTCTTCCTGATCTACATCAATGATATCCCAAAACACATACTTAAATCATTCGTTGACATCTATGCTGATGACACGACCATCTATGGCAACACATCTAAGGCCATAAATGACAAAGTTCTCTCTAATTCTCTCTCCTCAGATCTTGAGCGCGTGGCACAGTGGGAGAAGAGGTGGCTGGTCACTTTTAATGTATCCAAAACCAAGCTTCTATCTTTATATCATCAACGCTCTGATCCCAATCGTGCATCAATTGAAATGGATGGCTCTCATCTTGGGGAGGCTCCATGTTTTGACAAGCTTCTGGGTTTGACCTTTACTCCTGATCTGAAATGGAACACATACATCAGGTCTGTTGCCAAGGACGCTGGGAAAATGGTGGGATCCTTCTACCGCTCCAGACTCACTACTGATGCAATTCTCTATCTGTATAAAAGCCAAGTACGTCCAAGGATGGAGTACTACTGCCACATCTGGGCAGGAGCTGCTAAAAACAGCCTATCCTGCCTTGACAGAGTACAAAATAGACTTCCTGGTTTAGTGGGGGATGCCCTTTTCTCTTCCCTGCAACCTCTCTCCCACAGAAGAGACGTTGTGAGCCTGTCTTTGCTTTATCGTTATTTCCATGGCAAGTGCTTGTCTGAGCTCCAATCTCTGGTCCCCCCCCTCGCCAATCTTTCACGAGAAACACCCGTCTGGCTGAAACTACTGTCAATAATTTTCCCCAGTGCTTAAATCCAAACGTAGATTCCATGAGTAGAGCTTCTTTCTCAGAAGTGCACGACTGTGGAACTCTCTTCCGTTTGCCTGTTTCCCACCTGACTACAACTAGGATGTCTTCAAATCCAACATAAACAAATTCCTGACAAACCACCCCCTTAAGTAAGACACTCTATCATATCTCCAATACTAATGATTACTACAATACTATCTCATTGATTACTGTACACGCAATAACCCTTATCCCTGAGTGGCCTCCTGGCCTTGATAAGTGGTGACCCCCATGTAAAAAAAAAAAAAACTCCTTTGAATCGCCCATTTCGTTATAATCTTTTCCTTCCTTTTTATTTTGAAGATAAGAGAGGAAGAGTGCAAGAGGGTGAGAGAGTGTGAGACCGGTAGAGAGAGATGTGTGAGGGTTCTCTTTCTATTTCTTCTAGCCCGTTAATTCACGGATGGATGTCAGAGTGGGATTTTGGCTAACTGACTGGTAACTCTAAAGGGTGGGGGAGGATCATCTAGTCCTTTTTGAATTCTGACCCTGCTATGATTTTATGCCACATTTGTACGATCAATAACTGATCTGCTGACTAATACCATAGAGAATCAGTGACTCGATTGATAGGGGCTTCACTTTTAGAGCAATAGATCTCAAAATATCAAAGGCCTTTAATAGTGTTTGGAATGAAGATAGATTTCACAAGATTTCTAGCTATGGAATATCTATGGCCAACTTCTTAACCATCAAATCATTTCTCTCCAATAACTTCATAAAAGTACTCATTGATGGGCAGAAGTCTGAAACTCATAGCATCAACGTTGGTGTACCTCAGGAATCCATTCTGAACCCAATTCTTTTCCGGATCTTCATCAATGATCTCCCAAATCACATTATAAAATCATTCGTCAACATTTATACAAATCACACAACCATCTATAGCAACGCTTTGAAGAGCATTAATGATTAATATATTTCCGATTCTCTCTTCTGAAGCATGTTGTTCACAGGTGAATAGGTGGCTTGTTACTTTTAATGTTTAAAATCAAGCTTCTCTCCTTTCACCACCAATACTCGGATTCTCATTTTATCCCCAGTTGAAATGAATGATTCTCTCTTTGAGAAAGCTACATGTTTTTATAAACTTTAGGATTGAAATGGAAAACTTATATTAAATCTGTTGCTAAGATTGTTAGAAAAATGGTCAGATTATTCTATTGCTACATAGAGTATCTAACTTGCGACGCAATCGTCTACCTGTATAAGAGTCAAATACATCCGAGGATGGAATACTGTTACCATAGCTGAGGAGGTACCTCTCAGAGCACCTTTTCCTGTCTTAATCTATCACCTGTTTGTTTAAATGTATGTATGTATGTATGTATGTATGTATGTATGTTTAAATGTCTGCCTAAAACTTTCGACAGAGGCGACGGATTTTCACTAGATCAGTATCATTTTGAAGCTCGACCCTTTGGATGAGAAATATTGAAAAATTGGCCAAAAAACATTAATTCCTTCACCCTCAACTGGGCAGTTTTCCACAGGGAGGGTCGATTTTTTTTTTTTTTTTTGCTAACCTTTTTAGCAAGTCATTCAACACTCGCGTTCACAACCTCGCTTAAAAGGCGATATTTCGATCGACCGTGACGTCACAACCACGGTAGGTACATCGGTAAAACAGTTTTGTTTTTTTTCACCTTTTTTCCTCTGGTAGCTTACGGGTTTGAGCCTGTTTACTACTATTTTTTTTTTGTGCTCGCAATTTTCCTTTTTTTTTTCTTTTTTTTAAATTTTTTTGCTCAACCAACACCTTTACACACGCCTCCACTTTCTTTTCCGCCTTTGCATCACGGGTTCGAGCTTGCCTACTACAATTTTTTTTTTGCTCAACACTCACCTCCAAACACCCGGGAAATGCCGGGCAACCAGGCTAGTCTTCTATATATATAAAAGCCAAACGTCTGTGTGTATGTATGTATGTTTGTTTGTAACGCTAAAACTTTTGAAAGACGGAACCAAACTTGACAACTTTGGTATCATATTGAAGCCACATCACCCGGATGACAAATATCGAAATTTCACGTCAAACGGACCACTAGAAGTGGGTCAACTGATCAGTGTTCTTCAAGGGGGCCCCCAAAAACCTGTAATTATCTATATATATAAAAGCCAAACGTCTGGTCAAGTCACTAAATAGAGATTAGCTGGTTTCCCGGCATAGCCCAGGATGTAATATAGATTGACTGAAATACATGTTCTAGCTGGTTTCTAGGCGTTGCCAGGGATGTAATATAGACACATTATGTTGTATATTACCTGTTCTCTTCTCCCTAAGGTAAAACAATTTCATATACATGCTGTAAATTACCTATGCTAGAGATAAAACATGAACAATACCAGTCCTAGGGTAGATAAAACAAATAATACATAGAGATGAAAGATTCCTCTCCCCTAAGAATAAAACATATGTTCAATATCTGCTTTTGTTTTTTCATTGTTTATATGGTCCCGAGCAACGCCGGGTAGCCCTGCTAGTCTATTATATAAATCTCATCTCTGTTTGTATGTATGTATGCCTAAAACTTTGAACAGAGGCAACTGATTTTCACAAAATTGGCATCGTTTTGAAGCTCAACTCTTCAGACGGCAAATATCGAAAAATTGGCTAAAAATATTAATTCCTTCACCCTCAACTGGGCACTTTTCTACAAGAAGGGGTGGCTTTTTTGCTGATATTTTCGAAAGTCATCCGCTCTTTTCAATTGATTAGCATTAATTTAAAGCTTCGCCACTTCCGGTTTGGCGATGGACGCAACGGTAAAGACATCACTTTTTTTCACGTTCTTTTTCTCCTTTGCGGTACGGGTTCGAGCCACTTTTTTTTTCTTTTGTTCAACACACACCTCCAAACACTCAAGCAACGCCGGGCACTCAGGCTAGTAAAGTATAAAAGTGACTTTGAAATGTGATAGAGGATGTCCTCTTCTCTTCTGTGCATTTTTTCTCACACAAGTGTGGTTGTTATTGTTTTTCTTTTTATTCTATCGTTATTTTCATGGTAAGTACTTGACTGAGCTCCAATCTACAGTACCTCCTTATAAAATCTTTACAACAAAAACTTTTCTAGCTACAGTAAATAATTTTCTTTTATTCTGTGTACCTAAAAAAAACTAAATGGAACTTCCATGAGAAAATTATTCTTTCCAAGAACTACCAATCTGTGGAGCACAATACTGGTGGGTTGCTTCCCAGCTAATTATAGCATGTTAATTTTCAGTTCCAATGTTAACAAGTTGTTGTCGAGCCGTCCTCTTAAATAATCAAATTCTGACCAATTTCAACCATTGTTACCAATCATCATGGGGTTTCTCACCACCTGACAAACTCGTTAACACTTATCCCTGAGTGACCTTTGGGTTTTGAAAAGCTGTGACTCGTTAGTATATACAAATAAATACGTATTGCCACAGCCCTATCGTGAAGAAGAATTGGACTTTAGGCCGGTGCTGGTGGTGGTGGTGATGATGATGATCATCATCATCATCACCATTATCATCATCATGTCATAAATTTTTGGGTTGGTATTATTACAAAAATTGTTCATCAAATGTCAAGATTTGAAAATAGATCTTTAGCACACAAAAAATTCTGATTGTACAATGAAACCTACAAAATCAATTGCTTAGCAAATATCTTTATTCTTTATATTTATATCTATGATGTTATAAATATTTATGTTTATATATTTCTATCTACAGGATTCACTACTAAACTAATTAGCTAGTTATTATAAATTTTGGAACACATCTGCTAGATGTGGGTTATATATATATATATATATATATATATATATATATATATATATATATATATATATATATATATATATATATATATATATATATATTTTAAGTAAAAGAAGTGAAAAGAGATGGAACCTCCTTTTTAAAAAAAAAAATATATTTGAGATATGTTTAAACTAATTAACCCATTATTATAAATTAGGAAACACAAGCTAGGTCTAAAGAATCCAAATGTGAGCTTTATTGTGCTTAATTTTTTGCCATTACTAACGAGAGCAAAGTTTCCACTGTCGGCAAAGAGAGGGGTTTGTACAGTGTGTGATGATACTACATTCTGAAGGAGTTGAGCTTACGAGTTGTGCTACATTGCTGCTACTGCTGTTATCCTTGAACATTTTGAATGAATCAGATGATTATTGTTGGCATTCGTTTCTCCAATATTTTCTTTTTTTTTTTTTGAGAAAAAATCAGTTATTTATAAGAGCAACCACATGAATATTGCCAACGTCCTTAAATGAAAGTGTTTCTGAGGGATGAACTGGACTCGAACTTGTCACACCCAGCTTGTAAATCTGTGCCATTAACCACTTAGCCACCATCATTTTCCTGCTGCTACACCTTCTGTTGCTGCTGCTGCTGATGATGATGATGATGATACGATCAGACTACGACGAATCCTGATGCCGATTCTTCTTGAATTTTCACCAGAGCCCTGTCAGCCAAGTTGCATCCTTAATGCTGCTGTGTTGGAGTTCCAGACAACATGGTTCTAAGATTACTACATTGCCTTCACCCCTACCAAAATAAGCAAGGGTTGTACTTTAGGGTAGGATTGTTACTGATGATGATGACGATCAGAATTTCTGCTTGAATCATATTTCCGTTGACAGCACAACAATATATACAAGCCAACTAATAATTCCTGACAGCTAATTTTCCAATAAGTGGCCATCGATATTAATATTAATCATTATTATTTCTACCGCTTCAACTGCAGCATAATAAATACCGAAAGTGCAAGATGCTAGTTCCACTTCTTGGAAACTTGTTACAAAATTGTGGCGTGTAAAAAATCTTTTTGTAAAAAAAAAAAAAATCCATATTTTTGCATACTCGCTTACGTCATGGTAATAATCATTGAAATGTTAAGATTCCACATTTTTCCGATTCACCAAATTGTAAATTTGAAAAGGAAAGAAAAGTTAACAACTCGGCATTTTCCCGCTTAACGGCTCGTTATAGATTTTCTCTCCGGCTGTCTGTAAGAATATTCCACCTTTCTATGATAAAATAATAAAAACATAAATTGAAAGTCAATGTTGTGTAAGTAAACATTAGAATGTTTTTATTTTTAAAGCTAACAGTAGCAATCGCATACGCATCAGCATATATTTGAATATATATATATATATATATATATATATATATATATATATATATATATATAAAATCTCGAATAATATTTTCATTTAAATATGAATATTAACAACATACTTTTTTAAATAGCTCGATAGTGTAATACTAGAGCTATAAATACTTTTAATATTTTACTGCTTTATTTTCACTAGGAACAAACACACATTATATTGGTCCAAAAAAGCCAGTAAAAAATCTTTGGGTGATGAATATAATGTGTCTCTGTTTTTAGTACTTCTAAAATATGGAAGTATATATCTATAAAAGTGAACGTGTGTGTGTGTGTGTGTGTGCATTTCCCTACACAATAACTCTGTAAATTTTTAGTCTACAGACTCCAAATTTGATATACAGGGTACTGGAATTTGGGAAAATCTATGTGATCGGTTTTCGGCCAGAAATTTGGCTGGTAAGCGGTCAAAGTTCAACGATTTCACCTTTGAGAACTCTACCAAACTCCACCGATTTGGGGTCTAAACACTTGAAATTTTAGATATAGGTTCCTTGGACATGGATCTAACTTAATAACTTGATTTGAGCCCAATACAAATGTTAAGGGGTCATAATAGGGATCAAAGTTAAAAAAGTTGACCGTTTTTTTTTGTTTGTTTTTTTGTCTCAGCATACACCCCCAAACATCCGGGCAACGCCGGGCACCCATGCTAGTATATCTATAAAAGTGAACGTGGCTGTGTGTGTATCTGTGTGTGTGTATCTGTGTGTGTGTGTGTGTGTCTGTATACATTTCCCTACGCAATAACTTTGTCAATTTTAAGTCTACAGACTCGAAATTTGATATACAGGGTACTGAGATTTGGGAAAATCTGTGTAATTCGTTTTCGACCAGAAATTTGGCTATTAAGGGGTCCAAGTTCAACGATTTGGCCTTTGAGAACTCTATCAAACTTCTCCGACAATTTTGGGTCTAAACACTTGAAATTTTAGATATAGGTTCCTTGGACATGGATGTAACTTAATAATCTAATTTGAGTCAAAAACAATAAATTTTAAGGGGTCATAATAGGAGTCAAAGTTAAAAACAAATTGACCTCTGCGGTCTCTAACAAATTACTCAGACAATTTCTGGTCTAAACATTTGAAATTTTACATGAAGGGTATTCAGAGATAGGGCAACCTTTTTAATCGGTTTGGGTCGAAAAATTTTAGTTACCAATATATAAATGTATGTGTATGTTTGCATGGCTGCATAAAACTTTCGACAGAGGCGACGGATTTTTATAAGATCAGTATCATTTTGAAGTTCGACCTTTCAGACGACAAATATCGAAAAATTGTCCCAAAACATTAATATCTTCATCTTCAACTGGGCAGTTTTCTATAGGGGGGGCGCTTTTTCGCCGATATTTTTGAAAGTCATCCTCTCTTTTCGATTGTCTAGCCTTGATTTAAACATAAGTCACTTTCGGTGGTCGTAACAGCAAATATGTGGGGGTTTTCCCCCGTTTTTTTCCTCCTTCGCGGTACGGGTTCGAGCCTGCCTTCCTACTACCACTTTTCTTTTTTGCTCAACAGACACATCCAAACACCCGGGCAACGCCGGGCTGAAATGCTAGTAGAGAAATTAAAAAGAACAAACCGAGTTATGTGTTCATCAACGTTTCGTCTCATTCATTCAGAGCAAGTCTTGAAATAAAGATGAAACGTTGATGAACACATAACTCGGTTTGTTCTTTTTAATTTCTCTCTCTCTCTCTCTCTCTCTCTCTCTCTCTATATATATATATATATATATATATATATATATATATATATATATATATATATATATATATATATATATATATATATATATATATAATGTGGAAGTTTTAAAAGTCAAAAGCAATGCTGAAATGACCGGAATCATGAGAGTAAAGAAAAGAAAAACAAACAAACAAATAGACGGGTATGTTCGAGTAGAGAAATGTCTAACTGTTTATTCATCTATCATTCCTCACCTCATTGTATAATTATTTTGCAATCAAGTTGTTGGTATGTCCGGTGTATATAAAGTCCGTTGGTGGTATGGAACTTTGATTAATTTCGGGAGGAAAAAAACACCTCCCCTTTTCAAAAAGAAAACAAAAGTATATTCAAGATGCTGGTATTTTGTGGCATTCTTCTTTGCAGAACTCTTCTAGTTGTTAAATATTTTGTGGATTCCTCTTGTGAACATTGATCTTCAAGATTTCCCACAAATTTTCTATTGAGTTGAGGTCGGGAGACCGACTGTACCAAATAAGAACGTCAATTTCGTTATTTTTAAACCATTCTTTGGTTAGTTTGGCAGTATGTTTGGGATCATTGTCGTACTGAAACACGAAATTGCTATTATGTCCCAACAAATCAGCAGATTTCTGGAGGTTTTTCTCCAGAATATTCCTGTATATATATTCATTCTACCGTTGATGATTTCTAATTCACCAGTACCGTTGGATGAAAAACACCCACAAACCATAATCAAATGACCGCCAAACTTCTCTGTAGGAATGGTATTCTTTTTGTCGTAGGCAGTGCCATTTTTTCCGTCATGCCTGTGTTGCTGTGTTTCTTTCAAAGATTTCGATTTTCGTTTTGTCTGACCAAATTACCTTGTTCCAAAATTCTTGTGGTTTCTCCTTAACATAATTCAAACGTGATCTGACATGTTGACGCTTCAACACCGGAATTGTTCTTAGAGATCTTGAAACAAAACCGGTACGATTTAGAGATCTACTGATTGTATCAGCTTTGAATTTGTTGAATTTCCTTGGTCGACCAAATCTTGGAAGATTTGCAACAGTTTAACTAGGGGTTTTAAACTTTCTAATAATGTTTCCAACTGTACTAAGTGGTAGATTAAGTTCCCTTAATATTATTCGATACCCCCTTTCCTTTGTGCTTATAAATGATTTTTGACAAATATCTATTGATAACTCTTTAGTTTTAGGCATTTTTATAAATGGACTGGTTGACTTTGAAGCAGATGAACACAAACCGAAAGAATTTTATAAAAATTTTAATATAAAATTCTCTGATTGGTCAGTGATAACTTGCTTGCATTATTGCAACAGGCAAAGCAAAAGTCATCTAAAATTATTTTAGAAAATGATTTTTTAAGTGTATCCAATACTTTTGCGTTTGTTAATTCATATTTTTCCTTAAATATAAACCTTCTAAACTTTGATTTTGTAATTACGACTTCAAATATAATTTAGACTAGTGATAGGAATATACTGAACAAATTTTAGGTAAAATCTTAAACCCTAATAAAAGTTATGAAGAAAATGTAATGTGTCCAATACTTTTGCATAGCACTATATATATATATATATATATATATATATATATATATATATATATATATATATATCTCTATATATATATATATATATATATATATATATATATATATATATATATATATATATATATATAATTTATGTATTTAAATTGTATAATTTGAAAAAGTTAATCTTCAAATATAGGATTTTTTTATTGTTTGAAAACAAAGAATACAATTGAATAAATCTATTTCCTTAACCCATGACTTTTCTATCTTGTATATTATTTAGCTGGGATTGTCTAATATAAAATATTACATCTAATAATATTTTGAAAGACCTAAAATCACTAGCTTTGGATACCAGTATATATATTCTATTTCATTATTCTGAAATATATATATATATATATATATATATATATATATATATATATATATATATATATATATATATATATATATATATATATATATATATAATCGGGTTAATATTTTCTAGAGGTGAAGCAACCAATGAAGTTTTAATTTTTAATGAAGTTGATACAAGAGTGCTTAACACCGAAGTATTGCAAAATATACTTTTTATTTGTTTTACATAAGCATTTATATGCCGCTGCACATTCATGATCATGTTTCAGCCAGCCAGTTACAAGTAACTAAAGACCCTTTCAGACAATATTGCTTATACAAAAGTAAAATCTGAAGCAATATCGTTTCAAGAAATTTTAGTTACTTTTAACTGGCTAACCGAAACAAGCTCATGAATGTGTAGCGACATATAAATGCTTATGTAAAACAAATAAAAAGTACATATATATGTGTCGGGATGCATTAAAAGAAATCAATAAAAGCTATATATTACAAATTTCATTAACATAGTTTTATTACAGTGGGTCTGCCTATTAAAGGTATTTAAAAATCCAAAGAAATCATCAAAAACTCACTAAATAAAAAGCAAATAGAAGAATAGTTAAAAACAAGTTCAAATGTTCCCTTTGAAGAAAGTACCGTTTTAGTGAAGGCAGACTTTATATTAATATGGTTGTTAATCCTAGTTCAGTATGATCACATTAATGCAATCGTTAAAAATGGATGTTGTATACATTCATGTTTCGGGGGAAGTATTTAAATTTAGGGGTAGTGGTGTGTGGTGTAGTATATTGGATGCTGAATGAGATATTTAGTAGGGTTATTTCTGTAGCAAAGAGTAATGAGTTTAAAAACTTTTTAAATCGGGGGGAGCGGGATTCAAGTATAAACCTATTATCATAATTGTAATATTATTTACCTGGGGGATATCTTTATCAGTGGAAGGGTATCAAATTAAGGAAATGGGTTAATGTAGGCTCGTGATCAACCATCAACATTATATTTCTGGAGTCTGTATGGGTATGAGTGTGTTATTTATATTACCTCTGCCGACTTTAAACTAATAATGCTAATGAGTCTCTCATAGAGACAGTGTGAGACCGATTAATTTAAAACTTGGTTGCATACATGTATATTCTTTATTTAAGGGTGCCTGGTACATATATTCATATACGTTATTTAACTAGTAAATTTAATGTATTCATTTTTTTTTTTTAATGTATTATTATTTTTTTTAATTTTAAGGAGGAACTTACTAATATTTGTTATTGGTGACAGGTGAGCGTTTAGGGAGGGTGAGTTATATTTGGGTATGTAATGGAGGTGAAACATATTAAGAATTATATTAAATGAGAAGGTGTTGGGATGAGATATGTCTTATATCATTTTATTATTTTAAAAGATTTGGGAATCGTCAGATTTATATTTGAGTAAGGATACACGAGGGTCAAGTGATGTTATTGTGTGGATTTGGAAAATTCATATATATATATATATATATATATATATATATATATATATATATATATATATATATATATATATATATAATATAATATAATATAATATAATATATAAGTAAATTCTTGGTACAGCAAAATGGAAGGAGAAATTTCAGAGGAAACATAATTTAATTTAAATCAAAAAGATCAAAGAAACAAAAAAACGGGCAAGTGGAATTGTTAAAATTTTCCTTAAGGCCTTATCGTCTGACCCTCTAAGAGGAAACGTCAGAATGATAAATTAAAAGCTAAGAATCAAATGAGGAAAGAGGGAAATTGGTTTTAGTTGGAAAACCAGTGAGAGAAGAAAAAAAAAATAATAAAATAATTCTCACTGTTCAGGTGGTTTTAAATGAATAAATATTTCCAACTGATGTTTCAAAACAGTTTTGTAGACAAAAGATTTTGAAACATCAGTTGGAAATATTTACTGATTTAAAACCACCTGAACAGTGAGAATTATATTTTTTATTTTTTTTTTTTCCTCACCGGTTTTCCAACTGAAACCAATTTCCCTCTTTCCTCATTCGATTCTTAGCTTTTAATTTATCATTCTGACGTTTCCTCTTAGAGGGTCAGACGATAAGGCCCTAAGGAAAATTTTAACAATTCCACCTGCCCGTTTTTTTGTTTCTTTGATCTTTTTGATTTAAATTAAATTATGTTTCCCCTGATATATATATATATATATATATATATATATATATATATATATATATATATATATATATATATTAGTTTATATGTTCAAATTTCAATTAAACAAAAGTCAATTTTCAAAGTAAAATTTAAAATTTAATGTTTGAACAAAAGAATACAATGTTTAAATTAATGGCCTTAATCCATGGATTTTCAATGAAAGTACGTCTCCTCAGAGGAAAAATTCGAGCAAAATACTAATATTATTTTGCTAAATAGCGCATACAGAGAAAATATTAAAGATGAAATGCCTTTAAGGAACATAGAGAAAGGGAATTAGTATTGAAAGCATAAAAAGGATATGATCATTGGTATCCAAATGCAGAATTAATTCTTGAAAAAAATTAAGATCCATATTGTAAAAAAGGTTTAATGTGGGTAAATATATCCAAGGCAAATAGACAGCAATTCTTTGCGAAAATTAAGTGTTTAGTGTGTGGATATCCGTTCTTATTTCTGAAATTCAATATTATTACCCACTTTGTTTTAGAAATCTTTTATTTGGGATGTGAGTTCTATGAATATCACCTTAAGCTTTAAATTTCTATTTTTACAGATTTTATATCTCCCCCTTTTCTTTTCCAAATTCTTTTCCCTTCTTTTCATTCCATATTTTGAACTTTGTAACTTTCTATTTGTCTCTGATGAGTTGTTTAATGATATGAGGAAAACATCTTCCACTATCTAAAAAAACACGTGTGAAATGCAATATAATTAATTAAAGTTTCAGCATTAAAAGCATAAAATAATAAAACAAAATAAAAATAAATAAACAAATTTATAAGTGCAAATTGATTTCATCTTTTGGCATTTGGAATGAATTCACCAGTTTTGATTGGATCAACGAATATTTTAAGAAAAGTGAGGTTTGTGATTTTTGGAAGCGCGTGTTATGATACATGGGAGTGATGATTTCCCGAAGACCTTCCTTCATCATTCAAATTTCAAAATGAAAAATCTGGTTCGTTTAAAACGCGAGCATTTATTAAAAATACTTGCATTTGTTTCAAATAAAAAATGATTCTAGTCTTAACGGTTTTTTTTATTTTTCCTTCTTCGGTAGATTTTTTAGTTGATCATGGTAAGGTCCAAAATACATGCTGCAATAAAATAACCCCGCATCCACGTATGCTTTGTTTATTAGACAAGCATTGAACTTTGATAAAATCAACACAAAAACAAATTAATTACAGATGTTAGTCGACCTTAGCTTTCGTTTCACCTTCATATATTACAATTGAGGAGAAAGCGATATGTCCCCCCCCCCCGGGCTACTGTGAAATCGAAAATATGTATAATATATATAAATGTTTTTTAAAATATGATTTTTGACACCATTTATGAGAAACCTTATTTCCAAAAAAAAAAAAAAAAAAGGCCTTGAGAGAATAAGTGAGAACAAAAGAAACCGACTCGCTATTATACTGATGTTTCCGACATTAGGCGTACGATAAAGAAAGTCAGGTCGAACTCAACCTGTAGGCCACAGATTGCCCTGAACTGAAATATATCTTGCAGGTTTTTATTTTATTAAGTCATAATAATTCTTTCTGCTTTTTTGGATTATATATCTTTTTACTCTATTCAAGCAATATGAGCTCCATTATTGTTTCAATACTAATTTCCACATTTCAGTGATGTATTATTATTGTTGCAATAAGATAGTAATGATAACAAAGATAGATAAGTACTAAATCTAATATTAATCTTGCTCTCTCTCTCTCTCTCTCTCTCTCTCTCTCTCTTGCTATCTCTCTTGCACACACTGTCTCCCTTACATACATACATACATACATACATGCATACATACATACATACATACATACATTCTCTGTCTATTTGTCTCTGTCTGCCTGTCTGTCTGTCTCTCACTTTCTCTCTGTTATCCTTGTTTATTTTAAGTTATTTATAGTCTCTGAAACTTGCCGACAGAATTGCATCAAATTTAGCATGAAGAACCATAGGATACTATAGAATAAAGACACAATTCTTCTTCTTCTTCTTCTTCTTCTTCTTCTTCTTCTTCTACTACTACTACTACTACTACTACTACTACTAATAATAATAATAATAGTAATAATAATAATAATAATAATAATAATAATAATTGATGTGTAGTGATAATTATGAGATATTGGACGATTATATAGAATGAATCAAATCAAAACTCTTCTTTAGAGATCAATAATTAATATTTATTATCTATTTACAACTGAAGAAGCATCACTTCTTAATTTCAACGTGTTGCTCACAGAAAGCTGTGTGGCATGTCCTAATCCAAAATGTCAGCTGCCTGGAAAATGAAAGGGACATGAGTCATACTTACCCTCTCTTTGATAAGGGAGATAACTTCTGGGTAAAAAGTCACTTCTTTTTTTTTTCAAATACAAAATTGTTCTTTATATTTATTTTCTAGATGAAATCTCTTTAATATCTCCCCTTTGTGCTATTTGTGTTTTTTGTCATCATGCCCTGTGTACAGCATAATCATGTGACACACTAGTTCCTATTAGATCTCTGAAGATAAGCATTGTTGAACCTAGCCAATACTAAAATGGGTGACCATTTGGGAATAGTCGGTGCTGTATCTGCTCTTCGCTTATCTTGGCATTGTTTCCAGTCATTCTGAATTTTTTTACCACTTGAATCAAGCAGTGGCGACTCAGAAGAGGAATAGCTCAGGATTGTATCATAATTCAGCCAGACTACCACTTTTTCAAGCATCTCAACAAGTTTCTGCATGAGAAACGCTTAAAAAACCTAAGCAATATCAAAAATACTTTCAGGACTTCATCGCCACCAGAATGCAAGATTTTTACGTTACTGGCATAAATACATTTGTTTTGCATTGGCAAAAGTGTGTTGATTCTGATGGTGCTTATTTCAATCAATAAATTTTTGTTTGAGCCGAGATATGTTCTAGAACCCCGAGATACAGCATTAAAAATTAGTAACAAAATACAGTACAGTGTATAATAGACATGTATATAATCAAATAACACTATAAATAAAACCGCAAGGAGGGGTAAATACCGTAACCAGGGGCTGGAACAACATCTTATTCCACATTGTAACCTGAAAAAAACGTATCCTAGGGTCTCTGTGTGTTCCCACATCAAGTTGCGTGAAACAGAAAACAAACTGAACTGCTATTTACGAAAACTAATAAATTTTCTGCAAGATTCAAAAACTATTTTGAATGTTGCAGACACAATTTTAATTTCTTCCAGATTATTTTTTTTGCTATTTTAATTTCTTGTACCTCAAGTTTGAATGACCTCTGTGTGTGTTTGTGTGTATGCGTGCGTGTGTGTGTGTGTGTGCATGTTTTACTCTTTTTCATCCCAAACAAGGCATATTGCCACTTTGAACGTATAATCGTGTCTACCGGGGAGGGGGGGGACTGTTGGGAGTTGAGCAGTGAGAGGTCTGTCCACGTTACATTTACACTTCCGCAGATTAATACACCCAGAGAAGCAGGGAACAGGAAGGGAATTTCAAAGTCTAGAAGTTTGAGGGAAGAAACTATTAGAGTAGAAGGTGGTCCAGCATCTAGGAACCTCAACAGTGAAGGAGTGATATTTTGCTGCTTATCGGGTTATTTGAAAGTACATTTCATTAAAATACTTGTAAAATAGGCACAAGGATGCAACATTGCGATGATGGAACAGAAGTTGGAGCTTGGCTGATAGTGCGGGACCGATTAGATTGGAGACTTTTTTGGACTTTGTCTAAGAGTGAGACACTAGTGGTAGATGCACCCGATCAGATGTTATAATGATACTCCATGCATGGGCCAATTGTGACTTTGTAAAGATATGTGACTGGTACAAGTAATTTTCTAGCATGATAGAGGGAGTCCATCTTTCTTTGCAGCAGCCTTGGTAATGTCCTCAGTGTATTTGTTCCAATTCATGTTGCCTGTGAATGCTAAGCCGAGGAGTTTGAAAAAGTTTTGCTTTTCTGTGGGTGACAAAATCCTTCTTTAAGTCCATAAGTAAAGCATTCCTGGCACTTCTTAAATTGACAAAAGTATGAAAAATGTATCTTGCTACAATTCCAGCAAGTGCTTAGAGGAATTTTCCATGTACGAGATTTATTAGCCTTTGCATAGACATTGTTTGTAGTTGATGGACTGAAAGTAAATGTGTACAAATGCCCAAATCCTGTGGAGATTGAATATCAGACATTTAAATTGATCCTCTGTGTGAGATTTCATTTGAAATTTTCCTTATTCAAGGTTTACATAACCAGAAAAATTAATATCGTCGTCAACATCGGTTTTTGCTAGTTTTATGGAAGTTAAAAAACGATTGCTGAACACTAAAAATGGTCTGTTAGTTATTCAACAGTTTTTTTTTTTTTTTCTTCTTTCAGAAGAATAAAATTAATGCAATGCGTCTGCTCATCTGATCCTAATCTATATAAATAAAGCAGTAGATGTATGCCTTTTAAACTACTAGTCACATAACACTGAAATTAACAGGAAATAGTTATCATACACCAAGGATCACAAGTAAAATCTTTGTCTGGATGGATGAATGATGCATACAGAAATATAACGGCAAGTTGAAATGCAAAATGTTCATTTCAACTTGCCGACATATTTTTATTACTTTTGTGCATACGCAATTTCATTCATAGCTTGAAGTGGTTTAATTTTAAATCTTTCTTATCTATCTGTTGATAGCTCAAATGGTAGGGCAGACAGCTGGAGTGCTAAATGTTTTGGTTTCGATTCTAGCAGATGGCATACAAGCCATTTTAACTTTTGAAATACTATATATATATATATATATATATATATATATATATATATATATATTCAATAAAGAATTGTCTCCGTAATAATTAAATACGAAATCTGCATTAATTAAAATATATTTAAGCATATTTTACTACCAGGCAAAGCCGGACGCCCCCCCCCTCCCTGCTAGTTTTCTTAACAACAAAAGTATCTTCCAAGCATCGTCCTTATGGGAAAAATCAGTTGAGAAAGAATGTTTTCCAACATGAATGGCATAAAAGTAATTCGTCGTAGGCGAATTCTTTAATGTTTGCAGATATCTTACTGCAAAATCATTAGTTATGTCGGTGTAAATGTTTTCAATTGTAAATTGTTTGTTCAAAGCAGATAAAATCCTGTGTTGAGAGTCTTCAAACATTTATTGGTTTGTCAATTTTTTTTCTAACAATAATAAACATGTATAGGCTTCAAAAGTATTGAACAGAATTACATCTAATTTAGCCAAATTCATTATTGGAGGTAAATCGAAATTATAATTCTACTAGCGGATGTACCAGGTGTTGCTTACTATTAAATGTAATGTTAAATTCCTTTAAAAGAAATTAAGTAAAAAAAAACTGAGTATTATGTTTTTATAAACAGTTCACTTCTTATAAGTAAAAAAAAAACAAAAAAAAAACTCAAGTTGAGATTGAAACCAAAACCTAAACACAGTGAGTCAAGTATGATAACCATTAAGTCAGCTTGGCATAATCTTTGAAAAGCGTTTTAAAAACAATTTATTCTTAATATAAGGGAGCTGTCATGTGAAAGATTTGCTCATGCGCAGTTGTGAAACAGTCGACAAACAGATAAAAATCCTCCAAGTACCAATTTTTCAATTTTGACTCCTTAGCAGTTTTTTTTTCTGGATGAAAACCAATTAAAAAGTTTTTGACATATCTGAATACCCTATATACCAAATTTTAAGTTTGTACATGAAAAATTCATTGAGTATATAGGTTGAGAGTTATCCTCACACACACACACACACACACACACACACACACACACACACACATTCTCACTTTTATAGATATAATAAATAGATTACTGTTGCTACTACTGATAATAATGTATTACTAATAGAGATTTTGTATGTCTGCTTGAAACTGAAAGTATACTATTATTTCTATTAATTGTACTGCTGTACTATCTTTTTTTGTGGCTTTGTAGGCTGACAATAATCATGACAAACATAGTGGTATAGTTAACAAAAACTGTATTAGCAAAAGTAAGTTACAGAAGTACACGTCATGGTTCTGGAGTCATAACTACTACGAATCGTTACCATGATGTAACTATATTTATTTGTAACAGAGCCTCTGATGCATATTTTGCAGCAGCAGCATGACATGTATGCAAATGACCAAGCCGGTGTGCAAGCTGACATCACAGCAAAGAAAGAGAAGGGAAAGAAAAAGAGACAAAAAAACACCATATGATGGGAGGATCAGCAAGACGACCAGCATAAGATGGATTTGTGGTTATGTAATGGCACGAGGGATTGGAGTGAATGTACATGAAAATTTTCAATTTTTGCAATGTGTCAATTTTGTCTTAATTTTGTTTAAATCATAGAAATTCGGCCAAAAATATATAAGAAATAAATCATGACGCTAGTATTCTAAAGTTTAATGTGATAAAAAGCACCTAAACCAAAACCCTGTAAAATAGGCCAAACCTGACAGGACCGAGTACATGAGAAATTTCAATTTTTGCAATGTGTCAATTTTGGCTTAATTTAAAAATTTCTCATGTACGTGATACTGTCTGGTTTGGCCTATTTTACAGGTTTTTGGTTTAGATGCTATTTTATACATTTATTTAGAATACTAGTGTCATGATGTATTTATCTATTTTTGGCCGGTTTTATATTATTTAAACATTAAATTAAGACAAATTTGACACATTGCAAAAACTGAAATTTCTCATCTATATGGTCCTGTCAGATCTGGCCTATTTTGCATGGTGTTGGTTTACATGCTATTTTACACATTTACTTTAGAATACTAGCGTCATTATGTATTGCTCACATATTTTTATGTGATGGCGTGAGGGATTGGAGTGAATGTGTCGAGATGGCAGGGTTTTGTTAACTACACGGTGAACTAAGAGACTTTCAAAACAAGATACAATGCGTTATTTTGGAAAGTACAATGAATAAATGTCCTTTATTTCAACTGAAAAAGCTGAGTTGTTGAATTCCATTCCTTTTTTAGTTCCTTTGCAACTGTCTCGGATACAACATGTGTGCCCGTGTTTACATGTAAGGACAATGCTACATATTGTCTTTGGGTTAGTCCATTTATTCCTGAAATAGTAGATCCGCTTACCCAATGAAACTTTTAATGCTCAGTTCAATTTACTATACTATTTCAGACTAATGTACTACCATTAAATGTTCAATTCAGAGAAGGGATAGTGTAATATATGTGTTGTTTTTACGAGATCCACCTTTCATACATTACCTCTTCCTTAAGATTGGAGATAGTGTAGTATATGTATGTTCGTTCGCCATGATACTAGCTTCCCAGGAATTACCTCTCCTGTTTTGGGAAGGGAGAGGTAGTATCTGTTCTGTTGTCATGATACCATCCTCTCAGGTGTTACCTCTTTCATAAGGGGACAGTATAGTATATCTTCGTTCCTCGTGATACCATTCTCCCAGGCATTATCTCCTTCTTTGTGAGGCAGTGTAATATATATTCGTTCATAGTACAAGATAACCCCGCCATAAAAACAGAACCCATATAAATTTTATTAAATTTTATAAACGTTTAAAAAATTCCAAGAAACTTTTTAGACTTAATCTTTAGCTTATATACAGGATGACCCCCAAAAAACGGGCCCAACTCCAATTAGGCCCCATTTCTTAGTGTTTTGTTCGAATGAAATGAAGCTTTGGTCATAACTAGTTTATTATATTCAAAACATCACATCAAAATACTAGGGTCTTTGGCCTTTTTTTCTCCTTCTACAGCATATGTTCTAGATGGCCTCCATTTAGCTTTTGTTTTTTTGGGGGTCACCCTGTATATATCTATAAAAGTGAGAATGTGTGTGAGGACACTTCTCAACCTATATACTCAACGAATTTTTGATTTACAGACTTGAAATTTCATATATAGGGTATTCAAACATGTGAAAAACTTTTTAATCGGTTTTCATTCTGAAAAAGTCTGGTAAGGGGGGTAAAAATTTAAAAATTGGTACGTGGGCACCATTGGATTTTTATATGTTTGTCAACTGTTTCACAAAGGCGCATGTGTGAATAGTTCACATCACAAATTTCTTATGTTTAGAATAAGTAGGTTTGAAAACAATTTTAAAAATTTCTGTATGAATTAACATATAATATTTATGCGTATTTTATGATCGGGCAACGGCGGCCGACCTGCTAGTATAAATATAAATTGCAAGTTGATGATTGGTCTTCATAGTTAACTCAGTGGTGTTTGTTTATACGAGGGGCGTGCAATAAGTAATGCCCCTGACCCACTTCCCATAGCAGTAGAGCAACGAAACTTGGCACAGTTATTAGTCTTTCTCTACATAGGAGCCACCCAGAGTTATGCATTTCTGCCATCGTTTGATGCAGCTCTGGAGACCATTTTTGTAGAACTCCCCAGGTTGGTCCTCCAATCACGACGTGACTTCAGAAATCAAGGCTGCATCATCTGGGAAACGCTTTCCTTTCAAAAACAACTTCATGGCTGGGAAGAGGTGAAAGTCAGAGGATGCAAGGTCAGGAGAGTAGGGAGGATGGGGAAGGATTTCATAACCACACGCTCGTGCTTCTGATCTGGCGACATGCGAGTTGTGGACCGGAGCATTGTCCTGCAGGAAGAGGATACTTTACTGATCTTGCCCCGCCTCTTGATTTTGATAGCTTCCCTTAATTTCCTCAAAAGTTAAGCATAATAGGCTCCTGTAATTGTGGTATCCTTTGCCAGGAAATCTGTCATCACTACTCCGTCCTGGTCCCAGAAGACTGTGAGTATGACCTTGCCAGTGGAGGGCTGCACCCTTGCCTTCTTTAGAGGTGGTGAGTCCAAGTGCTTCCACTGCATCGACTGGGCTTTTGTCTCTGGATCATAGTGATGGACCCAGGTTTCATCCTGTGTAATCAGTCTTTTGAAAAACTTTGACTCATCTTCTTGGTACATCTCCAAATTCATCCTCGAGCACTCGACGCATTCTTGCTTCTGGAATGGTATGAGCAACATGGGAATCCATCTAGCAGACACCTTATGCATACGCAAATGGTCATGAATGATAGTTTTCACAGACCCTGTACTAATCTTGACATCTTGGGCTATTTGGCGAATAGTAATGCACCGATCTTCCAAAATGGCAGCCTCAACTTGACGGACAGATGCTTCATCAATGACAGAAGGGGGGGGGACCAGGTCTGGGAGCTGTTTCCACAGACTTCCGGCCATGTTTGAATTCACGATGCCAGCGTTTTACAAGGTCATATGATGGGGCATTATCACCATAAGTTTCTTTCATTTCATCAAAAGTCTCCTGTTGTGTGCGTCCTTTCAAATACAAAAACCGGATCACTGCTCGACATTCAACAGGCTCCATTCCACACCTGACTCAGTTCAAACAACTGTAAAACAGAAACCACAATGATTTCAGAGCTGTAATTTGCCACGTAACCCGTAGAGATATAAATCATTGCACATGTAAAATTTCAGCTAGATTAGACAACTGGAAGTGGGTCAGAGGCATTACTTATTGCAAGCCCCTCGTATGATCTCATTTTTTTTCCATGGAAATCATGAAGCCACTTGATGTAAAGAGCTAAACAAAACAACTTCATTGTAAAAAAATAACCAGAAATAAGTGTCAGATAGATTATGACGCAAAAAACAGCAATTCTTCCCTCTTTGTCAGAAAAATAGTTCATGGAATGCGAGGACTAGAGGACAAAGTAAAGGAAATGAGAGTTACGAGGCTACTAAACGTAAATCCCAGATCCAGTTTCTACTCTCCTTTAATTTAAAAGTTTATATGCATATATATATATTAAAATGAATAGTTTTATAAAAATAACATTGTGAGTTCTGGTTTCTTTTTTTTTTTTTTTTTTTTGTCAGCCTGTATAAACTAGCAAAAATGTGAACCTGGAAGCAGCATATTTTTACGAGCATTATTAGCTATCAATATATTTTTCCTAAAAAATCTTCCACTATTGTAATTGATTTTAGCATCTACTGTAGAATATAGCATATGAATAAATTTCATCTCTCTCTCTCTCTCTCTCTCTCTCTCTCTCTCTCTCTCAGAACATCCATGTTACTCGAATGCAGTATCGCATTGTAAGCATAAATTTCAACTCTGTGACTTAATTAAATCATTGATCTTAAGATATGCATTCGCCATTTTCTTTTCTGTCTGACAGGATGTAATTAATTCTTTATTTTCGTAAATCAGGTTTTAAATTAAAGATGAAAAGAAAGAAAAAGAAGAAAGGATATGTAAATTTATGTGCACGTTTTCATGGATAACATTTAAAACATATTGAGTCATGTGGTGGAGGGGAGAGGGGGGGATGGAAAGAAGTCAGGTATTACAATAATAATGGAAAGAAAAAAAAAAAAAACAGAAGGGACGTTCTTAGGATGCATCCGTTCAATCTGATGATATTTTAAACTTGTGGCAGACCGACGGAGTTTCTTTTAGAGACACAGGCATGCATTTAACCCCTCAGCACC
The DNA here is from genome assembly GCF_053919585.1 of Euprymna scolopes. Taxonomy (NCBI): domain Eukaryota; kingdom Metazoa; phylum Mollusca; class Cephalopoda; order Sepiida; family Sepiolidae; genus Euprymna; species Euprymna scolopes. The sequence goes on along the minus strand of NC_136488.1, from coordinate 95,451,138 downwards.
AATGCATATTACCAACATCCAAAAGAGATTCAAAATGTACGAAAATTCGCCATGTTTGTTTTCTGGAAAAAATGGTTGGATCATTCTACCACTCCAGTAGATATCTCACTGCTGATGCAATTCTCTACCTGTACAAAAGCCAAGTACGTCCTGGGGTAGAGTACTGTTGCCACATTTGGGCAGAAGTTGCTCGAAGCACCCTGTCTTGGCTTAACAGAGTTCAAAACAGACTTTGTAATCTAATAGGCGATACCCTTTTCTCTTCTCTGCAATGTCTTTCCCACAGAAGAGACGTTGCGAGCCTGTCTCTGCTTTATCGCTATTTTCATGGCAAGTGTTCGACTGAGCTCCAATTTATGCCCCTTCCACGCCAATCTTTCACAATAACACTGATCTAGCAAAAACTACTATCAATAAATTCCCCCACTCTCTATCTGTGCCTAAACCTAAACATGGATTCCATGAACAAAACTTCTTTTTCTAGAATGGTCTACCTATGGAACTCTGTTCTGCTGACTACAATATCATCGTTTTCAAGTCCAATGTAAACAAGTTCTTATTGAACCATCTTCGTAAATAATCTAATTGTACCAATTTTCCACCACAAACAATTACTATGCTACTGTCCCAATGACTACAATAAATCATATCCTCCAGTGGCCTCCGGCCTTGATATGTGGTAATCCCTTTGTAACAAAAAAAGAAAAAAAGGAAATGACCTTAACTAATTTATGTTCAAAGGGAAGCAATTTTTAACTTTTTATCATTAAAAAAGATATTCTATTGACACATTAGCACCTGTAATTCTTTTTTTACGACTAGAAGAATACGTACCTATATTACAGTAACATTTGTATTTTTCAGATTTTTTTTTTAAAGAGGAGTCACTGCTTATCCAGGCTTAAAGGCAACTCGAGGATAAGGATTAATGCGTGCACAATGATGGAAATTGGATAGAAATTAACTATTTAAAGGGACGGTTCAACAAGAATTTGTTTACATTGAACTTAAAGACGACCATATTGTAGGCAGTTGGAAAGCAGGCTAGCAGAACAGTTTCACAGCCGGGCAGTTCTAGGAAAAGAGTTTTGTTCATAGAACTTGCCTTTAGATTTAGGCACAGATACAGAGTGGGGGAAATTGTTGATAGTGGCTGTAGCTATGTGACTTTTTTTTTTAAGTTTGGCATAAGGAAGAGGGAACCATACATTGAAGCTTCGATGAGAACCTGCCATGAAAATAACGATAGAGCAGGGAAAGAAGTTGCAGAGAGGAGAAAAATGCATAACCTATCAGATTTCAAAGTCAATTTGAACTCTGTCAAAGCCGGATAGGGTACTTCGAGTGACTCCTCCCCAGATATGGCAACAATACTCCATCTTAGGACGTATTTGACTCTTCTACAGATAGAGGATTGTGTTGGGAGTGAAATACCTTCTGGAGCGGTAGACTGATGCAACCATTTTTCAAATGACCTTAGCAACTGATTTGATGTAAGTCTTCCATTTCAGGTTAGGAGTGATAGTCATCTATATTTAATCATAAAGCGAATTTTCTTTCAAATATTACATCTACTGCTTGATGTATATTGGTCAACACTGAAGTTGCAGTTTTCAATATACTGTGCAAATCTAAAGTGGGAAGATACAATCAGATTCATTTATTATTCAATCAATATTTTAGGAGATAAGTCTTCCTTATAAGTAAAGCATATTTATATATAGCATAAATATTATTTTATCTTAAACAATACAAAAACATTGTATTAACCGATTAGTGCCCATGTTTTTTCTAAGACCAAAAGGACAAATGACCATATTTCAGCAACATCTGTATTTTTAGAAATATCTATAGTTATAGAGTGTCTTTCAAATATTATACTTACCTCACAATGTATATTTACAACAGTGATGTCTAATTTTTCATTGTATTTTTACATTTTCGAAAATATATGCACATATATGGATTTTATGGTAATCTGAAAATTTAAAAAAAAAGTTAAAGTTAAATATTAGAGATCTTAAAAGAATTGGAATTGGAATTGGAATTAGTAATTGTATCATAATCAGGAAAAGTATTGGAATCATCTAATGGTTAGTCATACAGATTGGAGTTTCTTTCAAATATTATACCTACTAAATGACGTATATTGATCAACATTGATGTCTCAGTGTACCGTGTAAATCTAGTGTAGAAAGATACAATCAATTTCATACAGTACTCGATGGAAATCTTTTTGGTAGATTGTACTTATAACCATCCCAAATTCATATATTGTATAAATAAATTCTATTGCTATTTATAATCCTATAAAGTCAAATAAATATTTGAAAATAGTTTTTGTATCAAATATTATTGTATTTACAAAACGTCTTTGGTAATACATTTTCTAAAAATTGGACACTAATAAAAATGCTATGATAAACAAAAAAAATGTAAGGATATACCAGACATCAAAGATATACCAGAAAACTACAAACATAGTTAATACAGGAGAATATACATTGTCATAAAAATCGAAATACATGTGTTACCAGGGTAAAAGAAGAGCAAGATATGCAATGATTGATGTATGACTGACTTACTTTCCTGTTGATATTCTGGGAGCCTGGCTCTGGGACCAGAAGAGGCATCTGACAGAATGGTATCAGAATTGTGAAAGGCATGCAAAGATGGAGAGCAAGACGTCTGCCAACCTTGAAACCCAGCAAAGAAAAAAGGCTGAATCCAGTTTGTGAATTTGTACTTAACGTGTTCCACAGATTGGAAGTTCTTGGAAATAATCTATTTATGGAAATTCTGCTTGGTTTTGGATATATGTAAGAGGAACATAAAGGTCTTTGCAGTGATGGTAGAGAGAAACGAGTGCTCACCATGAATGTTTTATAGGGAAGAACCAGAGATTAGAGCTCAGTCGAGCACCTTCTATACTATTTCATACTTTAGTATGACCAACAAGCAAAGATGCTATTTAAAACTGAAGGGTGATAGACTTAGCCTCTGACTTTCAACTCGGAGGAAAATTTAGTTGAGTATACTATTTCAGACTAATGTACTAACTTCCAATGCTCAATTCAGAGAGGATGGCGGTAATTGTAATATATGTTCTGTTGCCATGAGACCATTACCTCATCATTGAGTTGAGGATAGTATAGTATATGTTTGTTTACCAGCTTCTATTCTGATACTAAACTTTATCTTTTCTGTTCACGATCAGTGAAGAAGAAATCCTTCTAGATTGAGGTATTTAAAAAGAATTTTTTGCCAATCCAGAGTACCCCAATTTATGGAAGTACTATTTTCTTTGCATTAAAAAAACATTTTATTTAGCTCTACCCTCGTGGGAGGGCAAGTAAATAGAGACTCGTCCTCTTAGAGGGATGCATCTAAAATTGAATGTGTCCATCCAATCTATGTGCTTAGTAATGAAAATGCTATTTCAGAGTGAAAGGAGAGAGGTGGACGCATAAGTTAGGGTTAGGGCTAGAACAATCAGAAAGACTGGCTGACAGACAAAGCCTCTATCTATAACGCATCTAAAAATGAAGAAGAAGTATCTGTTTCCCTTTTTTATGCCTTCTCACTTGTGTACCAAATCATTATTAAAAGTCATCATCTTTATTTGAGTTGAATGTGACACTGATATTAAATATCAAGTGGAAATCTTTACTTTATTTATTTAATTTTTTTTTTATTTGATTGGAGAAGATGATTCCGAGAAGAAGAGAAAGAAAAGTTTATTTACTTTCAGGATTCAAAATTTTAAAAAAATTTAAAAAAGATTAAAAAAATAATAAAAAAAAGATGGTAGGAATCTAATTTACATGTCTGCACAATTTGAAAAAAAATTGGCTGAGAGAAAAGATTGTCAAAGAAATCCGGGTCAGGGTTATTAAGTAAGGAAAAAAAATCTTTCTTTCTTTTTTGTTGCATAGAAAATGCTGTATATAATTGGTCTGCGAATGTCTCATAAAACTGCTCAGCAAATATCCTTTTACTAAATAATACAAATGTGAGTAAGATTGAAAACTACCCAATTTCAAATTGACTGCATCTATTTCTGCCTCTTTCTTTCTCTCTTGCATTCACTTTCATTCTCTCTCCGCGCTTGCTCTTTATATAGCTACTATGTAAAGTTAAGCATATCTGTTTCTAGAACTTTGTTCCTACAAAATCAATGTTTCATTCTTATCCCCCCCTTTTTGTGTACCATTTGTCCATGAACTTCATGATAATAAATGTATTTCAATATGATTCCTTAAAAAAAAAAATGATACGACCTCGGAAGATTTTTAAAACGGACACATTCTTTTTAATAATGACCCAGATAACAGCAGTAAATCTGTGGTTAAAAAATAAGGAAAGGAAGTCTTGGTGCCCTTTCCCTCGTTTCTTTCATTGTCTGAGATATATATATATATATATATATATATATATATATATATATATATATATATATATATATATATATATATATATATATATATATATATATATATATAGAGAGAGAGAGAGAGAGAGAGAGAGAGAGAGAGAGTGTTTTGTTTTGAATTAATAGCATCACCGATGGTTCTGTGTGCCAGTTGCTTAGCACACCATTCGTAGAAACAGAGTCTGAGCTTGAAGTTCACTCGGGACATAATTATTTTACTATGATTTTGTCACAGAATGAACTTAAATATTTCATATTACAATATTAAACATATTTCTTAGTTTAACTTTTATTCATTTATTTATTTATTTTGTAAACTACCTAATTTATGGAAATTAAGATAGACAATGCTGGTTATTCTAAAAAACTCATTTTGGCCAATCATAAATTGAAGTTGCTTAAGGAGAGTTGGAGATATCAGAAGGCAGTGCAATCACCACTTTACAAAAACATTTGTCAATGAGAAAACTGTGTTGAAAGCGGATGTTGCATCTAAATATAAACAACAATGTGTCAACGATTTGGGGTTAGGTGTTTGCAACTATTTCAATGCAAAAAAAAAACAACAAAAAAAAACCAGAGTTTTTAACACCAGTAGACGAAACTTGGATTGGTTTTTAACAGACACTTGACGAAACTTGGATCCACCATTTTACTCCACAGTCAAATCAGCAGTCAGCTAAGTGGACAGCAGCAGGTGATGACCCCCCCCCCAAAGATACCAAAGATGCAAACATCAGCAGGCAAGGTTTTGGTTTCGTATTTTGGGATGCACAAGGTATTTTGTTCATCGATTACCTTGAGAAAGAAAAGCACATCAATGGCAAATATTATATAGCTTATTAGTTCAAAGCGGAAAACATCATAAAAAAATAAACACAAATGATGAAGAAACAAATGCTCTTTTACCAAGACAATGCAAAGTGTCACAAGTTGATAGCAATGATAACGAAACTGCATGAATTTTTGAATAATGACCCAGATAATAGCAGCAGACCTGTGATTGAAAAATAAGGAAAGGAAGTCTTGGTGCCTTTTCCCTTCCTTTCTTTCATTGCCTGAAGTGACAGAGAGAGAGAGAGAGAGAGAGAGAGAGAGAGAGAGAGAGAGAGAGAGAGAGAGAGAGAGAGAGAGAGTGTGTGTGTGTGTGTGTGTGTGTGTGTGTGTGTGTGTGTGTGTGTGTGTGTGTGTGTGTGTTTTCTGTTTTGAATTAATAGCATCACTATATTATATTGGCTCTATGTGCCAATTACTTCGTAGAGACAGTCCGTGAACGTGAACCTTTTATAGAAGTGTTTGAATCTAAAGTAAACTCTGAATTGCTTCTGTTCCCACACTATTCTCCAGGTCTGTCTTCTTGTCATCTCTGGCTGTTTTCTAGCTTTAAAAGAATGCTCTATGGAAAGAAATTTGGCACCATTAAAGAAGTGATATTGGAAAATAGGGCATATTTTGAAGCCAAAGACAAATCGTCCTATAAAATCGGCATCAAATTTTTGTAGAAATATTTGGATCAGAGTATCACTTTAAAAATAGACTATGTTGATGAATAAAGTCCAATTATACTTAAAAGTTGCTTTATTAGTTAAGCTCAGGATTTATTGAGTTTAATATCTAACATGAACTTCAAACCGAATCTGATGATGAATGACTTACATTATCATTCTTATGGAAATGCAAAAATATTTATGTCATTGCTGCATTTATTCTTATCTTGGATAAATTCTCATAACGTTGCGATAGATGTAACCTTCGGCTCTCTTCAGAAGTATTTTTTGCGAACTTGAGTATCTTTATATCGAGCATGGGCATGTGGCATAACGGATAATAGCATTGAATAACAATAGTTTGAGTTGACAGTTTTCTAGAGTTTTCTAAGTGATACGAACAAAGAATAAAATAAAATTTACTTAACATTCCTATTCGGTTATGGCTGACGGAACGAGAACAATACACCCTTTTGAGTTAAATAAAGGGTTTTGTTGGAAATTTCTAGTTTGAAAAGATGCACCTAAAGGAGATTGGATGTTACATCTATCGAAACAATGTTAATATAACATCCAAGATGAGAATAGTAGTCCAAATACACCAAATAATGCAGATTGTTAATACTCATCTAAAAAATTCCGAATTATTGCTGAATTGCCAACAACATCGATCAATGGCTCAATTTGACCGGTCCGAGAGAAAATAAAAAGAAAAGAAAAGAAGTGATTGTTGTCTCATAAGAGAGAAACTGACCTTTGTGAAACCAATAAATATACTTTCTTTCATGTGCTGAGCTTTGATTTATTATTATTTGTCCTTCCTGGTCATCAACCTTAGCTAACCTTGAGCTGTTGACATTAGCGCTCTCCTCATCCTTCGTTAATTGATCCCTTATGAAGAATAAAACTCGTT